>NC_048281.1:24175226-24480851 GCF_009762535.1 Notolabrus celidotus
CGAGGTACTAAAAGACTTCACTGTAAGTTGAAGTAAAAAAGGGACAATGCTGCAGGTCAAGTTGACGGAAGACTTTATGGTAAGTCAAGGTACCAGACAATTTTACTGCAAGTTGGGGTATTTAAAAACAACACTGAAGGTCTAGTTACCAAAAGATGGAACTGAAATTTGATGAACTCAGAGACAGCAATTTTAAGGTACTTAAATACTCCACTGCAGATTGGAGTATTAAAAGATGACACAGTAGGTCCAGATACTAAAAGACATCACTACAGGTCCAGGTACAACAAGATGCCAGTACAGAAAAGGGTACTGTAAGACATGTCTGCAAGTTGAGGTACTAAATCATGTCACTTCAGGTTGAGGTACTAAAAGGAGTTAATTGCAGGTTAAGTTACTAAAAGAAGTCAAAGCAAGTATGGTACTAAAAGACGGGTCTGCAGGTAGAGGTACTACAAAACCTGACTTAAGGTGGAGGTACTAAAAGACATGACTGCAGGTGGAGGTACTCAAAGTCATCACTCCAGGTCAAGGTACTTTGGCAGAACATCGTTCCAGAACTGTTGAGGGGTTTCTTCTTTTATCTTCTTCGTCCTCGGTGCTGGTTTCGGTTTTTCCTTTTGTTGTTTGTCTTTTCTGTCGGCAGCAGGAGACTTTGCTGTGACCACTTTGGGATTTGGTGATTTTACCTTTACTTTCATCTCTTCCTCCTCCTCCTCTTCTTCCTCTCCTTCTTCATCCGCCCCTTCCTCACTTTCATCTTCATCAGAATCATCGTCAGCTTTTTTTCCTTTAGTTTGTTTCTGTTTTGTTTTCTCTCCCTGACGGCTGAGTTTGGTCTCCTTTTTTGGCTTAACATCTGTTTCATTTTCCTCTTCCTCGTCTGCATCTTCCTCCTCTTCCTCTTCTTCTCCTTCTTGGTCAGCCTCTTCCTCTTCATCTCCTTCTTGATCAGCCTCTTCCTCTTCATCTCCTTCTTGATCAGCCTCTTCCACTTCCTCTCCTTCTTGATCAGCCTCTTCCTCTTCATCTCCTTCTTCTTCTTCATCAGCCTCTTCCTCACTTTCTTCTTGATCCTCCTCCTCATCATCTTTACCTTTCTTTCCCTTTGTTTGATCCTGTTTTGTTTTTTCTCTCTGATTACTGACTTTTGATTGTTTTTCTGCTTTAACATTAGTTTCCTCCTCTTCCTCTTCCTCTTCCTTCTCTTCTTCCTCCTCTTCTTCCTCATCATCGCTGGCCTCTTCCACATTTTTACTTTTCTCTTTTCGTTCTTCCTCCTCTTCATCTTCCCCCTCTTCTGAAGCGTCTTCATCGCCCTCTTCTTCTTCTTCCTCCACTGCTTCCTCATCTTCACCCTCTTCATCTTCCTCACCCTCTTCATCTTCCTCCACAGCTTCCACGTCTTCACCCTCTTCATCTTCCTCACCCTCTTCATCTTCCTCCACGGCTTCCTTGTCTTCACCCTCTTCATCTTCCTCCACTGCTTCCTTGTCTTCACCCTCTTCATCTTCCTCCACTGCTTCCTTGTCTTCACCCTCTTCATCTTCCTCCACGGCTTCCTTGTCTTCACCCTCTTCATCTTCCTCCACAGCTTCCTTGTCTTCACCCTCTTCATCTTCCTCCACTGCTTCCTTGTCTTCACCCTCTTCATCTTCCTCCACTGCTTCCTCGTCTTCACCCTCTTCATCTTCCTCCACTGCTTCCTCATCTTCACCCTCTTCTTCTTCCTCCACTGCTTCCTCATCTTCACCCTCTTCTTCTTCCTCCACTGCTTCCTCGTCTTCACCCTCTTCTTCTTCCTCCACTGCTTCCTCATCTTCACCCTCTTCTTCTTCCCCCACTGCTTCCTCGTCTTCACCCTCTTCTTCTTCCTCCACTGCTTCCTCGTCTTCACCCTCTTCTTCTTCCTCCACTGCTTCCTCATCTTCACCCTCTTCTTCTTCCTCCACTGCTTCCTCATCTTCACCCTCTTCTTCTTCCTCCACTGCTTCCTCGTCTTCACTCTCTTCATCTTCCTCCTCAGCTGCCTCTTTCTCTCCGTCTTCTGCTTCCTCATCTGCAGTCCCTTCTTCATCTTCCCCCTCTTCGGAAGATGCTTCTTTTCCAGCTTCTTTTCCTTCCTCTTCATCTTGTTCATCTTGTTCATCGCTTTTTTCTTCCTTGTCTTCCTCCTCTTCATCAACCCTACTGTCCTTGTCCTCTTCATCAACCCTACTGTCCTCGTCCTCTTCATCTTCATCCTGCTTGTCATCCTCCTCTTCCTCACTTGTAGTTTTAGTTCCTTCTGAATTCTTTTCCTCCTCCTCACTTTCCGAGGAGTCTTGATCATCCCCTTCTTCCTCAGTTGCACCCTCATCCTCTTCATCTTCCTCATTGTCTTCCTCATCTTCTTTATTGTCTTCATTAGAATCAGATGCTGTGGCATCACTGTCCTCTCCCTCCTCTTCCTCCTCCTCTTCCTCTGTCTGAGCTACACTTCCTGCTTCTTCTCCACTTTCACCGTCCTCTTCCTCATCGTCCACACTTTCTTCCTCTTCCCCTTTATTCTCTTCTTCACTTGACTCTTCAACTTCTTCTTCATCTGCTGAGTCACTCCCTCCTTCACTTGAGTCCCCTTTGCTCCCTTCCTCTTCCTCTTCCTCCTCCCCTTCAGCCTCTGTACTTTTCAGCATGCTGCCTTCATCTTCTTCCTCTTCAGAGCCTGTTTCCTCCTCACCATCTCCCTCTGCAGTGTCATCATCTTCCTCTTCCTCACCCTCACCAGAATCCTCTTCTATATCTTTGTTACTACTTTCCTCCCCTTCTTCTTTTACTTCCTTATCTCCCACAACACTTCCACTAGCCCCTTCCTCATCCTCTTCTTCATTTTCCTGCTCATCTTCTGAAGGCTTGTCAGACTTATCATCTTCTCTGTGCTTCTGCTGGGACGTCTCCAGATCTTTCTCGCTGTTCTCCCCCTCTGTTACCTGCTCTGAAATGTCACTTTTCTCCAGCTCTTGTTGTGACTCATCATGAGTACCATCTCTGCTTCCATTTTCATTCGCTTCATTACTGGATTCTGATTGGACGCTGGCCCGAACTTTTTTATTTGTGCTTTCTTCATTTGAAGACAGATGTGACAGCGTTGAGGAAAAGGAGGGCCCTGTTATTGCTCTCTGCTTTGTGAACTGCTTCATTCGAACGGGTGTTGCAGTCGGTAAGGGTGTGCCTGTGTCACTGTCAGACTGGAACTCAGCTACGTTTGTCACTGTCTCATGTAGTAACCCCATAGCTGCACCTGCAATCCCCACAGCAGGAAGGAGAGTGACTGCTGTACTGAAGATTTCCCCCAAGCTTGGTTTTTCTTCTTCTTTGCTTGTTTCAGAAACCAACAGATCTCTATCACCAGGTTCAAAGCCTGGCGGGGTTTTGGCACCGCGGGCAGAAACCACCTCTTTTCTCTCAGAGTTTCGTGAGGAAATGGAATTACTCTGCACTTCAAAAGATGCATCCTGCTGTGATAACAGTGGAATAGAAGCTTCAGTCTGCTTATTTCCTGGCTTGGCCCTCTTATTATCTTTAGAGTCACCATTATCTTCCTTTTCTGCCTTGTTTTCTTCTTCTACTGGCTTTGTTTTTGTCTTTGGTTTAGAGTCTTTTGCCTTCTTTTTGCTCTTATCTTCACTGCTGTCAACATCAGATAGCTTCTGCTTATCTGCAGTTCTGCCTTTAGCTCTTTGGGGTGTGCTTATTGCAGGACTTAACTCATTTGAGACCGCTTTGTTTTTGCTTTTACTCTCGACTTGAGTTGTTTTCGCAAATTTACTGACACTTTTGACAGGTGTGGATTCCCCTTTTTGTGGTTTCTTCTTTGCAGTTGTAGGTGTACCTCTTTTTGATTTCTTAGCCTGAACAGGTGTATTGACAGGTGTGGTATCATTTTCCATTGATGGTGTTCTACTTTGACTGTTTCTTGATACAGATGCTATATTTAACTCTTTTGTTGGAGTTGATGGGACTTGTTGAGTCTCCTGTTGCATCTCCACTTCAACAGGTTTGACATCAGTTATTTCCGAATCGTCGTTTGAATCGCTTCTTACAGGTATTGGACTTCCACTTAGTACGGATATGCTGGTCATTTCATTAACTTCAGTGACCGTAATAGCAGGAGACGCTCTGTCAAAGGCTGGGGAATAAATTTTCTCATTTTTTGGAGTTCCAAAAGAATCTTTCTTCAAAGTGTGTCTATTTCTCTTGACATTTTCCTTCACTTCAGTCAGTCTCTGCTGCACCTCTGTCAGGGTCTTCTGAACAGACTGGGGAGATGTTTGGCTTGATTGTAATAACTTGCTTTTATCATGTTGTTTAGAATTAAACTGGGAGGGTGCCTTCAGAGGTTGTCTGTCATCATCATTTTTTATCCTATTAGACCTCTTAGAAATATTCTCTTTTCCTTTGGATGTGACTTTAGGGCTTCTCGGACTCTTCGGGCTCCTCAGAGGAGACACGTCATTCTTTGAGGAGCTGGAGCCTCTCTGAAGCTCTGTTGGTAAGGCTTTCTGAGAACTCTGGTCTGCCTTCCCATTGGACTGATCCATAAAAGCCTCCGCCTCTTTAATTTTTCTCCTGAGAGCTCGGCCCTTCTTCTTTCCCTATAATAAATCACAGAGAAAATAAGCATTTACTGAAATGTAAAAATAAACATAAAACAGGCAGTAAAACATCACAGCCATTTCAATGCTGTGCAGTTGAATCAGTAAGTTGTGCAAGAGGAGCAGAAAACCTGCAATCAACAAAACTAAATAAGTAGTTGTTGCATTTGATGTGTGTTTTATTTTCAAAAGCATGCATGATGCAGTCTGAAGAAGTAGGGGTTTTATTTTCAATAACAAACTTTGATAAGACTCATTGAGGATAAATATTGTTGTTGAAAACAATAAGAATAATAGAGTTTGAGATTTTGTAGCATTGTTGTTAATAAAGCTCCTGTGAGGAAGTTTTTGTTAGTGTTGATTTTGGTGCCCCCTGTGTTCAAAGTGATACTTCATATCTCTGTTGATCTTGTCCTGTATATGTGTAAGTAATGTTTTCTAACCACAATTCTCATCTGGCTTTCCTTTAATGTATCAATTATCATGAAGATTTGCTGTCGAAAATGTGAAAAAAACAACAACGTGCACCCTGCTGTACATTGCCTTGTCTGTCACCTACCTCCCTTACAGTATTTACCTGCATTAAAAATTACAATATAGAAAATCTCACTCTTTTCCTAATGGTCATGTTTGCTTTTTTAGATCATAAAAAGGCGCCACTGTAAATTTGAGTCTGTTTCATAACCAGTTAAAACTCCTCAAACAAGCTTTATGTAAAAATCATCCAAATTTAGACACAAATATCCAGCAGTGTTAGCAACATAATATAAGAAACTATTGTTACTGCATATTAAGATGTTATCATCATGTCCAAATCAAGCGGCAACCTCCAGTCTCAAACTATGAAGCCCATGCAGAAGTGTTATAAACTGCAATTCATTGAGAATCCGCCTGAGGCTGGCTGCAGAAACACCGGAAACCACATAGACATGAATGGGAAAAAGACGATCTTTGCAGCATTAATGAACATGTTTACAGCCGGGTTCAAAAACGGCTTGGCCCTACATAGCTAATCTCTTTATCGGCACACAATGTACGGGGGGTGAATTTTTTTCTAACGCAACGGTTCAGAAGATATTAAGATTACGAGTTTTTGCCTAAATAAGGACATGACTGACTGGACTCCCGGGAACACATAGCTGTTGGCTTTGAGACTCAAACTCCGCCCTTTTACGTCACACTTTGCCTGGTTGAGTTTCGCATTTCCAATATGCGAGGGACCACAGATAAAAATTAGCTTATAGCTAACTCTGGCTTGACAGTTTTTGTTTTGCATGGCCCCTGTCAAATAAACTAATAAAAAAAAAAAATATGGCTGCCGCCGTCGATTGGTTTCAAAACAGCTCTCAGGAACAGATGGGTGACGTCACGGATACTACGTCCATATTTTATACAGTCTTCTTCAAATACACGTTTGAACCTTCCTCCACAGTATAATTTGAACCATACACAGAGGAAGAACTTGAAGCATATGGAAGATGTATTTTTCTTTTTACTGTATTTCTACTTTTTACAAGACATGAACATGTGTGCTTGTAGGAACATATAACAAACCACAGCTGTAAGCCAGAGGTAAAAGGAAATAAGGTAATATTAAAAAAAAAAAAAAGCAAGAATCCTTGTCTTTCCATCTGCACTGTTTATGAACAAGTGGTGATTAATTTGGTCTTTTTTTAACCCACCTGTCACAGCAGCCTGCCTGCAAAAAAAAAAGGCTTTCACAATGAGGTTTAATAAACACTGTTTTTTGAACATGTCAGTCAGCTTTTTTTCTCACGTGTATTTATCTTGTGCTTTGTGCTTATTCAATTACCTGGTTATCAAGTGTTTCAAAACATGTCACACACTTCAGCCCACACGCAGAGAGTAATGGATAATACATGAACCTGTGTACAGTTCCTTAGCTATTTATTTATGTTCTGATATGTCAATGAATCCACATTTCAGGGTATATTAAGCACTTTATACCTTAAAATGTTTTTGACATCTGGAGTAAGTGGTTATTTGGAATACTTGTGTGCATTTTCGCTTCAGTTCTCATTGTACTTTCTTATCATCACAAAACAAAGAAACTGTCAGTGCGGTAAGTACAATTTTTTTAATTCCCTTCTTAAAACATACTTTTATCGCAGAGCCTTCCCAGATTTTATCTGAATTTTATTTGACTTTATTTTATTTTAACCTTCTGAAGAAATATTTTTCAAAATACTTTTATTCCTTTAGAGTTCTTTTAGGGGAATTTTATGTCTTTTAAAATATGTTTTATTTCTTTATCTTGACTACTCTGCCCATGGAAAGCCCTTTGTAACCTGGTTTTGAAAAGTGCTCTACAAATAAAATTATTATTATTATTATTATTATAATGCAACCTGTTTTAATGCTAACAACCTAGTTTGAAGAATTAATGTTTATTAACAAATTTGAAATGAAAATGTTGATGAAAACATCGTAGCACATTATTGTACACCTTTGGTAAGCTACAGAAACGTCTCTTTAGAGAATTTAAAGCTCCTGTTTGGAGTTTTTAACTAATTACAAAAAAGACTGAAATGTATAATGCTTCTTTAACCGTAATAAGCAAACAAGATTAGTGGCATATAGATTGACTATTTCCATGTAGAGTTTTAAATGCTTTAAACTGCTGCCAGAGGGGTAGGAGTCAGACAATGTAAGTTAAAGCACAAAAAACGTTCTTCTTGGCATCTTTATGGCATAGAATCTGAATGAGTAATACATTTGACTTTCAAAAGAAAGCAGAATAACATTATTTGTCAGGAAACACTACCTACACACGTACAGGACAAAATTGGTAAAGAGATGGGAAGTAACGCTTTGTCCACAGGGGGTCACTAAAATCAACACAAGCCAAATGTCCCTCACTGGAGCTTTAAATTTAAAACAAGAGTGCAGTTACTGACATTTTTTTCCCACTCGGTTAAAAGAAATAAACTCTGCAGGGTTCCATTCAGGATGTTTAATTGAATAAAGTAAGCCTTTTGGTGCATTATGTGTGCTTTTACTTTTGATATTCTACACACATTTGCTGATAAGACTCCCTGTGGTGTGTTTACATGTGAGGGATTTCAATGCAGGATTTTCTTCCTGAGGTATTACTCAGGCTCTGAATACTTATCCCTCAACTGCATATGAATGAACACACAGTCACAAGCTCATCTGAAATTACAACAAGAGCAGAGAAGCTCACTGAGAACCACATGTTGGACTATGACACACAACAACGCTGGAGACTCTTTCACAGCTTGCCTCATCACTGGCCGTGGAAACACTGATGAGATGTGGCGAGATTCCTGCCAACTTCTGCTGAAGTGTTGTTTGTGTGTGTGTGTGTGTGTGTGTGTGTGTGTGTGTGTGTGTGTGTGTGTGTGTGTGTGTGTGTGTGTGTGTGTGTGTGTGTGTGTGTGTGTGTGTATGTGTGTGTATGAGTGTGTATGAGTGTGTATGAGTGTGTATGTGTTTGCTGAAAGAAATAGATATCTGAGACAGTTTAGAGGAAGCCATTCCACAAAACAAAAATGAAAACACACACACACACACACACACACACACACACACACACACACACACACAGTACAGTATGTATGCTGAGCTATGCACATTTCCTGGAAAACTTGGTGAGTGTAAAACGTTGCAGCTTCCTGCCTTGGAGTGCTCACGATCTAAGCCACAACCTAGAACCCTGAAGGGGAAAATAACTGAGTGTGTGTTTATGACTTTGTGGATAACTTATCATACTTGAATTCTCTACACAATCAGAGTCAAATCATTGCATAAAAAAGGCATTTACAGTGATTTCTCTCACCATAATGGGCGAACCATCAGAGTTGTCCTCTTTCTCACGGATCATCTCCTTCACCTCTTCTGTTCCAATCTCCGTCTGAGAATTTTCTACCTCTGAAATAGTTGACGATGTTCAGGTTAAACACTTTTTAAACACTCGTTAGCTGCAACTGTGTGTTTAAAAGGTTAAAACAATGCGTTAGAAATACCTGCTTGTGGTGAAACCAGGTGATCGTTGTCATTGAGATCTTGATATGAGATACCACTGGAGGGTCTGGATGTGAAACTGGGTTCCTTAGTTGATTTTTCACTTAAGGCCTTTTTAGTGGTTTTCTTTGTAGTTTTTGTAGGAGTTGCTGTGATATAGCGTCTTTGTTTAGTTATAGACTTTGGTGAGAGTAATGGAGAAAGCAACTCTTTGGAATTAGACTTAAAGGAAGAAGCTCTCGAGGATTTATTCCTTAATGTGCTGGATGATCGTGACCGTGGGCTTGAAGGCTTGGAGGATAATACCGGGCTTGGTGTTCCTACTGATTGTGGTTTAGGGGATGAAGAACGGGAGGTTTTGTCCTTTGAAAGGGCTTTTGGGGTTGGGATGTTTCTTGAAGTTTGCCATGAAGTGCTGAGGAAGTCAGAGTTTAGACGTGGGAGGTTTTGAAACATTTCCCCAAACAGCTCCACAGAGCTCCCCTGAATCACAAGAGAGGGAAAACAGAAAAAAGAAGATCACTGAGGACAGGGTTTGAATCACGACTATAGAGCTCCCCCAACCAGTTAGTTAGAGGCACTACACCAGAACCTAACACGATGCAACACTGCCTCCTGCTGGACTCAGTTAGCAATTACAATGAAGTATCTTTCTTTGTGTCTGAAGCACTCAGCTGGTAATATCTACAACTTTGATCCCTACATAGAAAGAAATGTAATATTTCTTTAACAATAGTACGGCTTAAAGCTCATGTGAGGAATTTATATCTGTTCACAAAACAGGCTGAAATGAATACTGATGTCTTTTTATGACCAACAAAACAGAACTGACCATCAACTACAGGACAGACAACTTCTATATTGTTATTATTAAAGCCTGAACTGCTGCACCCTAATTCTTAATAAGTACATTTGACTGTTCCGTATTAGAGAAATCAGGATATGATTTGAAAAAAAGTAACCCTCCTGTTATGTTGCGGGTCAAACTGACCATTTTTAAAGTCTATTTTAGGTAATATATACCTTCCAAACCAGCTTATTGCAGCATAAAAATCTGGGCAGCATGTGACAGAAGAAGTGTACCTCATTAAAAAAAAAAATTCAAAATGTAAAATAAAATAAACAAAAATCTATGTCATGTAAAACTATTGTATTTATATTTAGGGCTTTCAAATGTACATTAAAAAAGTTTTAACATTAATTTCAATGAAAAACAAGTGAGTTATCCTCATTGAACCATGATCTGTGAGAATTAAAGAACACCAATGGACCAAATCGTGATTTAAATTGTTAATAATGGAGTTAAAAATTTGATTTAAAAAAATGTGTAATGGGATTTTTTGGGGTTCTGACACTTTTGGATAATTGAATATGCCCCAGGTCAAATTGACCCAGGATCATTATTTCTGTGTAACATAACAGGAGGGTTAAATAAGTACAGGTCAAATCAGAAAATAAATAAGAAGTTCCTGCTTTGTCCAAAGGGGGTGCCAAAATCAACACAGACCAAAAATTCCTTACAGAAGCTTTAAAGTATGAATGTAAGGACATTAATGGCCTTCAGTTATTTCATCAGTATATACCAATAATTCACAGTGATATAATTCATTAAATCCATGGGACTTGTAACCTGAAAACACAGCATAAATTAAAAGATAGATCAACCAATTCATGTATGATAAACTAGTTTTAGAACATTCTCGCCTTTGAAATCAATGATGATACAGCTATAAGGTCTTTTAAGAACCAGTTTGTGTCTGGACAATGAGTGTAGGATCTCACTTTTTCTCTGTGGCGGGCTCGAGCAGACAGGGCTGGTAGTGGGACAAGTGTATTAGGACCAATCAAAGTATCCAGAAGGAGAAGTTCTGTGTATCTTGATTCTAAAAAGTCCTCTGTAGACATGTCGTCCTTTTCTGGCATGTCGTCATGGATCTCTGGGGGTCTGGGTGAAGCCAGTACCAACATGTGGTCACCACCGCAGGACACCTGCACATAGGAAAATAATATTTCAGCATGATAATAGCTGTTTGGAATGTAAGATCTCATTAAAATCCCTATCATCACAGTCACTCACTAACTGAACGTTGTACTGGAGAAATCGTGTGCAGAGTGTCGGGCTGAAGCGGTTGATGAAGTTCTCCTCTCCTAATCCCAATTTCCCATGTCGACCATCCCCAAACGTGTAGAGAAGCCCATCGCCTGTGAAGGAGAGAGAAGTTCAAATGTTGTGTTCAGTCACTGCTGCACCACTGCAATGTTAACTCATCCTGAACTGCAACCATTGCCTTAGACTGCTACTGGGTGTGGGAGTTCCATGGGGGATTTTATTCCATCAGAAATTACATCAAATAGATATTATTCTAAGGAATTCAGCAGCTTTATACAAGACAACAAAACACTTTCATGTGACTAAAAGAACACTTAATTTAGATATTTGGAGATAAAAAAGACAAACTTATAATAAAGACTAAATCCAGCTCAACAAAAAGCTTACTTGTGATTACAGCAGTATGGTTCTCTCCACAGGATATGTGCTTGATGCCAGTGTTAAAAAAGTGCTGGAGTGTTTTTGGCAATTCAGCTTCAAACAGAAAGGTCCCATGGCCCAACTGTCCGTACTGACCCCTTCCAAAAGTGTACACACTCTCCTCTGACAGAAAAAAAAAAACATATCAAAATACACCTGTGGTTAGCAGTGGTGATTACTTTCACTCAAGTAGTGCTGGACAGGAGGGCGGAGCCAGGGAGTGCTTCAATCTACAGTCTGGCCACGGGATATCGCTAAATTTCTAAATAGTTTTGAAGACCATACTTCTTTCCCTACTGCTCCATCACTAGTAAGTGAAATATTTTGAGTTCTCATATATGTCAAACAGCCAAGCATGAAACACACAAAACGTGTAATTTTCAGGATTCATAGAGTGGAATCTGCAGTTATAGAGAAAAGCTGATGTTGTGTATAATGTTGATAACAGCTTTGTTATAAAATATAATTAACGCAATATAGAGTTGGAGAGAACAATGAAACAGCAACAGCTAACTAAGAATCTAACATTCAAAAGCCATATAAACACTCTTTCCACCAAGTTAAGACAGAAAGTTGGTTTCATATACAGAAATAAATACAGCTTCCCACTGTCTTGTAGAAAGAGAGTTGTTGAAGCAGTACTTTTTATCTGTTTTAGATTATGGTGATGTGATTTATAAACATGCTGCAGTACCACTCTGCTCTCAGATTCATCACTGGTGACAGATATGACACCCATCATTGTGTCCTGTATGAGAAGGTTAGTTGGGCCTCTCTTGAGCAGAGGAGGAACAAACACTGGCTTTTGTATATTTTTAAAGCGCTTGTTGGAAAGCTCCCCACCTACCTTACAGACTTGTTGGAGTGGAATTATGTATCCTACGGGACTTGCTCTTCTGATTGGCTCATTTTGAATGTCCCTCGAGTTAACACTGAACTGGGTCGATCAGCTTTTTCCATTGATGCCCCTAAATCATGGAATACCCTCCAACAGACTTTGTGCCTGTGATCTCAACATTGGAAATGAGGGAAACCTCAATGTCTATTCGAGAATAAATGAAGTTTTTGAATTGAATTGAACTCTAGCTGCATTCAGGTTTGGCAGACTTTCACTACAGTTTCTGCTGTAAAGCTAAAAAGGATCAGATCACTTAATGCACACACATAACAGATATCTACCAGACCTTAAGGAGATTGGTTTAGAAATTTACCTGTGAGTGCCACAGTGTGCTCCCCTCCACAAAACACCTGGATGGCATGACCCAGAATCCCTTGCACCCTCTGAGGGACTCTGGGATTGGCCAGCTGCTCCTCATGGAGACCGAGCCTCCCATGCTCACTCTCACCAAATGTATAGAGATCTCCATCCACTGAAAGAGAGCCAGCACAACACTGTACCCGAGGTAAATAATATCAAAGTTATCTGAAGGTTTGTTGTTGTGTGAAGTACCTGTGACAAACGCTGAGTGGTGGTACCCACAGGAAACCCACATCACAGCTTCCCCAACATCCACCTCTTTGGGTTCTGCGGCAAATCCTTCATCCCCCAATCCAATCTGACCCACAGAGTTGTCTCCCCACATGAACAGCCTCCCATCCTCTACAAACACATGCAAACAGAGAGTAGAATAATTAAAAACATCACACACACTGGGCCTCTTAGACAGTTATCACATCATGACATGTCACTGTTTGGACCTGTTAAGGCAGCTGAGGTGTTGCATCCTGCAGAGAGCATTTTGATTGGTGCATGGTCACAGAAAGGACGCAGCAGGTGAAAAGATGTAATTCTGTTGCAGTGGCCCAAACCCAGCTGCCCATCCTGGTTATTGCCAGCACCATACAGACGTCCCTGCTCTGAAAATATGAACCAAATCCTATATAAAGTATATAAAGAAACAACCAACGATAGGAAATACTACTTCACACTCAAGACATATTCAATTATTCTGCAGCATTGTACCTGTGCAGACAATTGTGTGATCTCTCCCACAAGCTACTAGCTTCACCTTCTCAGGCTTTAAGGCTGAAATTGAAAAAAAAAAAGAATAATTACATCGACTAAAGAAAGACAAAAAAACACTGAAAATAATTTCTACACAGCCTGAATTTGAATTAAAGCTCAGACAAATGTTTACAAAGGTAGACACATAAGCTAAGACTGTCTTAGGCATAAACACAAAGAAGCCCATCATTACAGTTATTCTCAGTCGCTTTGGTACATTTCTCAGATCAGAATTTAAATTCTCAAAACTACTTGTTCAATCTTCACATCATTGCGTCACTTGAGCACATCAAAAAAGCAGTTTCTCATTTCTTTGAACAAGTTGAAAATGCTTTGGTACATCCATGCAAATGATTATGTACAATTCTCTGCCTTTCCTACATTATCAAGTGCTTATGTCATGTTGATCAAAATGTATTATAATGGGTCTCTGTTGAATAGTCTCACCCTCCACAACATTTAGGCATTAGTTCATCGCATAAGTCTTCACATGCAAAATGGTTGAACATGTTGTCAGAATATGTCAGTCATATTTCTGTACATTTCCATCAGACTGTTTTTCTAAATCTGTCCTGAATTGGTAAATTGCTCTCAGGTGAATCTTGACTTTCTCTCACACAGGCCCAACAGACAGGAATGTCTGGAGGTGTAGGAAGATTGCACTGCACTGTAATTCCTACAGCACTGCATGTACAGTTTCCCCTATGTTCACATTTCTACTTTTGATTTTTCTTTGTGCTATGCACATTATGTCATTTTATTTATGTATTGCAATGACATGGTCTGTCAACAAATTAAAGTACAAACAGTAAAAGCGTAAATGTGAATCTTGTCCAGTCTCTTGCCACCAATCTCCCACATAAACTAAGGTGTAACTTACAATTTACAATAACTGTCATCAAAACTTTAGCCATAGTTTACAACAGAACTTCCCTCCAGAGTCCACTGTTATATTGAGAACATGACTAAGTAATTTGACTGTCTTATCCATACACAATGACACAAGGACTTGTCATTCTGATGGCACTGACATGTTCATTGACACAGATATTTACGTTTGAAAGATGAAATAAGGATTTTGAGAAAGATACTGGCTTTTGCAGGTAATCCATGGTGTTTTGCTATTTGTACGAATTGTTTTGAGAAATGCACTTACTGTTTTGCAAATGTTGAGGATGATTTGAGAAACGTACCAAAGCGACTGAGAAAACTCTAATATAATCATCACACATGTGGTATCATTTCCATTACCAGCAGGAGGCGCTTTTTCTCAAGACAAATGATGAACATTACAACATTACAGGGATTACAGCATGCGTTACTAAAATGTTAGAGTACTGTAGGCCAAAAGAAGAGTGTTTTTATATAGCTGGAAAGACAAAGAGAATAATATCCATGGTAGAGGACACTTTTTATAGTTATCAGCTAGTAGCTATGGACAATTGCATCATGAAATGGTTCAAACCTTTTTATAGTCTCTATTAAGAGATTAAATGAGATAATGAAAGATCAAGAATGAAGGAAATGTGACAATAATTATGAGTCCTGGATCTAGAGGAATGAAAATGACCTTTCACTGAGGCAGGTTTGCTTGCAGCATGCTTCAATCCAAGCCCAAGTTGGCCCCAAGTATTATCACCAAACATTAGCAGCCTGCCATTTCCTGCAGACAATGAATACCATAACAGAGAACAAAGTTTGATTTAACCTTTTGAAAACTAGCAATTATTGGAACACACTGATTCTTCATTCATAAAAATGTGCATAGATTATCTGAACCTGTGATGACAGCAGTGTGCTCTCCGCCGCAGGATACTTGCACTGGTTGGTCATTTTTCAGCCAGAATTTACAAGGCACATTGTCAGCAAATCCGCTCCTTCCAAATGTGAAGATGGCACCTGTTTCTGATGATATATTCATTCATTTTTAAGAATAGCAGGATTTCAAAGCAGCACTAAACTTCTGAACTTCTCTAATGTAACACCCGCTAAATCCCAACCCAACCTGCTGTCACACCTCAGAGTTAAGTAGCTGCCTGACAGAAATAGCTACAGGCTCACCTCACACACACACACACACACTCATACGGTCTGTGGATACTGTTTATAGAATGGGCAGGTAAGTATGCCTTCAAGACAAGTTAATGCACCATGCTACTAAGAGTCATGTTCTGAAGGTACTCTCACCAGGTATGTCCTCATCTCTCTGTCCCGTCATCTCCTCTGCTGCTCCCCTCTCACCTCCTCTCGCTCAGCATGGGGCTCAGTGCTGACCATAGACTGTGCTGACTGACAGGTGGATCAAGGAAGCGTCATTCAAGGGTGTGACCAGGCTAGACAGTCAAGAGGTTACCAGTGGTCAGAAAGACTAGAACAGCGCAGTATAAGAAGGCTACAAGTCCATTTAACATTTAACATTTAGCTGAGGCTAAGCATAAAAGCAGAGGGCAGTGGATAATGTTGGATGGAAATTATCTAAATGTTTTTGAAACCTGTGCTAATAACTTTTTGGAAGGCCTGCTTTATAAAAAAAAAATAATAATGATATACTTTTTTAGAGGAGCAAAATGCCTAGGGATTTAAAACACGACTTTATCTTCTACACTTTTTTAAAAAGTATTATGGCAATCGTCGCCCCAAAAATGGTTGTTAAAAGTTGCAGATCCAAGTGAAAGCATTAAAAATAAATTTATTTATTGTTAAATTTGGTCTAAATAAAAAAAAATCCTGGGCATCTATACACCCAAATGGTCAATTTGCGTGAGTTAACATTAAGTCACACACCAAAAAACATAAAAATTTTGGGTTGAACTAAAGTGCTTTAAAGGGATTGAAAAACAAAAAAGAAGCAGAAATAAAACAATGGCAAGACATATCAGGGGAAAATGATAATAATAATAATTAAAAAAATAATAATTAAAATTAAAATAACATAAAATAAAATAGAATAGAGGCTAATGCACACCAACGATAAAATATGTGTTATTAAAACAAGTTAAAGCGTCAAAATTAAGAATAAAAATAGTTAAAATAAACAGATTTAAAAAGAGTAAGGATAAGAGTTGAAAATAAAACTAAGGCTAAAAATATCAATAAAATAAATAAATAAATGAATGAATGAAAATAAAAATAGAATAAAATAATAATAAAGCAACATTTAAATCAATATTACTGTAAAAGGTATGTAATGGCAGGCTGTTCCATAGTTTAGGAGATTTTAACACTTGAGGCGTAGTAGTTACATGTGTGTTCATTAAATGCGAAGGTAGATGTGAATCTAAATAGTTTTGATACAGATTAAAACACAACAATCAAAGTATAGTGGCTTTAACGACCTTAACTTTTGGTAAATGGACTAAAATAATAAACATTCGGATTCTACGACTGACTTCCGTGTTCTGCTGTGACGTCAGACGCAGATGCTGTTGGGAGCACGTTTTTGCTGCATGTTGTGTGGGGGGCAGGCAGTGTCAGTGAATGAAAGTTGCTCACCGTCTGATGAAATATTCCCTGGATATTACTCTACCACGGTGTTTCCAGTTTAAGGGACAATGTCTATCAAAATGATGTCAGCAAACAAAACGGTTTTGAAATGTTTCAGAACTTTTCACAACAGCTGTCCACGAGGGTTCGGGTAAGACGTCTGATTACTTTTTGTAAATATACCACGTGAAGTGCTGATAGTGTTGTTTTAAGAACCGTGCATGTAGCATAATTCCTTCATTTGCACTCTTTACAGCACTGGAGCTGCTTCCCTTGGCTCCGTCAGTTTAAAAGGTCGCAGCTGCCTGACTCTGAAAGATTTCAGCGCAGAAGAAATAAAGAAGCTGTTATGGGTCTCAGGTGATCTGAAACATCGGATCAAACATGAAAAACAGGTAGCTGATGTTTGCTAACGTTGACAGCTGCTGCGTGCATTTGCATGTGTCCTGAATCCCACTGTTAATGTTTAGCTTCAGTGTTTCAAGCTAGCTTTCTTCTCCATTTCAGTATCTTCCTCTTCTCCAAGGGAAGTCCATTGCAATGATATTTGAGAAGAGGAGCACCAGAACCAGAATGTCCACAGAAACAGGTGTCTTTTTTTGCATTCAAGTAACTGCATTGGCTCATGCCATGTGCT
Organism: Notolabrus celidotus; assembly: GCF_009762535.1. Lineage (NCBI taxonomy): Eukaryota > Metazoa > Chordata > Actinopteri > Labriformes > Labridae > Notolabrus > Notolabrus celidotus. The sequence goes on from NC_048281.1 coordinate 24,192,521, forward strand.
GCAGTTTACCGTACAAATGTAGAATACGTAAAATAATAATTAATTATCTTTATTTAAACTCGAAAATCATAGAGAGCGAAGCCCTCATTTACAATGACGTCGAGCATATAAAAAAACATTAAAATGCATGACAAGCAAATAAAAGATAAAACCTTAAAATAATGATTATCAATTAAAAACAGACAAAAATTAAAAAGTAATGTTAAAACCATTGAAAAGTAATGTTAACACAAAGTCAGTTGAATCAGGTGCAATCAGAGGTTAAAAATGTAAAACTAATGAATTAAAATGAATAAAAGAAACAAATGCATTCATTTTTAAAGTGCTTTGAAGGGAGTGTCATGCAGATGGTGCAAAAAATTCAAAGGCTCCATTTTCCCAGCTCTGAATTAACTATGGGAACCTGGAGAGTGAGCCAATTAGTAGATCTGGTGTGTTGTGCTCCAGAGGACCAAACTAGCATAGAAGATAAATATGATGGTATAGCATCCCAGCAAGCGCTTTATAAATAAACAGGTATGAATGTAAATCACGAGTATTGTAATGATCACCAGTAATACACCTCAGTGCAGATGTTGGTAAACAATGAAAGAAGCACAACACAGCGATCAAGTGTCAGAATAACACGTGGAACTAAATTGATTGAGTGAATCTGACTGAAATGAAGTAGCATAATGTTACCTCGGCTCTTACTATTCATCAGTGGATTCAGCAGTGTAAAAGTCATTGTTGTGGTGGACACAAAAGAACTGCTGAAAAGGGATTTTGAATGCACCCCAGGAACAAAACTGTCTGCATCTGAACTACATGCACTCCTCTTTCCTTCATTCAAAATATACCTAATGGTGTGAGTTAACTTTCTTTAAATAGTGCCAGTAATTGAGGTCAGTTTTATATCTTTACTCCAGGTTTTGCTTTGCTTGGCGGGCACCCCTGTTTCCTCACTTCTCAGGACATCCACCTCGGAGTGAACGAGAGTAGCACAGACACGGCCAGGTACAACTTTCATTATGTTTTCATACTTATTTGATGTAGGTGCTTTGTGTTCAATCCTAATTTATCCTTTCTTTCCTGTGTTCAGCAAAACCGCTTCACTTATGTAATACGGCTGAGGTTCTGTGCTGCTTTTAATGACTGAAGGATAGGAATATATGCTATGGGTCTGCACATTAACCAAACTTTACATTCCCCACTCGTGTAATTTCTACATTTCCCCACAGGGTCCTCTCAGGGCTCTGTGATATTGTCTTGGCACGAGTATACAGCCACTCCACGCTGGTGGAGCTGGAGAAAGAGGCCTCCATACCTATCATTAATGGCCTCTGTGACCTCTACCACCCAATCCAGATTTTAGCTGACTACCTCACTTTACAGGTACTTGATCAGCTAACTCATACCCTTTATATATATATATATATATATATATATATATATATATATATATATATATATATATATATCCCCTTAAAATTCTAATGACATGGTGTGTTGTGTAACATATTCTTCTAGGAGCATTATGGGTCCCTGAGTGGGCTGACATTGAGCTGGATTGGAGATGGGAACAATGTTCTTCATTCCTTCATGATGTCAGCAGCCAAACTAGGGGTTCATCTGAAGATTGCTACACCAAAGGTGTGTTTTGTTAGAAGCTGTAGATACATGTCAGCTGTTAGCATTGCTTCTCATAAGAAGAATAGCTTTGGAAACATAATACTTGTGGTTTTCTTTTTGTAATTTCATAAATAATCAGACACTATGCTCCATTTGTATATTCATTCACAGGGTTATGAACCAGAGAAGAGTGTAATCGAAGAGGCCCAAAGACTCTCCAAAGAGGTGAATTATTCTTCATGTGTCCTTGCTATAAACAGACCTCATGTCAGAAGAAGACTTCTCATTAATTCATAGCATTGAATTTTGTCTCAGCATGGGACCCAGCTGGTCCTGACCTCTGACCCCATGGAGGCAGCCCGTGGCAGCAATGTCTTGGTCACTGACACCTGGGTCAGCATGGGGCAGGAGGAGGAGAAGAAGAAGAGGCTCAATGACTTTAAAGGTTACCAAATTACAATGAAGGTAAAGAGGGACACATTTTCACTGTAATTATGCAGCTTATTTTTTTGCACTTTAGACTTTCTGTCATCTTGTTTGTATTAACCTTGTTCTTACTGATTGTTCTTTTCTTGTTTTTATTGGGGGTTACCTTTTAGTACTGAGCACTTTGTCACTCTGTTTGTCATGTTTTGTCCTGTGCTGGTTGTTGGTTGTTGTTAAAAAGAGGCGGACTCACCCAAAACAAAATCTACAAATATATTAACCTTGAACCTTGAACCTTTCTCTATTTGGCTTACAAAATAACACAGTTTAACCACAACATATGGATAGCTTTTGGAGATGTAAGCTGTTGTTTTCTGCTATGTATGCTCACTACACAAAATTGTTTTTATGGTAAACTACTAACACTTTAACAGACTTCATCTAGGTTTAAAGGTAGCATGCAAGCTTTTAAAAGAAACTCTTGCACAGAACATTATAAAAAAGTCAATTTAATTTTCTGAGGAATCAAATAGATTTTTTTAACCAATAAAGTATGTCTTTGTGTTCTTTAAGAAACACTAATTATACACCTTTTTTTTTTACATGAACTACCTCCTAAATGATCCATGTCAGAAGCATTAGTCAGCCAAATTGGTGTAAGCACACAAGAGCATGCACAACTCCAGTTTTAAGTTGATTCCGTTTATTAATTGATAATAACATTATTAAATTCATGTTTTTATTAGGAGGGCTACTCGACAAGCCTGTTAGCGTTTTTTTGGCTCCTCCTGCACATTCATTGTCACAAGTTAGTGGTTAGTTTTATGTTATATTTACCTGTTACATCTTGGCTTTTGTTATTGAGCAGTAACGTTTTGTACATTAAAATTACAAAAAAATACAAACATTTTTCAGAATAAAAGAGGAATGGACAGCTAATACATAGAGGAGTTTTGAAAATAGAAAATAATAATCATTAAAATATTGAGTTAGTAGAGCAAAGAAGTGCAAAAAAACTGACAAATATAGCTAAACATAAAGTTAGAATTATAGAATTAGAATCAGCTTTATTGGCCAGGTATGCTTGAACACACAAGGAATTTGTCTTGGTAGACTGTGCTCTCTTTGTACAAGGCATGAGAATAAGGGATGCAAATAAAAATATAAATATAATAATAATAACATCCACTATAAACACAAAAGAACAACAAGAACAACAAATAGGCATGACATATGATAATAGTGCAGTGGTGAGTAGTGCAGAGGTAGTTTAAATTAAAAAGAAGTGTATGTAGGTGAGTTAAATAATAAAAAATATACATTGTATATTTACATGTTCATTTTCAGAGTATTGCTCCATGTATATTTCACAGCGACAAAGTATGACACTGTTATGGTTTAGTGTTCATCAGAGTAACAGCCTGGGGGAAGAAACTGCACAATTGGGGGAAAATTGTATTTTAAACTTCTCAACATCAAGTCATCAAGTGCAAATAATTAATGAATCAATTGGGCTTATTTACTACAGACAGCAAGTGTGGCTAAACCAGACTGGACCTTCCTGCATTGTCTCCCACGTAAAATGGAGGAGGTGGATGACGAGGTGTTTTACTCCCCCCGCTCTCTCGTCTTCCCTGAGGCAGAGAACAGAAAGTGGACCATCATGGTGAGTTGCCATCAGAAAAAAACACTTTTATTTAGTTCATTGTTTTCAAATGTGTGTGGGTTTAATTGGACCCTGCCTGAGTAGTCTCTAACTCAACTTTATTCCCTCTACCAATAATGACATCCTTCTTTTCTTTCAGGGTCTGATGGTTTCTCTTCTGACTGACTACTCCCCACAGATCCCCATTCTTAAGTTTTAATGTCACATCTTAAGGTGGGCCTTTGTTAGTGTGTCATGTTGTATGACGAACAAGGTTCAATGTCAGGTTTAAACCACTTCATAACAACATCAAAACACAGTGTTGATTATCTCAGAGTTGTTGTGTTTACATAGTTTGCCTTTTTAACTGTTCAAGAGGAAACTGCAGAAACTAGTCTGTGCTTGAGTGCAGACAACCAAAGACATCTGTTGAAAAAAGCCTAAATTATGTTTACTTTTAACATTTACTGTGATAGAGAGCAGACATGAGATCCACAGTGGACATACTGACCATTATTGACTCTTTCTTTACCTTCCTAATGTTGTTTTGTCTCTGCAGCTTCCTCCAACAGCATCAAAAACATGTATCACCCTAGCATAGTCTTATTCTTGGCAGCCAGTTCACTTCAGCTTCCACGTACATTTTGCATAGCTACAATTTACACAGGCTTCTGCAAATTACAGTTTAGAGTGTAACCTGACTGTAAACTAGCTTCACAAAGTAATGTCATATCTGTATGGATAAGATGTATTTCAGGTTACTGTGACGGGTCATACACTGCATTATATAGCATGGATATCCTGGTTTCCCAATGGTGTAAGATTCACACCACACTATAACATAAATGTCCTGGTTTGATTCCAGCAGGGGACCTTTTTTAAATGGCATATCCATCTGTTTTCCCAGCATCACATGTTTTATGCAAACTTATATGCAGTAGAATGTGTAAAAGGAGCCAGGGACCATCTTAATGCAGAGTTTGAGAATGTGATGTTACTTCTATATGAATCATTCTGGGTTACAAGTTGTGGAAGTTGCAACTATATAAAATCCTGCCTTTAAAATTTTGCATGATTGCCCTTGCCAGTGTAAGATGAAAGCATTATGTCATTGATGAATAAATGTGTAAAAGTTGTTCTTTAATAATGTGTCTTGGTTGGTCAAGGGGGTCCTCTTTTCTATCTCTGTAAATTGAGTTTTGTAACAACATACATTTTAAAAGAACTGGGGCATGAGTGAGGGATCAAAGTTCTAAATTATCATATTAAAAAAACTGCAATGAAACAAAAATAAATCAGTTAAACCAAATATATACTGAATATAAATAGTACAGCAGTGTATCACCTCACCACGTTAATGCAATAATAAAACCCATAATTAAAGTCAGAATTCTGGTGGATTTTCAAAAATAAAAAGCTGTCTGAAATATAAAAATGTGCCTGGTAATTATATATTTGGCATTACAATAAATCTCAGTTTTCACTGATATGTTTTGATTCAGACTGAAAGGAGAAAATCTCAAAATGTGATGCTGCCAATTACAGCTACACCTAATTTGGAATTTCAAAATGAAAGCCATTGGAAATGTAGCATATAGTGATGATTCTGGATATTTTCAAAGTGAGATTCTATAAAAAAATCAGTTTCCACTGACTAATTTCAGAGTAGGCAGAATTCTGACTTTTATCTCAGAATTCTGACTTTAATTAAAAAAAATTAAGGTCCAATGTATTATATTATTATTATTATTCTCTGAGAAAAAAGTCAGAATTTTGACTTTAATCCCAGCATTCTGACTTTAATCTCAGAATTCTGAATTTTTCTTATAACAATAATAATTAAAAAAATATACTGGACCTTAATTAATTTTTTTTTTCAGGGGCCCTAATCCTCTTCCATAGTAATATCTTATATTATCTTATCTTCTATATACTGGAGGGAAATGTACTTCTAAACTTTTTGCAGTAGAGGTATAAAGAACTTTTTTTAGTACTAGTATGTTATATTTGCAGTTGAATTTGTGTATTTTCTTACATTTTACCACTAAAAGAGCATAGCATAGGGCTTTTACAGGCTGAAAACCCAGAATGAGATACTTATATGGACTTGTGGTAGATCCCAGAAAAAGGATGAAGACACTGAGAACTGGTGTAACTTAAATTTTTATATATGTGGATGTATATTTTACTTTATTCAAGGTACTGTTTAATGTAATACAGATTCTGTCTTTTGTGCTTAACAGACTTTGAGAGAGAGATGAATGTGTGAGAAGGGGTGTTTTGATTGTTTGGGAGAAAATAAGAAAAAATGACTTTTGTATTGTGCAAAATTATAACGTAATATTTATATCCGTGCAATGAACAATGTACATGGGAAAGTCAATAAAGATATTGTTTAAAAATATATATGCTGAAAGACCATTACAGTCTTTCAATGCTGAGGTGGAGTGCGCCACCTCCTGGTTGGAGTTGGTATTGCCTCGGCTTTTTGATTGGATAACGGAAGATGAAGTGTTTGTGCGGGAAGCTTTGATCTCTGTGGGTGGTCCAGCCAGATAAACACAACGCTACGCAGCAATTCATTCATAAACACTGGTCGGCTGTATTCAAAGGGACATTTTAGAGTATATTGACAGAGTTTTGTTCACATTGATACAAAAGACCTGATGTAACAACACACTACAACTGAAACTACATAACAGGGGAATCGACACATTTTACAAACAACGTCACCAAAGCAGTACGCGTTTACAAACAGTGTAGTGATACCAGCTGCTACAATGGCAATATGAAAACAAGGCAATCCTTCTGAAACTGCGACCACCCACACACTCAGGGAGTCCGAGGGGAGGAAAGGGAGCTGAGGTGGGAGGAGGAGGACGCCATTGCAGCAGCCGCAGCTGGCCGTATGTGATTCGGCTGAGGAGGGACAAACATTACCCAGCTTAACGATTCTCAGGAACTTTGTGAGGGATTTCAGGCTAAGACAACTATAACTGGGTTGTAGTGTGTAAAACGGGTTTGCAGGATGGACGCTTTGCCTTGCAGGGGGAGAAAATGTGGAGCCCCAGCGCCGCAGCAGAGCAGGTAAAGAGAGCTGGTTTTAGATGTGTTTTTCGGGGACAATAGGAGAAAGTTTCAGCTAACCTAGGCTAACTAACGGAGGTGGGATTCACAGCACTGCGCCCTCATGGGACTTTATGGATATAGAAGGCTTAACATTATCCTTCATTTGGGTGAGAGTTGAATTGCCATTATAGTTAACTGTTCATAAGCTGACTCTCACCGTGTAACTTTAACGGAATGATCAAAAGTGGCAACAATGTGTGCTGATTGTTTTTCGACTACGAAGATCAGAAAGTTACCAACGCTGCTTTTATACAACGTGGTAACAAAGTAATAAAGTAGATTCACTTGAGTATCTGTACTTTACTTGAGTATTATTTTTGGGGGAAACTTATTACTTTTACTCAGTGGTGGACAGAGTACACAACTTCATTACTTAAGTCAAATTATGGATACTCCAGTTCAAATATTACTCCAGTACAAGTGAAGGTTGCTCTGTCAGAGTTAAAGTACTGAAATACTTCCTTTTAAAAATACTTAAGTATTCAAAGTATTTCTTAAAAAATCTCAAAACATTTTATTTTCAAAATACACAAGTGCAGTCAAGAATACATAGGAGTACATTCTGTCACATTATGTTTATTTAGAAACCATTACTGGAAATCTCCAAAACTATACCATGGAATAAAAACAGAAACAAAGTTACTCCAAGCACAGACAACTTAGTTTGAAATGTTCATCTGGAATGAAACAAATGTCCTTAGCTGAACACGCTTTCTCAGGTTGGACAGTGCATTTTTGTTTGGGCAGAGTGGGAAACAGGGAGAACATTTCAAACTATACATATCATCCTTCATTTCAAAAACCTCTAACACGGGTTGAAGATATGACCATGGGAGCTCGTGTGGAGAATTATAGCCATCAATACCACCTCTATATGAACTGCCTGATCTGAGTGAAATTTGCTCTGTGTCTGCTCCACGTTCAACTGTGGAGACAAACGATATACAGGTACGACTAAACCACTGAGACAAACAGAACGACACAAACACATTTTACTGTCTTAGGGATCAGATTTCAGAAAAGAGAAGGACATTCATGACTGACTTCAAAGAAAAAGTTGTGAGTAACTAGAGCATTGATAGAAATGTAGTGGAGTCAAAAGTACAATAATTGTCTTCAGAATGTAATGAAGTAAAAGTAATAAGTTTCCTCAAAAAGTAATACTCAAGTAAAGTACAGAAACTCAAAAAATGTACTTAAGTACAGTACTCAAGTAAATTTACTTTGTTACTGTCCACCACTGATTAGTATGAATATCTCCTATATTCTTTGTAGTCTGGTGTAACGGTAAAACTCGTAAATAATGGATCCTGCATCCTGTTCTGTGTGCGCTGAATGGTTAAGGAAGTGGTAGAAAAAGTGTGTTTTTTTAACTACTTTTCCTGCTTGCGTTGCTGCCCAAAGATACATTGATACATGATGTTGGTCAGTCAGTGTAAATCAATTATACACACTTAATATGTTTGTGTGTAAAATGCCATAACTGCAATATAACATGTAACCAAAGCTGTTTATATTTAAAAGGGAGTCCAGTAAAAATTAGAAAAACTGTGGTACTTAAAGAAACTACTTTTGGCTGACATGTTCCACAATTTCTGACATAGTAAAGTCTGATTGAATAAAATGGAATTAGAATTCTTTGTAATGTGCTACTAAATCACGTCTTTCCTGAAACAGTCTCCCAACAGTCCTTCAAGTGTCCCATGGCCCAGCCTCTCACCATGAACACCAGTAGGAACTGCACCGCATTGGGGAATGGAGAGGGTCTGGCTGCCTTGGAGTCCATCTCCATCGTGACCATCACACTCCTGGCCTGCTTGGGGAACCTCTTGATCGTGGTAACCCTCTATCGCAGGCCTTACTTGCTCACACCCAGCAACAAGTTTGTGTTCAGTCTGACCTTCTCCAACCTGCTGCTGTCCATGCTGGTGCTGCCGTTTGTGGCCGTGAGCTCGGCAAAGAGAGAGTGGGTGTTTGGGGTGGTGTGGTGTAACTTTACTGCTCTGCTCTACCTGCTCATCAGTTCTGCCAGCATGCTCACCCTCGGGGCTATTGCCATTGACAGGTTAGTGCCGGATTATGATTGCAACAATAAGCACTTGAATAATTCTTGTATAGTCATGTGTGGAAAAATGATTAGAATTTGACTGAATTGCATCTTTTTTCTTTTTTTATATATATTTACAAGGGATGCTCGATATTGGCTTTTCTGCCGATATCCGATATTCTGATATTGTCCAACTCTTAATTTCCGATACCGATGTCACCCGATATCGAAATATACAGGCTTTTTACACCAAAACTGTTTGGTAACAACATAACATATCTCCTATTGTGAAATCAACACATTATGCCTAATTGTATTGTGCCCTACTGGATGCATACATGAATGCAACATGGCTTTCCAAATGTACACACTGTTTGTGCAAAATAAGAGAACAACTTCAACTTAAGTTATGGGAAAAAGTGCCAACATGGTACTGCCATATTTATTATTTTTTAGAGATTTTAAAGAGAAAATTTTTGCCTCAAATACTACAGACAATATCAAAACAAGGAAGATGCATATCTTCAGTCCAGAGTAGTGAACAAAGATAGTCCTATTTTATTCCAAGTTCAATGAATGAGGAAATGGCCTTAACTTGGCAAATAATACAATCATTAAATTATAAACTGGGATCCATCGCCCTGCTCTCTCAAAATAGTGCAAATAAAAACAAGAAAGATTCTTCTTGAGATGGGAGATCAAATTTGATGTATTAAAGGAAGACGCCTTGTTTCCTCTTTGCATAACCAACGGTTTGCAGTCTTGCAAATTTACGATTCGTAGGTGACACTTGGAAAGAGTTCCAAACCACGGACATCTCATGCACCGGGCGAGCAAGCTTGTTAGCCACGGTTAGCAACCCCCGAGTCTAGCGTGTTGTTGTTGTTGTTGTTATACGGAATTGCTAAAGCCTACCGAACAAACACCGGCTATAAAAACCTGATACCGATAATTCCCGATATTAGATTTTTAAGTCAATATCGGCCGATAATATCGGAGGGCTGATAATATCGCCCATTCCTAGTATTTACATTGTTTCTTTCATATGATCAACACAGCTAGCAGATACAGAACAAAGCAAAAGTCCAAATTCAACTCTGTTTTTGGTCTCCACCAACTTCTGAGCAAAGAATGTACCTATTCAGCTGATTAATGTTCCAGCATACCCGTCAGCAAGTTGCCAACTTTGTCTGTTTTCTCTTATGTGCTGAGGAGGAACCGTACAACTAATTATTTATTTTCACATTCAACAAAGTTGATAGGGGTAACTCAACACAGCTGAATCATGGGCCGTAAAGTCAAAACAATGAGCTGAAAGCTGCTTTGTTAGGCTGAGGGGAAATATCAGATCTATGTGATCATTTTTTTTTGAAGGATCACCACAGGACAACTCCCCGTGTTACATTGGTATAATGAAACTTCAAATAGAATTTCAATGCAGCAGTGACCTTATTGTTACATTTGTGCACACACCCTGAAGCAAAGCACTAAAACAGCACAGCTACAGCAGCTAATCACAGGCAAATGGTGTCGGATCGTGGTTGTTAGGCACGGCGTTGCTGTAAAGGCGGTTTCAACTCCTTAAATTGATCATAATTGTTCCATTGTGGTTAAGTGGGTCAGGAATCAGGACAAATACCTTTCCCAAGATGTAGCCACTTGTTTTACAAACTTAACCAGTTTACTGAGATAAATATGTAGATACATAGATGATCGATAAAAGCGTGTTAGTTAAATTCTTCAATAGTGGTTTGACAGTGTTGATGCCAATATCGATCGACTACTTAATAAAGAAATAACAACAGTGGGATGATAAAAACGAATGTAAGGTTACTCACTGCTAGCAAAATGTCAACAGCTTTAAAATGTTTTACTACAGATGGAACCAATGCTTGGTACCATAGGCGTTTCTAGCCCATTTTTGGGGTTGCTGAAGCACCTCTAAATTGAATCCCAGCACCCCTAAATTTTGAGAAATTTGAATTTTTTTTTTTTACTGTATGTCCTTTTTAATAAGCTCGAAAAGTTTCAAAACCATACAGTACTTGGTTAAAAAGTAATATTTTAACAACAAAAATACAGCAGCTGCACCGCGTTTTACATGTTGTGCATTGCATTTCAAATGAAAGTCCAAAAAATAACTCAAATGTCAATTTTGGGTATTTTTGTTTCTTGCCCAGGTCGTTATTGTTAATGAGATTTGGTTCTCAATTAACTCACCTGGTTAAATAAAGGTTAAATAAACTATAGGGGGCTGGTTTACTCCAGAAATATACATACTGTTTATGTATATGTTGAGGAGCTGCTGTATCAAAATGAGTTGTCTTTCCCCAGAAATTAGGGTTACCATATGTTTCTTTTCCATTTCTCTTTTTCTGTGGCTCAGCATTTAAATAACCTTTATTAGATTTGATGGATTAGTCACAGACTTTCCCAAAAAGTATTATACTTTTCTTTTACAAATGTGGGAATTAAATTGCATTAAAATGTACAAAACGGTGAAATCTATCTTGCCTAGCTCAGCACCCCTAAACATCTGATCCTAGAATCGCCCCTGCTTGCTACCATACAGAGTTAGAAGTATAGGCTCCATGATACTTGTAAAGTGAAATTGAATTGAAAACTGGTCCTGGCTGATCAGCAAGGTCGGTGAATGGAATATTTCTAATTTCATGGGACGTTGTCTTTTATTCATCAAGCACAGATAAAGCTGTTCTAATTGTATATTATTAAAACGACGTCCTCAATGGACATCAGGATGAGAGTATTTTTTTTTTGGGTTCTCTCCGGGTTCTCCGGCTTCCTCCCACAATCCAAAAACATGCTCAGGTTGATTGATCACTCTAAATTGCCCCGTAGGTGTGTGTGTGTGCATGAATGGTTGTCTGTCTCTCTGTGTTAGCCCTGTGATAGGTTGGCGACCTGTCCAGGGTGTACCCTGCCTTCCGCCCGAAGCCAGCTGGGATAGGCTCCAGCCCCCCGTGACCCCTAACGGGATAAGCGGTCAAGATAATGGATGGATGGATGGAGTATCTGTAGTAATAGCAAATATTTCAAACATAAGACCGCCTTAGGTTCCTTCTTTTTGGAGGGGGGGTGAGGGACTCCAGTATGAGATTTTCTGGAGTTGTTTATATGAACAAAATTAGCCAAATATACACTATTTTTATGATGTTGTGCAGTGATGGCATTCCTCATTGATTAACAAAAATAGTTCATTTTTGTGCCTGAAACTAATAAGTGTGTGTGAAGTCAACAAATAGAGGCCATATTTACTTTATTAGATCAATTCTGTTTGAGTATCTTCTGTTCAGGCTCTTAAACTTGTGAAGTGTACTTTCTGGTGTGTTTCCCTTTAAGGTCAGTATGTAACCTTGTAAATACAATTTGCTCACCGATCCAGCTGAGAGTTTTTCCTCGCTCAAGTGACAAGCATTAGACGGGCTGACACAAAGTAACCTTAAATGTTTACTGACATGAATGCATCATTCATGCGCTGTGGGGCAAAGATTATTTCCAGTTGATTACTATTTTTAGAATTAAGCCTTCAAAGATACAGCTAATCCTGCGTACTGAACTTTGCCTTGTAAGTCAAAGAATGTGTTTGCTTTGTTTTACTTTGATCAGTTATTTCAGATTTCTCTGTCTTAACATCGCTCTGAAAGTTATAAACGGAAAATGTTGTTTCGTCTTTGGTTGTTAGTTCTACTGAGCAAGAAATTTGACACGGCTCCCTTTGGCTCTGGGAAACTTTGAATTGGAGTTTGGTCCATTTATGGATCGAAAACGACCAACAAATATATTCATAATGTAAATATTGTTCATTACACCAAGTTAAGTAGATGCACTTTAGCTTGATTGGATCTCACATGGAGTACTGCTCTGGTTATAATGTTTTCCTATTGTCAGGGATCACAAAGGAGTGTAAATGTCTGCAGCTAAGATCTACTGTATATGAGTCCTGCAGCATACAGTCCTCTCTGTTCTCACTGCTCTTCTAATTACCCTCGGCACCTTCTGGGACTTTTGATTACAGTGCATGTTTTTGTTCTCCGGCCAAGCCTCTCGTTTTCTGCTCTGTTTGCAGTTTTTCAGCAAAACACTTCACAGCATTGTTCGGGCGGATAAAGTGCAGCTTTTAGCTGCTGTATCACTCACTCAAATCTGAGCCGTCTCTGTGGTACTTGGACCTGAGGTCTCCTCTGGGTGCTTTGTTGAGTTTCCTTTCTGCACGAGTTCCTCATGACGTTTCTCTTTTTTCCCCCCAACAGGTACTACGCTGTGCTTTACCCGATGATCTACCCCATGAAGATCACTGGGAACCGGGCAGTTGTTGTCATCGCCTATGTGTGGTTACACTCCCTGTTGGGCTGTCTGCCTCCTCTGTTCGGCTGGTCCTCTTTTGAGTTTGACTGCTTTAAGTGGACCTGTGTGGCGTCTTGGCACAGAGAGCCGAGCTACACAGTCTTCTGGGTCACCTGGTGTACCCTCCCACCGTTCTTCGTCATGCTGGCCTGTTACGGTGTCATTTTCCGAGTTGCCCGTATGAAGGCCAGGAAAGTTCACTGTGGGACTGTCGTCGTGGCTCAAGACGACAATGGAGCTCAGAGAAATGGACGCAAAAACTCCAGCACCTCAACTTCCTCAAATGGAAGCAGACGGAGCCTCGTGTATGCAGGAAGTCAGTGCAAGGCCTTCGTCACCATCTTAGTGGTGATCGGCACCTTCCTCATCACCTGGGGGCCGTATGTTGGGGTGGTGTGCACGGAGGCTTTGTGGGGACAAGGGAGTGTGTCTCAGGGACTGGAGACTCTGGTTGCATGGCTGTCTTTCTGCAGCGCTGTGTGCCACCCCCTCATCTACGGCCTATGGAATAAAACTGTGAGGAAGGAGCTGCTGGGGATGTGTTTCGGGGATCGCTATTACAGAGAGTCTTTTGCTACGCGGCAAAGGACGTCCCGCCTTTTCAGCATCTCAAACAGAATCACAGGTGAGAGAGCAGCAGTGGCTCTGTGTCTGTTCTCTAATGTTCTTATGTGGAGATATCAAAGTATGTGCTTTCTATTTGCACTGTATTCATTCACAGATCTGAATTTAACACTTTTGAATATAGACATAACAATTGTACACAAGCAGGTAGGTACAGTGCTAGTATCCAGGATATTAAAACAATATACATATAACAATTATATATATATAAATACTGCCTGTTTACATCTTCATTCCTGTGTAGTTTTGGTCTCATGTATTGTACGATGTATGATGGGAGCTTACCTGTGTTCTTTCAGACTTGGGTATGTCCCCTCACCTGACAGCCATGCTGGCTGGTGGAGGTCACCTGCTGGCCCCAGGGAGCAGTACAGGAGACACAGGCTTCAGTTTCACTCAGGACTCATGTAAGTGTTGCACACAGGAAGATGAAAGAGTGAGGAAGAATGCTTCCTCAAAGCGTCTCAAATCTTTATGGTACACTAATTATATAATTATACTCATCACTCGTCTTAGTACATTGTCTTAGCAGTGTTCTAACTTGTCATTTAGCTTTTGTCCAAGAACATGGGTCACATCCATAGAATGTATAAGCAATGGATGATGTCTTAATATAGGTGTTTTAAAAGTGGCTTTAATGGCTTGGCTTTTGGGGGAAGGAGATTTTTGCACCTCTTTTCCTGGTCTTTCCTGTTAACAGAATCAACAAACAATAAGACAGTAAAGTCACAAAAACACGACAAATAAACAAATAACACAGCTAAGTGTCAGATTCATAACTACAAATTTTCATTAGATAAATCTGACTGCTGCAGAAGACCAAGTGTGTGTTGCAGCAGTAAATAGTGCAAAAACTAACTGACTTTCTGGCGGCAAATTAAAGTGCTGAAAAAATCCAAGTGGAGCGTACACCAAAACAGAAGTGAGGGCTCGTGTTGGAATCTTTCAAAATTTGCTGAATAACTTGGCAGAAATGACACCGTCTGCAGAAACGGTGGCCTAGCTTGCGTTCCATTTCTCCCTGCAGTTTCTTATTGGCTGATTGCCTGTTACCCGTGCCGTGGCTCTGCGTGTGAACAATCAGATAGTGCTGTGGGTGGGACAATGCTGGAGACAGAGTAGTGACAGCAGACAGAGAGGTGCGGCTGCATCAGAGCCAAAATAACCCAGTTTTAAATTGATCTCTTATCGGCCGTCGGATTTTTAAAAAAAGGCCGATGCACCGATAATCGGCCCGGTCGATAATCGGTCCATCCCTAATATCAATAAAGATTGATTGATTGGTTGATTGACCTTGCGTCAGAAGTTACATCTTCTTTTACATAGTTCACAATGAGAAGTATTCTGTTCATAATGACTTAAAAAGGTAATTTATCCTGTTTTAGAGGTTGTAAAAAGCTGCCATCTGTCAGGTACATTTAACAACCAAACATGTCTGATAGTTGACTTATAGATGAAGCATTTCTTAAGTGTTTTGGAGTCATGACTAACAAGCAGTGGTTTTTATACCAGCACAAGTTGTTTCCTGTTCTAAATAACTAACTGTTGATCTTAGCTTGAACATAAGATGGAGATTAGGTGATTCATGGGGCCTGTAAACACGAGGGTTGAGAGGCTGACAGATGGTCTTTACTGACTCTGTTGCATCATACTCCCATGGTATTGTAACAGTCAGCCTCACATTCCTGAATCACAGCTCATGTTTTCAGTTCAGTATGACACAAGAAGGACAAGTAATGTCTTGGTAATACAAACCTGAACTTTTGAGATATTAGAAGTTGATTCCTGCTTTTACATTTTGACTTTGTTGTGAGTTATTGCTCTTTAAACTCCACATGTTTTCTCTTTCTGATGTTACCCACGCAGGCACAGATGTGATGCTGCTGGATAACTTCTCCACAGATGGCTGCAGCCATTCACAGCTCAGCGGGAATCTGTCGGTGAAGAGGAGGAGCTCGGTCACCTTTGAAGACCAGGTGGAGCAATCCAAAGGTATTTGTTGTTCCCCAGTTCCATGAAAGATTAAAGGGCAGAGTATTTACCTCTTACTCACTTAGAGTTTGTGGTCACCAAGCTAAAAAGAAGTAAACAAAAGGTGTGTTTACTGTAGCATTTGTTCTGCAGGCATCCAAATGATCCGGTATCTGTCTTTTCTCCTCAGCTGAAAACATCAACACGTCCTCCGTTCAAGTCCACGCGGAAGTCCACAAATCCCTCGACACCTTCGCCTCCTGTCTGGCAAAGGCCATTGAGAGTGACGCTAAGCTCACCATGTTTGGGGAGGGTCTGACTTTACCGGGTGGGCTGTTCACAACCAGGGCAGCGCCAAGACCCAGGTACCTGGACGGTCAGAGACTGAGGCTGGAGAGTATCGATGAAGGTATCGTCAAAGACGACAGAGATGAAGAAGAGCAGGATGTGGAGGAAAAACCTGCCTGAACACAGCTTGCTCTGAACGCTACTTCAACTGAACTGTGAGGTTTCACATTCATACCAGAATACACACATGACCACTCGAGAGAGCTGCTCGTCCCGCTCTGTGGTGCAGCCAATGAAGCCTTATTCCTCCGTATATGTGTACTCCTTACTTGAAATTATTCAGAGACAGGATGTGGCACATTATTCATTCCACTATGTCTGACCAAGTGCACACCATCAGTGTCTTTCCAAGCTTTTGTATGGATTCATGTAATCAAATAGGAAGCCTTAACTACTGTAACAACAATGATTTATTTGTTTATTACTTGATATTCTATTTCCTTCATTTTCATTATCATACGCCACATGAGGGCGAGGCAGTATTAAAGAAATATAGTTGTTTATATTCAGAATGTTCAGAAGACTGCAAACACTTGTAGGCTCATGTCCTGCCCATAGACTGTATAAAATATGGACGTAGTATCCATGACGTCATCTGTTCCTTAGCGCTGTTTTGAAGCCAATCGATGGCGTCAGCCATATTGGAAATGCGGGGCTCAACCAGGCATAGTGTGACGTAAAGAGGCGGAGTTTGAGCCTCCTAGCCAACAGCTATGTGTTCCAGTCCGGGAGTCACGTCAGTCGTGTCCTTATTTGGGCAAAAACTCGTAATCTTAATATCTTCTGAACCGTCGCGTTAGAAAAATAATTCATCCCCCGTACAGTGTGTGCCGATAGAGAGATTAGCTACGTAGAACCAAGACATTTTTTGAACCCGGCTGTAAACATGTTTATTAATGCTGCAAAGATCGTCTTTTTTGAATTGGTGTGTATGTGGTTTCTGGTGTTTCTGCAGCCAGCCTCAAGCGGTTTCTCAATGAACTGCAGTTTATAACGCTTTCACATGGGCTTCATAGTTTGAGACCGGAGGTTGCCGCTTGGTCCTGCCTGAAGCCTGACACTGGACTTCCACCAGATCTGTGTCCGGCCCGTCTCCGATCCGCTGCGGTAAGGCTACGTGCGCTCCCGTCCGTCAACACCCACCGGTTGCGTTTTTGGAACGCAGCACAGAGCAGGACCGCCGGACAGCTGGAGTCATGTGACCGAGGTTTTCCAGTGGCAATCACTGAATCTTGGATTCTCCTCCTCCTCTCCTCGCCCATGTTGTCTTTCTGGTCCTCTGAAAACTTCTGACTTGATGACTCCTGGCCTGCCTCCGCTCAAAATGACTTTTTGTTTTCATAGTTAAGTTAAAAACGATCTGGTGATAACACAGAGTGTTTTATTCTGAAAATTAACCAGGTTTTTATTTCGTTTTGGTGCCTGACTGCCTGTCCCGCTCCATCTGCTCTGTGCTGAATTGATGCGTCGTGCTCCGGCATCCGGCAAAAATAGAAGTCCTGCGTATCTGATCGCTGCGTTCCGATCTGCCGGATCAGAGATGCAGTCGGAGCGCAACGGAGCGGATCCAGTGGGAGTTAACACATTGACTAGAATAGAAACCTATCAGATCCAGTGCCGTGACGGATCGGAGATGGAACGGACACGGATCTGGTGGAATTTGGCCTTGATTCTGACCCCAGTGCATGCTGGGATATCCTCCTAATCACGATTCTGAATATATATATAAATATTGGAAATCAAGTTAATTTGAAATTTGTATCCTCTCTTCATCATAGGAACATCTTTGAGACATTACAAAGATAAAGTTTGACTAAATGTCGCAGAGCCCTCGTTTGACCTGAATCTGTCTGCAAATATTTGTACTATCACTGAGGCACTTCCAGAGGGATGTGTATACTTCACTGTGTAGGTACCTGATGTAAACACAGGTGTGTTCTTATCTTAATAATGCTCTGCTACAGTAATTGCACTTGAACGTGTACTTGTTCTCATAGGAACCACTCACTGTATGTCAGAGCTGTTACTGTTAGGTCAGCATTTGTGCAGACTCTCAAAGGTAACAAACATTTAGTTGAACTCAAACGAGTACATGAAGGTTAGAGTATATGTTTTACGGTTGTATTTATGAAAATGCATCAAGGGTCCAAGTTTCATAATAATGTACACAAGGGACCAGGTCAGAATGAACTTCTGAGAGTAGGTACAGACTAATGGAAAGCAGTGTTCCATATCGAGGGGGCCGACAAATCCTGTCTGTATCCTCTGAACTGTGTCTGAGTCAATAATCGAAGGTACGTGAGCGTTACCTCAGATTACACACTCCACCTTAATAACATAAAACAAACTATGATGTCTTTTGTAATAAGTAGAGCACAGTTCTGGTGCGTCAGTCTTACCTCGTATCTCCATATTATGATTGAATGGTACAACTTTTATAAGTAAAAAGCTATATGCCCGAGAAGTGATGTAACCTCTTGATTTTTCACTTTAAATACAAAAACTTGCATTTAAGTTTTGTATCAAGATTCTTCTATTAAAACTTTTTACAGAAATGTTTCTGAGCTTTCTTTTAGACATGGTGTTGATGTGAATTATAAGATGAATCATGTAAGTACACTTACGACGAAGAGCCAAACTACAGAGACCTGTCCTGCAATGTCTTCCTGCTGAAATGTCTGTATTTATTTTAATACATTTTTAAGGCTTCAAACACGTTTTTGATCGCAATTCATGGCGTCGAGGTCTTCTCTCGCCCCGTCAGGATTCTATTTTGCATGAACACCTGCTCACCATACACCCTTCATGTTTTTGTTCTTTCAACTTCTAGAAATTAAATGAATTGCCCGTTTTTGAGTATTCAGTTACTGTACACTGAATTTGAAAACCTTAAACCTTGAAAGACTTATCTCTTTTCATGCTTTGTCTCATCTCTGCTCCTCTATCTTCCTCCCATCTTACAGTTTTTCTCAGTCGCTTTGGTACATTTCTCGAATCATCCTCAACATTTGCAAAACAGTAAGTGCATTTCTCAAAACAATTCGTACAAATAGCAAAACACCATGGATTACCAGCAAAAGCCAGTATCTTTCTCAAAATCCTTAGTTCATCTCTCAAAGGTAAATATCTGTGTCAATGAACATGTCAGTGCCATCAGAATGACAAGTCCTTGTGTCATTGTGTACGGATAAGACAGTCAAATTACTTATAGTCATGTTGTCAATATAACAGTGGAGTCTGGAGGGATGTTCTGATGTAAACTATGGCTAAAGTTTTGATGACAGTTATTGTAAATTGTAAGTCACACCTTAGTGTATTGTGGCTCTTATCTCATCAGGAACGCGTATATGTCCTCTGCCTCTTCCTCTGTTCTGCCTCCCGACTTCTCCACCATGCAGCCTCACTCCTCTTCTTCTTCTTCTTCTTCTTCTTCTCTCTGGTTGTTAACCCAGTCCAATTCCTTGTCCTTACATTGTCAGACATTGTAACATTGTGTTGTGCTCCAGCTATATATATACTTGCCAGTTGATGGTTCATGAGATACACCTTTGAGCTATGTCAGTAAACTGGTTGATCATTGGTTGATCTCATGCTTCACACATTTCCCTTCGTTAGAGAAAGTCAAGATTCACCTGGGAGCAATTTACCAATTCAGGACAGATTTAGAAAAAAAGTCTGATGGAAATGTACAGAAATATGACTGACATATTCTGACAACATGTTCGACCATTCTGCATGTGAAGACTTGTGCGATGAACTAATGCCTAAATGTTGTGGAGGTTGAGACTATTCAACAGAGACCCATTATAATACATTTTGATCAACATGACATAAGCACTTGATAATGTAGGAAACAGCAGAGAATTAAACATAATAATTTGCATGGATGTACCAAAGCATTTGCAACTTGTTCAAAGAAATGAGAAAATGCTATTTTGATGTGCACAAGTGACGCAATGATGTGAAGATTGAACAAGTAGTTTTGAGAATTTCAATTCTGATCTGAGAAATGTACCAAAGCGACTGAGAAAAACTGTAAACAAAGTTTTATGGATCAGTTGGTTTATATTGCAGCAGATGCATCAGATATAATCTAAGTCAAAGGAAATTAAGCAAATCAGGGTATAAATAGAGTCATTAAGCTTAGAATCACCTCACACTTGAACACTGAAGCTAGTTATAAAAAAGTACATGCACCATCCTTTATTTTAGGTGCTTCCTGTTTCTGCAATGTCATGTACGCTCTCTATTGGCAAGACCTGAAAGAACCAGCGCACATAGTACAGCTTGTTTTTTATTTCTGCAGTGATTTTCAGTGAATTTGTTGTCTTGATGCACAGACTCCTCAAACTTGTATCTTTCAAGCTCAAGTGCAGACATCTGTGAGATGCCATAGCTTTATTTTTTTCCACTGTTCTGTAAAGATTATAACTTGTTGACAAGTTCCTTTGAGGAGAGAAACCACAGCTTTGTCCCGTTTTCTTTCCTCCATGATAAAATTAAAGCATCCTCAAAGCATGTTTTACTTAAAGTCCTCGTTAACATGCCCAACTGCCCTAAGCAGCACATCCACATCTCTTAGCTTTGTGCTACAAATTCATAATATCACACGTTAACACTGATCAAAGCTCACTTTCTCCTAACAAAATAATATTGCACTTAACATCCTTGCACACAAGCCGCCATTATTCTCACACTTAATATATATATATATATATATGTATATATATATATACTGACGTCCTTGCTTTTTCCATTCACACAGATGTAGTTTATCCTCATACAGAAACATCAGTAAGAAAGTTGTCTTAAAAAACACAAGGGGGCTAGAAATAACACTAATTTTTCAAAAGGAAGTATTCTACACTATACTTGTACAAATCTCAGGTTTTTTTTCCAAGTGCTATACAGCAAAAAGAAATAATGTCTTCTTTAAAACAAAATGCCAGCAGACTACTGCTCGTCCTCGTTTTCCTGGCCCGAACCTTCAGAGCGATCACCTTCTATTCGATCTACGAGAATAAAAAAAACACCAATAACAACATATTAGATTTATACATTAGTGTTACTTCATATGTGTTTGAGGTCTTCTACAAAGATAGAAGTGAACCTGTGGGTTACCTGATCTGATGTGATTGAGGGAGGCCAACATTCGGAGCATGAACGAGGCCGGGACTGTGATTGTATTTCTGGTTTCCTCGAGCATCAGCTCGTTTCGAGTTATTACCTTGACAGAAGAAGAGGAAGACAGGAGAGGAGAAAATGTGTGAGAAAGAATAGAAGACATGTCATCTAAAAAATTACAGGTAGACAGTGAGAAAAGATGATCATTTGTTAGGGTTCTATCAATGTCGTAACTTAACTCAACTTTATTTATAAAGCACTTTAAAAACGACCACAGCCAAAACAGAGTGCTGTACATAAATAGACAAACAACTCAGGTATATAACAGTTAAAACACAGGATAATAAAACAATAAAACAATAGAAACAATAAATAAAAACAAACCAAAAAACACTAAAACAGGAGCAGAGTCTCATGAAGGGTTGAAAGCCAAAGAATAAAGATGGGTTTATAGACGAGTTTTAAAACTGGACAGTGAGGAGCCTTGTCTAATGTGGGGAAGCTCATTCCATAATTTAGGAGCAGCAATAGAAAAAGCTCTATCCCCTCTGAGCTTCAGTAAAAGTTATTTGTTATTATTTTGAATTACCTGTAAACAGTGGCTGTATAAAATCTAACTTTTACAAAAACAGTCTCAGGAAGGGTCCCAAATTTTAGCAAAACACCGTCACTTGCTAGGAGAGAAATACTTTGTACACTATCCTGTTAATATGAAAGTTGAGCCCATGCTAGAGTAGTATTGTTTATATAGAAAGCAGGGTGTGTACACAATAAATAGATTATCGATTAATTGATTGTTAAGAAATTACTCGAAACAAGCATTTTTGTTTTCTATTTTCCGTCACGTGGAGCGAACATCATGTGATCTCATCTTAGACTCATCTATCAGGGAGGTGTTTTAAGTTTAAAGCATGTTTCCATGATTCAGCTGTTAAAGGTGTTGCACTCAGCGGAGACTTCTGCTTCAGGTCTCCACTTTTTAAAGAGGGTCAATACACAACTGCTGCCAACAACGACACGGACCTGAAGGTTGATAACTTTAAACAGGACATTTCCCCACCTTTAGATACAAAGCCAACAGACTGTTGGGAATTGCTAGTACACTACGCAATGTTTACAGAACAGCAACATCAGAGCCGCTTTTCTGCCACCTGACTTATTATGAACCGGTTGCGGTCCTGGCTGACACCTGATCGAATACACACGTTTATTTTTCTCAATAAGAACGAGTAGACAGAAAACTGGACACTGTGAGTCTGAAGTACGTTTCTGTTAGTATTATGAGCCTTCACTTTATAAGATTATGTCCGCGGAGAATATTTTAATGAGCCTGATCATTGATATTCAGTGTTAAACATGTACACGTATTCAATACCGTCAGTTATGTGCATTTTGTTGCTGTAGAAAATACAATTTTGGGGAAAAACAAATGTATTTGGCCTTGTTTTTCACATAAGAATAATAATCTTTTTTTAATTGATTAAGCAATAATTGATTATAACAATTGAACATTTCCAAAAATCGATCACATAAAATACTTAAAATGTACATCCCTAATAGAAAGGTTTACTAAACACCATATTCTTACAAATGAACAGTTCCTTTATGTGGGGTTAAGTAGTTATGATGGTTGTTGCTGCTGTGTGGTGTCCTGTTTTTGTGTCCTGGTATATTTTTAAGGAACCAAAATCACCCACTGAATCAATCCCATGATGCCATACCTCATTGGCGAGGACTCTGTTGAAAGATGGCGACTGTTCGAGTGGTGACCAAATCTTGATGTCATAGTCTATCCCTGAAGAAGCTAGAACTAAAATAGACCAGAGGAGAAACAGTACATTAATAAACAGGGGAACATCATCACATCATTTGCTCATTGAAGCTGGAGGGGGGGGGGCAGACTCACTGGGGTCGTAGGGGTGTGGCTGCAGACAGTTCACTACATGGTTGTCAGCTTCCAGCAGCATGAGGTGCTCCCCCGTGTGTCTGTCCCAGATGAAGATGTGACCACAGTCTGAGCCACTCATCACAAAGTTGTTGCCCCAAAAACAGGACTCCTTTATCTGCACAGTAAAGATGAAAAAAACAATAACTATAAACTTCTGCATCATGCTCCAAAAGATGGAATAGTTTGACATTTTGGGAGACAAGGTTATGTGCTCTTTCTCTTATAGTAAGACAAGAAGACTGACACAAATCTCATATGGTGCATTTCAGAAAATCACAAGCTACATTTTAAAATTTTCCTTGTACCATTAGTTTCATCATCTTCTGCTGACTCATAACTCTATCTTTTTTAAAACCCAAGTATCATTGATTACATTAGCAGGACATTTTGCCCTCCTTAGCAGGCAAGCTAAACCTGACTCAAACGCAGGCTGCATGTTACCGGACCAAAACACCGCAGCAAAATATAAGGTGCATTTCGACCAAGAGTTCCGGGGTCTTTTAGCCCCCAGAACTACTTTCCCCGGAACTAAAAGGTTCCTGTGCCCCCATTATTGTCTGTGTTTCGACCACGGGCTGAACTCCTGGGTAGATTGTGCAAATCAGGCCAGTGACGTATGGAGAAAAAAAATTATATTGAATCCTATTTTGAAATCTTAATAAAAAACTGAACTAGTATGCATTTCCAGGAACTCCCTCTGTGTTTCAACAACTGTGTAAACTCCACAAACACCGTAACGTTCAACCGAAAGTCCCAGGACCTTTGAAAAGTACTACCCCCCAAGCAGGGGCTTTTCAGGGGGGAGATTATCTACCCCTGGGTAGAGGGGTAAAGTCCCTAGTTCCGGGTCAAGGTTCCTGCGGTCCAAAAATGTATATAGACGACATGACAGCTGAGGTGCAAAAGGTTTAGAGCTCCCCCTATTGACTGGCTGCAGTATAGGTTACAAACTCTGCATTCTCCATGTTAATAGAGTATATATGACTGTAAGTATAATACATGTCAAATACATTTTTTCCATTATAATACATTTTTACCATACTGATCTATGTATGGTAAGAAGAAAATGAGTTTAATTTGTTGTTGTTAAAAATGAAATATAACACCATGATTGACAGTGATAACAGGACTTCAAGAGTTCACTGCACCTGTGTGTTTGCCAGGAAAATCTTTTTGTGAGCAAATTACACAAACCGTAACGTATGTTTGTGAACTTCAGAGAGGTTGGCAGGCTCAGGCTTGTAATCACCCTGTTTCCTGTGCTTATGATTAGCTAGCACCATTCTCCAGCTTTGTCCTCAACACACCAACACTTATGTGGTATCCATCCTTGCTTCTCCAAGGTGACCGAATGACAAATTTGTCTCTAAGTCAATCAGTTCGGCCCAGTAGGTTAGTTCCTAAGGTCCCTTGAGTGATACAGTGTATATGTCTGAGCTGTACCATTGTCCTTGAGTTGCGATGGCCCTTGTAGACCATTTTGACTGAAGGTCTCCTGATATTCTGCGTCTCGCTCTCCTCCATCTCCCTCCTCTCTTTCCTCCTGCGAAACAGCTCCTGGATCCGAGCGGCTGCTGAGCGCCTGTGATATGAAAGAAATCCAGCACATGTGATTATGAGGCCCTTGCGAAATGAAAACAAAAGACACAAGGCCATGCTGTCACTGATGCTCATGAACCTCATGCTTTAAATCTTAAGTGAAATTGATGCTGGTATCATCAAGTCAACCCAAAGCAAAAGAGAGCAGGCACGGCAAACAATAAAACTGATCACAGGTCTCACGTTTTTTTGTCAAACCCTTTTCGTTGATGATATGGCAGAAGTGTCGCAAAATTAAACCAGACATACTGAGCTTGTGTACAATCAAAATTCAGAAGTAAAATCTTTGTCTCCTTTCCATCCGGATCTCATGCACATTTCTTTTTTCACAGTTTGTCCATCGTCTCCATTTCCTTTCCGTTCACAATCCTCAAAATGCAGCTTAATGCCGTTTCTCACACTTGCTGTGGAGTGAGTACTCACATGCAAGTCACTCCAAATCTACAGTAAGCTGTGTGAGTGTTAGTTCTCTATGAGTGAGTCCAAACACACCCTGTTGTTTTCATTCTACACACATCATGAAGTGTTGTTTCTCAGCTTCACATCACACACCTGACAGGTTAGATGCTTTAAGTGACCAGTGCAAGAAATCATTACCTGATCATCCTATCTCCTACAGCAGATCCTCTGGAATTAAATCTATATTTGTAGTGAAACAGTCATCACAAGAAAAAAAATCCCAGCACCCATCCTGTCTAAGTCATATTTCAAAAAGGAGTGTAATTTGAAGATAAAACCTGCTTTAAAAAGAAGATGATGATGATGCCGGGTGTTTAACGTACCTTTGTCCCTGTCCTCTGAACCTGGCTGATGGGATGAGAATGGGATCATCATCGCTGTCATCAGAGTCCTGGTGTGCTCGTGCAGGCTGGCTCTGGCTCTGGCTCTGGCCCTCCCCTCCTTCCTCCTCCCTGGCTGTGGGCTCCGCTCTCCTGCAGCCCCCTGAGGTGTCCTCTGTACCTTCAGACTGGCTCCTCTCTTGTGATGAAGCTGCTGCGGTGCTGCTGCCTCCCGAGGAGCTCGCTGCTGGGGCCTGAGTTGACGAGCTGCTTTGAGCACTGGAGCAGGAAGCGTCACAGGGTGGCTCTGTGGAGGTGGCAGGCACACTCTTTGGCCCTGAAGACTCTTGGCGAGCTGGAACAAAATATAAATATCAGTAGGTTTGTTAACCTGTAACTTAATACCTGATCAACAGTGTTAATTTCGTTAAAGAAATTATGACAAGAAATGTTCGTCAACGATTCATTTTTTCAAGATGAAAATGAGACTATGACGAGCTAGAGTGCATCACAGGTAATAAAAACTCTGACAAAAATATGTTCGGATTTTGTTGAGACGATGACGAGACGAAAACATTATTGGCGGACTGTCAGGCATTCAAGATCCATGTTTCCCCCGTTGTGCGTCTAATCTTTAGAAATAAAAGTGATGCCTTCCTGTGACAGGCTGAGTTATTATCTGAGGGGCGCAGTGTTAGCTTGGTCTCTACCTGCAGCAGGTGTGCTTTATGGCCCAGCTCTCCTCACCTCCATGCATCTGTCTCATCTTCATTGAAGATTTTTACCCCCGGTGTGCATTAATACAAAGACACAACCGGGGGACGTCTGTTTAATATTTGATGTTTGCTGTTTTTGCCGCTATTACCATAAAAAGCTCCGTGTCTAGAGCTTGATTTAATCCAGTTTGGTGATACATCAGACACCTTCAGTAAGTTTTGATCAACTCCTACTCATCAAAGATGCAGATGCATTTCAGAGTGGCGTGAACTGAATGTCTGTCCAGTGCGCCTGTCACTGCAGGTGCATTCAAGGACCGTCATAAATGTACAATACAGACTTTTCTGTGAGTCAAGAGAATAAAGGGCTGAAAAGACTAAAATGTGACTAAAATTAACAGGCATTTTCATCTCAAGACTAAGACTAAGACTAAATCTAAAGTAGCTGCCAAAATTAACACTGCTGATCAAGATGTAAACAAAGTAGATGTGCTGCATTGATCAGCTTGTTTTCAAATGTTTGTAAAATGCATCTTTCTTCTGTGTAATTTTCCATGTGTGCAGCAGTGCTGTCAATATAAGATGGCCCTGCAGCCTCTTCAGGGCAACATTACTGCTTTTATTGTTGTTTACCTTGACCTGGAGAACACATGACCCTGAAAAATCAATGGGCTGAGAAGAGAAGAAATGTCTTTGTAAAACCCAGTTTAACCAAGAGCATACTAACGTACGTTTGAGTCCTGAAACAGGAGTGGAATATCATTTGTTATCCTTAACTCTCAGTTGTATTATTAAATAAAATCCATAAACAGATAATGTTAATGTTTTTAGTCTAAAACGTTAACCTCAGTATCTTAAATGTATGTCATTTGCAGTATTGTCCAGCAGCTTTCCTGTCAGTTACACATCAATGGTTATAGAAGCAGCACTTTGCATTAATGACCACAACAAACCAAGCCCAGCTGTCAGTGTGGCGAGCTGTCAGAGGGGAAGCATACTTACTCTCCTACAGCAGGACTCACCTTGCTCTGACACTGAAGTCTCTGTAGACACACTCTCTTTGCTCTGTACAGTCACAGTCTCTGATGTTTTGGGTCCTCCGCTGCCCAGAGAGCTGGATGTGCTGCTGCTCCTGATGAGGAAGATAGAACAGTGACTGAGTGCTACATGTCTCTCAGGGTTTGGCTGCATGGTGTATCACTTTTAGGGCTTTATTATAACTTGATTTATGTGTTAATTGCATGCAATCGTGTCCCTCTTGGCACACTGTAGTTAAGCTGCAGCAGTGTCTTCCTGCTTCCTTCTATTGCAGTGATATGAAATAATGAAACCACTCTGATTGGCGCATTTCACTTTAAAACCCTCACAGAGGGCTCAGCTATCATGTCAAAAGTGATATACACTTTGAGTTAAACAGATTTAAAGCATCACTGAAGCACTTTGAGCAGGCAGGCAGAGCACTGTTTTGGAGTCCCCAAATCATAACAGACCAGTTGATGAAAATAAATCGTTGTACATGCACTCCTGCATTATTCTCTAATTCTTTAGAAAAAAACAAACACCTTTTCTCACAGAATAAGCACTTTGAAGCTGTCTCCCATCCTTAATTTTTGGTTTGGGGCCATACATTTTAAGCTTGTAGGGGGTCAGCTCCAGACTACATTGCTGACCTCTTGAATCCCTACAAGCCATCATGTAACCTCAGATCCTCCGGTAGGTCTTTAGTAACTATTCCACGCTCAAACAGAAAAACAAAGGGTGATTGAGAATTTTCTGTTCGTGCCCCTAAGCTGTGGGATGACCTGCCAGAGGATATCAGGGAAGCAGACACACTGTTGTCTATTAAGTTGCTTTTAAAAACTCAATATTTTAGACTTGCTTTTGATTGATTTTATGGTTTATTGCTTTGTTCCTTGTTTTATTACTTCTGCTGGATAATGACATGCTCTTAACTACTGCCTACTGCTTTTTAAAATTGTTTGTAAAGTGCTTTGTAATTTGTTTTGAAAAGCGCTATATAAATAAAGTTATTATTATTATTATTATTATTATTATTGTTTTTTTAAAGTTATATTTTTGGCCTTTATTTTATAGGACAGCTGAAGATAGACAGGAACTGTGGGGAGTAGAGAGTTGGGGAAGACATGCAGGAGACCCCTGCGACAACGACTCTAGCCTCTGCATATGGGGCGCTTAGACCCATCATCATTATCTTCATCTTCACCTTCATCATCATCATCATCATCATCATCATCATCATCATCATCATCATCATCATCATCATTATTAGGGCCCGAGCACCGCTGGGGGCAAAGGCCCTATTGCAACCCTAAGGGTTATTATTATTCTTCCACCTAGGGAATCCTAGTTATTATTATTATTACAGGTGTAGCAGTGCAGAATTTATTTGAATAATAAATCTAAAAGTCAAGAATATAAAGTACATTTCATTGCATTAATTCAATTCTCAAATCAAGTCTCAGGTGAAAATCACTTTACATTGTTAATATGGTTTTTAAATGCAAAGTAACATGCCATTAAATATAATGTTATTTGCGAATAATTATTAAAGCAATTTAGCAACTAATCAGGATTTTGAAAAATGATTGTTTGACAAACGAAAAAAATCCCAGAGGAACCAGAAAATATACTAAATTATATGCATTTATATATTCCAAAGGTTAAACCAAATACTACTCTTTAGCAAAGAGCTACTGAACTGAATACAGTATTTAAAAAGTGAACAAGAAGCATTTTATGACTGCACCTAACTCACCACTCATCTGTAAAGTCCAGCTTGATGGTGCTGGTGGTGGTTCCCTCTGAGCTGTAGTGCAGGCTGAGGACTGGCTCTGCTGCACTGGACCGACTGGTGCTGGGCATGGAGGAGGTGGAGATGGAGGTGGAGGTGGTAGGAGCAATGCTGCTGACTTGTACAGAAACAGGCTGATCAGTAGAGGAACTTGCAGCTTCTGCTGCTCCTGAGAGGAGAGAGAGAAAGACACATGGGAAAAGAAATGGAGAGCGTTATAATCTGTTCTGTTCGATCCAATCAGTCTGATTATAAGTTTTAGCTCAGAGTATAACTCCTTGTTGTTCACAGCATGATATTAGTGGTGTTAGAGCACACAGGAAACATGCAAACTTCTGTTGCATCATCTTCCTGTTGGGTAACAACACCCAACGGTAATGGGAACATGCAGCAGACATCAATAAAGCAGACAGTGGGGGCACACGGTGTTACAGACGTGAGGACGATCACCAGCCACAGCAACGAGACACAAACACACCAGGACACAAGACAGACAGAAGTCAAAGCCCCCGATAATCTTACACCTCAAGTAGCTGTTACAGTGGTGGAACTATCAGGCCTGTATTAGACTTGTACTCTAATTATCTCCCTCAATAAAACATATGACTTCATGTAAATACATCTGGTAAGCACTTTACCTGTTATTAAACTGCAATTTTTACCATTATCACTACACTATTTGGAAATATTTTTGATGACTTGCTATAATATGTTTCCACATCATTATCCAGTATTATCTAGTGTTTGTTTTTATGATGCATCAAGTCACACATCAAGTCCCTTTACACTACTGCCTGACGCAAACTTCCCCTATTAGGTATTTGTTATCCTATTTTGTGTAGTATAATGTAATTGTTAATACTGTGCTATGACCTGATTATTACATTGTAATTACACACTGTGGATTCTAGGGTAAGACAGATTTATTCTCTTTATCAAGGACTGGAGGATGATTGGAACAGAGTGCAAACAAAGAGAGACAGGAGACATTAAAGCAATGGAAGTCAGACTGTGAGGAACTATTGGACACAGCAGGGATGCACCGACCCTATACTGAGACACAGGTCCAATACTGACTCAAGTCGTTGGATCAATCGGGTCATACTGGGCCATTCTATTAAATATAAATCTGTGTTTAACATCAGCAGCCAGCTGAGCGACCACTTTGACTGGAGGATGGCAGAGGGAGCAAAAGTGTCAGCTGCTTGGAGGTGTTTCTTATTTGCCGTGCCAACATGTTCCCTGGCTTCTCTTTATGTCCGCGCATTTGCTGAGTTTGTTTTACAAAATTAGCAAAGTGATTCACAAGTCAAGTCTGATGTTGCCTTACGCATGAGAAAGGATCACTTTCCTGTGAGGCAGAGATGTTAACTACTAAACACTACTATCTGATTTGCACTTGTTAATACCAAACGCCCAAGCACTGACATCATGACCGAAAAAGTCCCATCGGTGCATCCCAAAGAGAATCTCTTTCTGTTTTTGTTTTTGTGAGGGAGGGTGAAGACGACACAGCTAGTAGCAGGGTGGGGGGTGGGGGGGGGGGGTGTTGTGGGGGAAAGGGGGGGGACGCACCCTGCTGTTCATCAAGAGTCATGGATCCCAGCTGTTTGTTTACCACAGACGAGGGGGAATCTGGAACACAAATGAGACCGACTAAACATCGGACACACAGGTCCAACCTGAGGACTCACACAGTCAAGACGCACAGAGGTTAAAAACTTTGAACTCAAGTTTTAAAAAAAACCAACAAGACATGATCCAGGCCAAGCAGGAGGAGCTGTAAAACCATTCACCGGAGAAAAGCTTCATTTGATTAGAGGGGAGATTATTTCTCATTCTGTATGTGCAGCGTCATGAGATCAGAGATTAGTATGTCTGAACATGAACATGGACATGACACATTCACACATGCTCACTGCTAAGACATGTTTGGCCTGTTTATTGATAACAAACAAGCTAACTGTAAGGTACTACATGAAACTAAACATTATAATTTAAGGTCCAGTGTAATAGGGGAGAACAGGGCTGGTTGTCACACGGGTTGGTTGTCACACTCGTTATATCTCGCCACCAGATGGTGCTGTCTCTCAAATTGGGGTATGGACATTTCCAGAATTAGGATCAGAGCTCACCTACATAGTCTTCTCTGGAGTAAGACAGCTGAACTTGAGGTGAGAGGACTTTTTGTGTTTTTCATGTCAAACTGTAGATATTCAGCTCCTCAGTATTTTTCTTCTAGGCTTTTAAACAATGGGTTTATAACAAAACAAGTGTTACCCTTACAAAGTGTGAGGGGAAAGCTATAGTTTAGATTTTTATTAGCTTGTTAACTACTTGTTAGATGGTTGTTAGCCTTGATGCTAGCAAAAAATTCCAGTTGGCAAAATCATGCATGGTGAAATGAGTTGGAGTGTGCAGACCCTACATTTTCCATCACTGTAACTCAGACAGTGAATGCATGTAGCTTAGTTGAGTAGGCCATTATTGTTAGGCCTATTTGTTTTGTTCTTTATGTTGTTATATAGGCTGGCCTAAAGATGTGTTTCCTGTTCATGTTCCTTGCTCATTTTATGTTAAAATACATTAAGTTATGTAGGCCTATCACTTGTCAGTGCAATTAAACTTTCAAATTTAGTTCTACCTTCTTGCCTTTTTAAAAAAATAATTTTCTCATTTAAATACCATTGACAACCATCCCTGTGATGGGATTGGTTGTCACAATGTGTCAGAGTGTCTTTGATAGTTAATTGCCTCTTTGTTACTATGAGTTGAAAAAATGAGAGCACCTTAAGCTTCAGTTTAATGTAGGAATGACTATTGAAAGATGTTTTAATGATGAGCAATCATCAATTAAGTAAAAAGTGTGACAACCAACCCTGTTCTCCCCTACTCTTCTTCTGAACCCTCAAAACAAATCAAATGTTGCCTTTCTCTACATTTAATTTTGATATAAAATACAGGTGAAGGAGATTCAAGAGTCAAACAATAACTCAATTTTTTTTCATCACATTGGTGCAACATAAAACAAAAGTGGCCCTTCCTTCACCATGTCCCATTCAGACACACCCTGTTGCTTTAATATGCTGTAAATGTTACTTGTTGCCATTTGGCTCCTCTGAACTGTAAACTAATCACATTGTCTGAGTGTCTGAATCTAATCGTGCCTCGAGGGTGCACAATGAATGAGCAGAGTCATCAATGGACCATCATTCTTTTAAGATGCAATGGATGAATAATTGCCAAGCAAACACAACATGAGCTTTTTAAGTCACAAAGTAGCACCTCATCATTTCTTAACACCTTCAAACGTTAGAGAACGTGTAGCTGAATCCAGAAACTGAGAACTGTGGCACTAGATTCACTTTGAGGTGAGGTGGTGAACACTTGCAATGCAACCATGTATATTTTGATTTGATAATCCTGTATGTTAAAAAAGCTTGTTTTTGTATTTACGTGGTCAACACTATGTTTCTTTCACTGTTTCTTTTTCCTTTGAAATTATTCTTGGTGCTTTTCTTTTTGATGCTCTCTCTCTTTACTACTGACAAAAATAGTACAGATTGCTAAATATGGCACTTTGTGAAATGTAGTCGAGGAGCACAGCCTAAATCAGATTAAGTAAAAACACAAATATATAAAGAAATTGTTCAAAACTAAAGCAAGTCTGTGAACATTATCTCTACAGTTTAAAATCACAGATCACATACAAACACATATGCACACCATGCGTATTTAAAATATTATCATTGTTGAACTGTTCTTTTATATCTATTTGTGCTGGTCTCCATGTTTGTTGAAGTCTCTTTTATTGCATACAGTGATCCTAGTGATCCTTACTTTTACTTGTTTTTAAAGCTCTTAACAGCCTTGCTCCTCCATACATCACTGATCTGCTGTCATTTCATGTTTCAACTCGATCACTGAGGTCCTCGAATGCTTCCCTTTTAAATGTTCCTTGAGTGTCTCACACAAGCACCAGCCAGAGAGATTTCTGTTTTTATGCCCCTTAACTGGGGAACTCTCTGCTTCTGGACATTAAAACGGCGAGCTCTCTGGGTGTTTTTAAAAGTAAACTTAAGACCTACCTTTTTAATCTAGCTTTTAATCTGGAGTAATTTATTTTCAGCCTTGGACTGCATTATTACTTTTACTATTTTTATTCTTATTTTTATTCTTCTTATTCTTATTATTCTTCTTATTTTTTTTTAATCATTAAAAACATTTTTATTATGATTTAATCTTTACCATTTTAATCATTGCTTTGACATATATTTATCTTATTTAATTATTTATTTATCTATTTATTTCTTGTATTCATCTGATCTTGTTAACGCTACCTTATTTTTAACTTTTCTTTCCACTATTACTAATTTTATCAATTTTTACTGTATTCATTTTATTTTATTTTAAAGTATTTTATTTATCATCATGCCTTTTATAATTCTACTTTTTGCTGATGTTTTTGACTCTGTTATTCTGTGAAGCACTTTGGGCTGCATGTCTTTATGTATGAAAGGTGTTATATAAATAAAGTTGAGGTGAGTTGAGTTGAGAGTTTGTTTTTAATGGTTGTAGTATCTCAATCTCAATACTTAACACTGTTTGAATCTTGAAGCGACAGGGCCTGCAAAGTAGCCATGGCTAGACACCTGTATGCGTGGCATCTACTTTATACAGTCTATGAAGCAATGTCTCATGCATTTATCCCTGTCAAATAAATAAGTAAATAAATAAAAATAAACAAACATCATGATATAAATCCCTCAGTCTCAGACAAGCCATTTATAAAAGCTTCCACTCCAAAATAATTTTGAGGTAGCATTCCCTGGGCAGCCTGTGAGATACCTGGTGACACTCACCATCAGATATAACTTGTTACCATTTCTTCTGTGTGAGAATTATGGGCCATTCTGTGGAGGTTCCTTTGAGTGGCAATGCTTAATGTTGCAGCTACTTGACTCTAAATGTTGCAATTATTATTATCAGTCCTCCTCCTTATGTGATCACTATTATAGATGCATTCATTATCTGTTACAATTATCATCAGTCAAACTCATTCTTTTTTATTGCTGGTATTGTAGCCATAAATCTATATTACTAATCAATCGAACTCACTTTTTCATATAGCAAACATAGCAGGTCTAGACCATACTCTGTGTTATATTACTAACAAAGACCCAACATCAAGACAGGATAAAACCCAGTCTCAGCTTAGTGACAGGACTCAGTCTGATCTCATCTTAATCCACCATGAGCAGAGCACTTTGCAGCATTTAGCAAGTTACAGCAACAAGGACAAACTTCCTTTGACAGGCAGAAACCTTGAGCAGGACCAGGATCATGTTAGACACACATCTGCCTGGACCGAGTTGGGGTTGAAAAGAGGGATAGAGGAGATTAAGAGAGAGAGTGTGGATGATATTGGTGAGTGTTGTTGTTATAGTCATTTTATTTATTTGTCTTTACCCATCAATCTATTTATCTCTCCTTGTATCCCACTGCCTCAGCAGACAGCTGTTCACCACAAGTCTGGTTCTGCTCGAGGTTTCTACCTGTTAGTAGATTTTTTTTCTTGCTAAATGTTGCCAAGTGCTAGCTCATGCTGGCCTTCTGTACAATATATCACAAAGGGCACTTTTTAAACTGTCTTTATAGCTTCAGTTTTAATTTGAAAACTGCCCACGATGCATTTATTCATGGAGAACTTTGTGAGAATGACACAAAGCAAGAACATTAAAATATGACAAAGGTAAAGCCAGTCATGTTATCCTTGTTTGTTGTTTTATGTCTAAAAAGGGCTTTAGTCATTCTAATTGAGATCAAACCAAAGTGAGTCAGGTCCAGCATTAAAGGGAAGCCGACTGATCAGTGTGTGTAACATCAAACGTGAATGAACAACAACAGGAGCCATGAGGACGCCAAAGCAGAGCTTCACACTGGCTGGTGCCACTCCAACAGGTGAAAACTCAAGCAACAGGTGGAGCGATGGAGTGAGAGCGTTAGTGAGTGAACAAACAGGAGAAGAGGTGACACGGTGACAGCTTCAGAGGTTAACAAACATCAAGGTGCATTGTAGTTGAATGGAAAGAGGATCAGTGTGAGATTAGTTCTAGCAAGATCTGGTCTGTCAGGAGTCTTTCTACAAACAAACATGTCTGCTGTTTTCTGCACAGAGGGGAGGTTAAGATGGCAGGGGGAGGCAAAGGGGGCCATGCGTACAGCCCGCATGGAAGGGGTGACGAGCTCAGAGGGGAGGGTAACCTGTAGGGGGTTGTGTCTCAGCATCAGCAGCAGCAGCTCTTTGGGACTGTCTCTCAGGGGCTGCGGAGGAAGAGGAAGAAGAGGAAGAAGAAGGGGCCGCTCGCTGACCCCGTCCTGGTGGGTCGGCCAGCCGGAGTAACCTCTGCAAACGCCTACACACTAAACTTATGGGCAGCCGGTGAGGACCGTACTCTGACAGAGAGGGAGAGGAGGAGAGGGAGAGTGACGCACAATTAGAAGACTGAGGGGAGGATGTGAGGAGGAAGAAGAAGGATGAGAGGATGCTGTAGAGGGAGAGATTGAAGTGAGGCTGCTGCTTGAGTGGAGTGGCTCCAACAAACAAACACACACACACAAACACAGAAACAAACAAATGCACACACACAGAAAAGACTGATGTGATACCTACTCGCTGAATTGGGGAGCAAAATGTGAATATATGGAATTGTTTTGCATAAAAAAAGGAGTAAATGCTGCATGTTTTACCTGACAGAGCAGGCTCTGAGGTGGATGTGGGTGTGGGCGTTGGTGTCGGGGTCTCTGCGCTCTCAGCCTGACTCCTCTGCTCTGAATCCGGTGAGGAAGTGACAGGAGAGGTCGAAGGGGCCGAACTCTCTACTGACGAGGAGCTGGAAGGGGGAGGAGCTGTGACAGTTGATGATGACCCTGAGGAGGAAGAGGAAGTGGATTTAGGCATGGCGGCGGCAGCGCCGGGACCGGGGGGTTCCTCTGAGGCGGCTGACCCTGCAGGCCTCTCAGGGGTGCTGGACTCCTGTGTGGAGTCTCCTGCGGGGGCAGCTGGAGTACTCGATGGCCCTTCTGGACGAGCAGCTGTTCCTGAAAATAAAAAGATGTTCATGATTAAGTGAGTTTTTACAAGATGAAGGGATGACCTTTTGAAACACGTTTACAATTTTTAGATAAAATCTTTTAAAATGCGAACCTTAAATCAACCTTTATCATAAAATACTCAGAGTTTATATTCAGTTTTTTTCAAAAATCTTCTTTAGGGATATGTAAGGAGAGGTCTACAGTTTATACTTGATTCTGATTGGTCGAAACTCAACAAAAACGGTGATTCATTCTCAACAGGAAAAGTGCCACGAGGGACAACCTCATCACACACTTCATTAAAGTCAATCCACGGAAAAGAGTTGTGGCTCATTTCACCTCTGCCTGTTGACACTGTGGCAAAAATGTTATTTCCTTGTTACATTCTTAATTGGTAAACAATGTGACAAAAATGTCTGAGGATGGAGTCATGAAATAATGACAGGTACTGGAAACAGATGTAAGAGCAGCCTTCAGGGTGATTAAGACCTCACTGCTTCACGTCAGGGTCTTGCTCACCCCGTAAGGGTTCTCACCTGCATAACCAGATGTTTACTTAACATGATTTCTAACATCATTTGGGAAAAGTGCACTTATTGCTGCCTGTGTAAACAGTTAGTCTGATCAAATTATGTAAATTTGAAAGTCTTTGTTTTATTAATTTTTGGTGGTGTTTGAGACAATTTTGTTTTTGTTTCCATTATTATGTAGTTTAATGCTACTCCTCATTTATTTGCTCAGATACTTAGTTTATTTTTCAATTTCATTCTTGATTTTTATAATTGGCTGCTATTGCATCTTTGTTTTATGGATAATGTGTCATTTCAATAAATGTTTTTCTTGTTTTGTTGTGTGGACCCCAGGAAGACTAGCAACCACAATGTGGAATCTAATGGGGATCTTGATAAATAAAGAAATAAAGAAATAAAGAAATAAATAGTCCCAGAACAGACAAAGTGAATCTGAGTTCAGGCAAAGACATTTTGAGTGTGAGGGTAGATTTTAGAGAAAATAATTAAATCGAACTATTAGTAGTATCGATTAGTAGCTTGGGTAATTCAAAACAAGGACTCTAAAGCCCTTTTCATATTGCCCATTCAAGGAGCAATAATTATGCCCCTGTTACATCCTATCTTCAATATCAGTGTCACAAAGGTGTGATGGTGGGATCAATTGTCCAATCATGGAGGAATTACAGGGGCAAGCTTGTGGAGCAGACAGGATGGAACAGTGTGTGTATTGGGACACCAATATTATGCTGTTGCGGGATCAATATAAAAGTACAAAGGCTTGATGACAGGGAAGAGCTTTAGTAAAAGTTAAGATGATTTGTAAAGAAGGTCATTACTCAAATCTAGTATGTCTCACCTCTGGGCCGTGTCTGAGGCCGAGCTCCTCTGTTGCTGCTCTGAGCTTCACTGGCCTCTTCAAACCACCGGGACAGCATGTCTGACATCCTCTGCATCAGAGACACGTTCGGACTCTGCTCTCCTGTAGGAGTGAAGGAGGAGGAAGATGTTCATAGTCTTATAGCTGCTGATCAGCAAAGCGGATGCATTAAGAGAAACATGAAGGGACTATGAAAACAACGAGGGTGTCGTAATGTTTGAATGACATTATTCAGAGGATTATTTTGTGTCTCATGTGGAGCTTCAGAAACGAATGAGGAGGTGAATCTAACTGTTGTGATGCAGTTAAGATGGTTTGAACTACTGATAACTCTCCCTGTAACGACAGGCTCAATGCACAGAGTTCTCACCCTACAAACAAGCTGAGCTTATTACCCTGAAAACTACTCGTGTCTGCACACTGGAAATCCAGATTTTTTTTCCCCAGTTATATTTACGGCCATGTTTTACTTTATTTGACAGGACAGCTGAAGGGACACAAGAAGACATGCTTGCATGGGTGTCAAACCTGAAACTGCTATGACAAGGATTATAGCCTCTCTATATGGGGCGCGCTCTTAAACCTCTAGGCAAACAGCGCTCTATAAAATCCTGATTTTAAATACGGAAATGTTTGGATTTTGGGTTTTTTATTGGTTTTAACACAGCTTTTAAATGTGTAAGGGGAAAACACTTACTGCTGGCTTATATACATGTATATATATACTGTTGTTGTTTGCTGTCATTGCATTATTTACTCCAAATCTACTACGTCTTTGCTACTTCAACAGTACTTGTGCAATGACAACACCTTATCTAATACTGGTATAAAAACACCTTTCATTTGGTAGCCTCAAAAGGAAAGAATATATCATTCACAGAGCTTTGCAGCATATCCTGTGATATCTGGCCTAATAAACTTTGACCTTTGTTTACGCAGGCAGACCATAGACTGTATAAAATATGGATGCAGTATCCGTGATGTCACCCATCTGTTTCTGAAGTCCTGATTTAAGGCCAATCAGCGGCGGCAGCCATATTGCTGCTGTCCAGCGATTGTGACGCAAAGAGGCGGGCTTTGAGCCTCCTAGCCAACAGCTACAGTGTTCCCGCCTGTCAATCAAGTCAGCTGTGCCTCTCATTGGAAGATTCATAATCTCAATAACTTCGAATTGCCGCATTATAAAAAAATTGTTGCCGCTTGAGGCAGAGGGAAATAATTGTTGTTTTGAAAAAAGAAAGTTTGGGCTGCATTCATTTATAGATTCTCAAAACGTTAGCGATTGTTTGGATACTGACTGAACTCAAATGGAGGGCCGGATCTTTAAATCGTGACTTTTACTTGAAACACACTTGTGTGTGTTTGCTCTGATCTCACCGTCTCTCTCCCTCTCGCTCTCAGGGCGAGCTCGGGGTCCCGTGTCAGACCAGTCACCTCGCAGACGAAGGCGCTTCACTGGAGGCTGCCTCAGCTGTGGAAAAAAACACACACACACACACATAGAAAAAGATTAGCAGTTTGTCAGTCAAGGCATGGTCAAAAATAGCTCTGCTGCCAAAGCAAAACACTGCTCGTCTCTGTCAGTGTCCTCTTTAATGTGCCCCCCCCCTCCTCCTCCTCCTCCCCCCTCCTGGCTGCACGGTGAGGGTGCCTTCACTTTCCAGTCCCCTGGCTCTCTCTGCAGGGCAACAGGCTTTGAGCCAGAAATAGAAAAAGGGGGCTCTTAGTGCAGGAACTATCAACTGCTCTACTCAGGAGATGTCATCAGGTCTGGATAAGGACTGAAAGTGGTGAAAAGGAGCCGAGGCTGAGCGAGATAGTAGAACGAATCGGAAAGAAAAGAGGCCCTGAAGAAATGAGGTTACAGGTGGAGGGAGAATGAGAGAGAGGGGTAATGAGCCCATGCTTGGCCGTGCCCTGCACCTCAGTCTGAACTATTTTGGACGCTAGATAGAGGAACACCGTGTGCGTCGGTCGCTGTATTTGGAAAGGAATGTGTGTGGTGGATGCATCTCGACACAGCTGAACTCACCACGAGGCTTTGAAGCTGTGGCACCATGATCCAGCACATTCAGACACACGTGAAGACCACATCTCACAAATACAAATGTATCTGAATACACTGTTTGTTATTTTTACGCGTTCTTCATTTAGCTAAACACCAAACTTAACGCTCCCTAAGACAAATGTGATGATCTGTATCATTAAAGATAAAGACAGAAGATGGATTTTAAACACTTCACTTTTCTCTGGTTTAACATTTTTCTTTTCTCCTCTGCTCTTCAGGGTCATTTGCACCGCTCGCTGCACTCCATCAGCCAGAACAGATTTAGCCCTGATGTCTGCAGCGCTCTTAGAGGAGCCCCTGAAGGTCCCTTGTTGTGCTTCTTCACTCACTGTTTGCACAGATGACATGTGCTTGTGTTTCTTCTCTGTAGAAGTCACGCTAACAGGTTCAGCTGTGTGAGTATGCATGACAGAAGAGGGACCCAACCTGCCCTAAAGTCACTAACAGAGGCTGTGCCGGATTATTTGTTTTTAACAGATATTCCATTTGGAGCTAGAACTCTTGATACAGCAGCAGTTTTTGACACATCAACACCTGTTTGATTGTTAAATCCTCATATCAGTGAAATACAAGCACATTAATGGCATGTGACAACGCGGCAGGCTGTAAAATCTGTCAGCCAGGTCACAAAATAACCAACACCCCCTAATCTAAACCTGATAGAAACAGTGGGAACTAAGACGCAGCACACAGTGTTGGTTTGTTGGCTGCTCAGACTCACTCTGAGGTAGAAATAATGTTATTTAGAACATGCTTTTCTCACGCCTGGGAGTCTGGGTGTTCATTTAAGGAAGGCAGACATAATGCGTTTTTTCGACTGCAGGAACTTTACCCTGGAACTATGTGCGTTTCGACCGGAGGAACCAGGGTCTAAATTTAGTTCAGGGGTAGATAATGTCCCCCTGAAAAGCCCCTGCTTGGGGGGGTAGTACTTTTCAAAGGTCCTGGGACTTTCGGTTGAACGTAACAGTGTTTGTGGAGTTTACACAGTTGTTGAAACACAGAGTGAGTTCCTGGGAATGCACACTAGTTTAGTTTTTAATTAAGATTTCAAAATATTATTCAATATCAATTTTTTCTCTCCATACGTCACTGGCCTGATTTGCACAATCCACCACGGACTTCAGCCCACGGTCAAAACACAGACAACAATGGGAACCTTTTAGTTCCGTTGAAAGTAGTTCTGGGTGCTAAAAGACCCTGGAACTCTTGGTTCGATGCACCTATATTTTCTTTCTCCAACTGTGCTCAGTCTGGCGTAGAGCGTGGATTGAGGGCTTTTAAATCACAATGTTGCAGGGGTGGTGAGCTCCATGGTCAATGACTGTCAGCCATCAGTGATAAATGATAGTGTCATCAACCGGACCAACCAAAAGTCCAGACTATCATGTTAAAATAATACATTCTATATAATATCAAAACCTAGGATCATACAGGATGAAATCTATAGATTCACTGATCCTCTCATTTTTCCTCCAGACCTCCTGTGAGATTCCCATACGAGACAAACGCCCTGACTGCTTGTGGATGTTTATTTTAAAAATGTCCTTGTAATCTTTTAAGCAGTCGCAAAGATATCTTCATCTGGACCAAGGAATTCAAACATGACCCTGAGAAAGCTCCTTGTCTCACCTCCTCCCTCCTCTCCTCAGACGGACCCTTCAGCTCTCTGGCCTGGTCGTCTTTGGGATCAAACAGGTAGATGTAATCAGAGGAGTAGCTGACCAGAACCTCCTGACCATCCTCGCTGTAACAGAGAGAAGTCACCCGGCACGACTTGTTGGACAGGTGAGCGGGAACGAACCTCACGCACATACCCGTTGTCCCCCGGCCCATGTAGTTACCTGAGGAGGAGAGAAGGAGTTCCTGAGTGACATGTTGATAAGAAGCCTCAGAACCAATAACAAAATCTTTGTACCCCAATTGTGGAATTATAAATCTATAAATTGGAGAAAAAAATGTCTATACTACTCTGCGTCTTACAGAAGAGGATTAGGGCCACTGAGAAAGGTTTTTAGAAGGTTAGGCCCATAAAAAGAAAAAAATCTCCCATTAAAGCTGCTGTTGGTAGGAATCATAGCTAATCTCCAATCCTCTGTCCTGATTGGTTAAGGGACGGCCTCTACTACGTCCTCCGATTGGTTATGAGTCTGGTGCTATCATGATTGCGAACGCCGATCTGTGTTGGGGGGGCTAAGAGGAAATCTGGTTGGGAGGGATAGTGTTGACATTCGAAGTCCCTCTCTCTGAAATTATGTTTACTCAATGACTACCAACAGCAGCTGTAAGTCAGAATTTAAAAAAAACAAAAGTGAGGCCAGTAGAAAAAATTTTGTTTCCCAAACATTGAATTTTTTTTTAGTGGTCCTAATCCTCTTCGATAGTGCCTTTACTTATACTCTTTTATTGTAGTTCTGCTGCTTTGATTAAGTCATGTTTGCTGAATATTCAAATTTCACAACCAATTTTTCTCTTTTCTTCTTGAGTCTATGAAAAAAACCTACCTCTAAAGGTTGGCTATTTCAATGGATATCTCAGATCTTTGCACTTACTGTTTGCAAACAACGTTACAAATTTTGTACTCAAGCAAGTAATTTTTATTCCCTTACTTCAGTTATTTTATAACATTTTGCTTATTTTTTCTGTTCTTATCCACCTGACATCACAGCGGGGTAATAACAATTGATTCAATAATTATAGTAGATTATATTTTCCTGGTGTGAGGAGGACAATAAAATATCAAATCAAAATATTGAAAATGTTTCCATGAAGAAAAAAGAGAATTCATTAGATGGGATGGGATTTTTGTAAAAAGAAAATTTAGAGTATTTGGAGCCCCCCTTATTTATTTTTTTTGTTTGTTTTTGTTTTGTTTTGGTTGATACATGTTGTGATGTGTGGATTAATGTAAACAAAAAAAGTTTGAAATAAAAGAAAATGTACTTCTTTTTTGACATTCTTTTTTCTTGTCACTCAGTGAGAACGAATGAGTTGAGCATGATGTGTGTTAAATAAATCAGTTCAAAGTTCTGTGTCCTAACTATTTTTTATTTGAAGATTCTCGGGGTTGAGATGAAACCTGATGCAGTATGAACTATCTTCAGAGTATCGGAAGTGTTGAACTATTTACAAGTCGCTCAATAACGCCTTTTCTCTGGTGGGCTTCTTGCACTGCTATGAAAGTAATCCCATCTTGGAAGAAGAAAGAAGTACCTTCTATTAAACTTTGTTGAACCGAGTTATCAGAAACACTTCATTTACAGAGAAGATGAGATTCAATTTATTCTTCAAAACAAACTTGAGCAATTTGAAAAGAGTTGGCATCCACTGATCTAATTTATAATCTATAAAACTCTGTATATGCAGTGGTAGGTGGCACTCCTTGGGAGGGCTGAGGGATGTTCTGTTGTTATACTCTGATGGAGACATTTTTGCCTCCTGTCAAGGAATATGTATATATATATCCACCTCATTGTAGGCGGTGAAGTCAGGCATTTGGAAAGTTGCCGTTTGTTAAATGAAAAGGTAAATGTTTATGTGGATGCTTTGTGTAGACCCTGTTTGTGCTTGTCAGCAAAAGAATAAAGAGGCATCCTCAGCACAGCAAGAATCAGACAACAAACCTCACAGGCCTGTTTCAATACCTCCATCTATCACCTTCACTTATCTGCAATTACAAAGAAGTGTAAACTCAAAGAAACACAGAACAGACAGAACTAAATTTGACAGTTTACCCGTCGCTCTGGTGCCCAACATGCGTCTGTCGTAGATTCGCACTGAGCTGTCTGAGCATCCCACGGCCAGGTAGTACGGCACCAGGGGGGAGATGGATATCGAAGTCGCTGCTCTCCGACAGTTTATCAGGATGTCCTGGAATCAGAGGAAATACAATCAGGTTTAATGAGTCTTATAGTTAAGGAAGCGCCGACAGATCAGATTAGAAGAGCCAGATTTTTACAGTCATGAAGATAAGCAGCACCAACAGTGAAGTTCAGCTGAGTAATTAAAATGATCTTCACCCAGTGTTTAATTCTCCAGACGTGGACGTGTATGTGTAACGCTGACAGGTTGTAGGATAATTAAAAGGAGGAGGTAACAGAGACTGGTAAAACTACTCGGACAGTTTTAAGGTCACAGGTACGGATCTCAGGCGTGAAATAGGAGAAGACGCAACACAATCTAGAACGACCTCTCTCTCTCTCTCACTTGCACGCACACACACACACATTCCAGGGCACTCGGCTCCCAGTGATGCGGCCTGGCTTGTAGCCAGTGAGGCTGTTTTCTGAATTACTCCTGAGACAGAAAGCTGTCAGCTCGTATAAGAAATGACCGAGATTAATTTCTGTCAGCACAATTAATGCCAAATTGATACTGATTGTGATAGCTGATGGGTTGACCAGTGAAAAAATAAAAAACACGGACAGACTAACGAATCAAAGAGGATGTTCAGTGCTTGAAATGTAGAAGGAATTAACTGCACTAAACATTCTCATTTGAATCTTTCTTCTATGACTACTAGAAGTACCGCACAGCTTCGCTTTTCTTTTCCAATCTTTGAAAATGTCATTAAGATCACTCCTCATTCAGAAACCTGGCAGGTTTGAATGCACAGTGAATCAGCAACTGAAAGAGAAAGAATATCACAGCTGTCACCGTACGTCTTTGCAGTCTTCTTTTGTGCAGCTCGTTTTCATGCGAAGGTCGAACCACCGCACCGTGCCGTCCTCCCCACACGACAGAAATGTGTAGGGGTCGTTTGGTACCGTCATAATCTGAAGGAAGAAAAGAAGAAGTAAGGAGGCAGAAACTGTGAGAGGACTATGTGTATTCCTTTGAGTCACCTGTTCAGTACCTCGTAGGCTGTCCCATAATGGCAGGTGAACTGACACTGTCTGTTGTACTCTGGACTCTTCTCAGTGTGTGTGTAGTAGATGATGCCGTCGCCTGAGCACGAGATGATCTCCTGACCGTTGGTGTGGGGCATGAACTTAGCGCTGAAGATGTTTGCCCGATGACCTGAACGTATTGACTTCTTGACCTGAGAGAGAAAACCAAACACATGTGATGGCTGAATGAAGCTGGGTGCTCTTCTTCACTGTTTGTCTCCAAGTCCTTCTTAAAATTACAAAAAGATATTGACTGACCTAAAATACCGTATTGACTAGAATAT
This sequence comes from Notolabrus celidotus, assembly GCF_009762535.1. Taxonomy (NCBI): domain Eukaryota; kingdom Metazoa; phylum Chordata; class Actinopteri; order Labriformes; family Labridae; genus Notolabrus; species Notolabrus celidotus. Next base: position 24,237,390 of record NC_048281.1, read on the forward strand.
AATAAATAAGATGAGTTTTTATCCTTGAAATACATCGGAGGAAATTTGGACCGTCTTATATTCAGGGTTTAATAATTAACTATTAAAGCAGACGGCACCTCTTAACTGCAAAGTGAGCGTATCCCTCATGACTGAGGCTCACTCACTCACTGCTACAGAGCCAAGGGGATGGAGGATGGAGTGACACGGTGATTAGAGTTGCTCAAAGACACCACAAAGTGACCAAAAACTGAGGCAACATTTTGATGCTTTTTTTTTAAACACACGTTTTGTTCATTATGTGGTCTTATATTTCGTTCAGCTATTAGGGAGGTGTTTTAAGTTTAAAGCATGATTCAATGTGAATCAGCTGACTGAAGGTGATGCGCACAGCGGAGACGCTCAGTTGGGGGCTGCGGCTGAGTGACAGGTCTCCACGAGTGCTTTTTTTCTCCACCACTCTCAAATAGCAATGCATGCCAATTAAATCATTTGCTTCATTTGTTTTTATTTTGAATATGACATTAGTCGAGTTAAATCTTTGAACTGAAAATAAGATGTACCTTTTTGTTGTAGGGGTTGGTGATGACCAGAAACGTGTCATCTGACCCTGACAGGATGTATTCCCCCGTGTCATTCCAGGAAATAGTGTTGACCTGCACAGAGATAAGAAATGGGATTATCCAGAGACAGATTTCTTCACTGACAACTCTTGAGATGATCCAGTCAGTGGTTGGACACTTCTTTGAGATCAAATGCTGAACACTCATTCAGTCCTGATTAATTGTTCTACTTTTTTTGCATTTGGGGGTTCCTTTTTTGTATCATACTGTATATAAAATAGTTTCCACTGCAGGCTTCCTATAAAGTTTACATGAGAAAATCAAGTTGAAGATAAGAAGCTCCATTAATAAACAATGAGAAAATGTGTCACTGGTGGTAGAGGTTACTGAACATAACCGATCCAAAGCCTTGAGTACTGAGCACAGACTGTATAAAATATGGACGTAGTATCCGTGATGTCACCCATCTGTGTCTGAAGTGCTGTTTTGAGGCCAATCGTCAGTGGCAGCCATATTGCTGCTGTCTAGTGATTGTGAGGTAAAGAGGCGGGCTTTGAGCCTCCTAGCCAACAGCTACAGTGTTCTGCCTGTCAATCAAGTCAGCTGTGCCTCTCATTGGAAGACTCGTAATCTCAATATCTTCGAAATTGCAGCATTACAAACAAATTCACCCCCCGTACAGTGTGTGCCGATCCAGAAATGAGCTATTCAGACTACACTTGTCTTTTGTACCAGGCTGTAAACATGTTTATTTCTGCTGTAAAGATCGGATTTTTTAAATTGGTGTGTATGTGGTGCCCAGTACTTCCGGAGCCAGCCTCAAGCGGATCCCAGATGAACTGCAGTTTTTAGCACTTCCACACTGGACTCATATTTTTATACTGGAGTTGCCGCTTGGTACTGAACCAACTTTCCAAAAGTGTGACCTGACTCTAAAGGAGAGTCTGTGTCTGTCTTTTCATTATCTGAACAACCGTTAAACATCAAATTCAGCCCACACATTCACCTTCATTTACCACTTCATCAAGACTCTGGATACTTCACTTTGAGGACCAGTTTGTTGCAGCTTCATAATCACATCCTTACTCTTTATTTTCATACATTCACTCGAACAAGATCAGTGAAACGACCCTGCTGTAAAGATCCCTCGATTATCATAGGTATCTATTTATTTTCAACCTCCTGCAAACTGACATCCAAGCTCTTCCTTTGGAAAGGTTTGAAATCTTTTTTGAAAATTTGAATGTTATTTATGTATTTATTTATTTCAATTTTCTTTAATATGTGTACATATACATGTGCCTATGTGCATAGTTATGAATTTGTATATATCGGTATGTGTATGGTATGATATGTTTCTCTCATTAGAGGAGTTGCTATGTTCACTTTTTTTTTGCTGTAAATAATCCGTCAAATTTATGTTTTTTGTCTAAATTTGTTTTGTCTGTTTTTTGTTGTTGTTGTTTGTTTGTTTGTTCTGCTCTGTCTTTTGTTTTGTTTTATTTTATTTATTTTTTTTATTCTATTGTATTGTCATTATTTGTGTGTCTTTATTTGAATGTTTGTAAAAACGAATATATTTCAAATCATAAAAAAAAAGGAAAGGTTTAAATCGATTTTGGAGAGGTGGCCAATCATCTGAAGCCGGTTCAGATTTGATCAGTTTGTGTGTTTTGGTGGAGCTCAATCTAACGCCCCAGGTATGATGATGTTGACAAGCAGATTCAGACAGTGACCTGATCAAAAAGTACGAATTAGAACAGCCAAGTATCTTAGATCGTATGGAAGAATAAAAAGCCACAACACACACCAAAAAAAATCCCAGCCTTTACCAACAGTCAGGTTAGGTATAATGTAATAAAAGCGACATCCTGGATATGTGGTAATGTTCCTTTATACTGATTGCATGATACAGCTACTTCCTTAGTTTCATGGATGAAATCAAAATGTTCCTCAAACCCTTCTAACTGCAGCAGTACGTGTTGCTCAGACTCTGCAGACATGAACCCACCGCTCCTCTGGGACCTGTTTGCTGATGTTGTTTTGGTGTTCGGGACGAAGTGACGGCCGGTGTGGGCCGATAGTGTGACAGGACGTGTGACTGTTGTGTCAGCTTCGGGTTTCTCAGAGGCATTAAACCACCTGGCCCGGGGTCAGCGAGCTGCTGTCTGTCAGATACTGAGGCTTCAAAGGCTGACTGAGAAAAAGTGGCACCATGTTGCAAAAGGCGATTGACATTAAGATTTATATTTGTTTGGATTCAGCACACGAATCAGGCTCAGTGTATCCAGCAGGATGAGGTGGGTTTGAGGAGTCTGACTTGGTGCTTAACAGAGAAACATGCTGAGAGATGAATCAGAAAATGTTTTAATTTAATCTATTTGTTGAAGAAGTGAATCAACGTGGCAGAATTTTCAGGGTTTTACTCTAAAACGAAGGTTCATGAAACACATTGTGTCATATATGGAGACTTTATAATAATATGATATAACATGTTTATATGACAGGGGAGGAGTCAGTGTCAATGAGGATCCTGGGCCTTGTATTTTAAACCAAGGATTCCCAAACTTTGCAGACCACAACCCCCAAAATACCTGTGCAACCCCCACTGTCTCTCAAACTGATTAAATGTTGCTTCATTTAGCTGGTCTGAGGAAAATTATCCTACCTACATGCATAAGTATCTGTGTTTCCTGCACTGTTGAATTTACCTGCTGCTACTGATGCTTCACTCAACATTTTAATTTGCAAGGTTCATTTCAAATTGAACTACTATTTTTGTTGATATTTTTACAATAATGTGTACAATATGCCATTTTAGATTACTTAAAAAATAAACATTCTGGAAAACAGAACCCGACCCACACATTGGGAACTCCTGTTTTAAACTAGCAGCTGAAGAGCAATGGCAACCTAAAATATGAAGCTAATGCAGAAGTGTTATAAACTGCAATTCATCAAGCGTCTGCCTGAGGCCGGCTGCAGAAGCACCGGAAGCGACATACACACCCATTCAGAAAAGCCCAGCTCTCTGGCAGAAATAAATCTGTCTACAGCCTGGTACAAAAACAGTTTTGGTCTTAAGAGCTAATTTTCTATCGGTTCACATTTTACGGAGGGTGAATTTCTGTAACACTCGTTATTTTTCGAAACAATAAACATACAAGTTTTGCCCAATTAAGGGCACAGCTAACTTGACTGACAGGCGGGCACACTCTAGCTGTTAGCAAGGAGGCTAAGGTCCCACCTCAACTCAGCGTCTTTGCGTCTTGCTAGGTTGACTGCCAGGTTGCTAGCATAGACTGTATAAATAATGGACGTAGTAACCGTGACGTCTCCAATCGTCGGCAGGAGCCATATTAGAAATGCTGAACTCAACCAAATTTAGTGTGAGGTAAAGAGGCGGAGTTTGAGCCTCATGCCAACAGCTACAGTGTTCCCACCTCTCAGTCAAGTCAGTCATGTCCTTCTGAACTGTTGCATTAGAAAAAAAATTCACCCCCCGTACAGTGTGTGCCGATAGAGAAATCAGCGACGTAGAGGCAAGCCGTTTTTTTGAACCCGGCTGTAAACATGTTTATTAATGCTGCAAAGCTCATCTTTTTTTAATTGGTAGTCTATGTGCTTTCCAGTGTTTCTGCAGCCAGCCTCAAGCGGATTCTCGATGAATTGCAGTTTATAACACTTCCACATGGGCTTCATAGTTTGAGACCGGAGGTTGCGGCTTGGTTGCTATAGGTGTTATCATAATTTCCGTCCAAAAATAAGCTTCAAAACTCCTCTACAGAAATAAATAGGTGACGTCACAAAACTACGTCCATGTATGAATGAAGTAGTAGGCTTTGGAGACATAAGCAAAGAAACAAACATTGACGTTTGAGGCACTTACGCAGCCATCGTGTACATTCAGTGTCCCTTCAAGTTTCAGCCTCTGGACAAACTCTCTTCTACCTGTGAAAACAGAGAACAGATTTAAGCATAAATATTTTACAGTATCTCATTAAAACATTCATATTCAGGGAATAATGTCCAAACAGTTTGTGTCCCACAGTATCAAACGTTTACTGATATTAAAATGTCATTAGAAAAACTGAAATCCAGATGGAAGTTCAAATGATTCTTTTTGACTGTAAATACACAAAAGACTGATATCTTCAATACTAGCAATATTTTTTAATAGTTGCAGAGCACCGTGAGGTTGATATGATGTGTTACATATTTAAGTTGTAATTCTCACGTCAGAAAAGCTATAACTCTGGCTCTGTGATAATACAGATCAGGGCTGAAGCCGCTGAAACTAAAGGATGAAGCAGCACCAACATGAGCCTGAAACGCTGCTGTAACCTGACATTCAGACTTTGGGACAAATAAAGAACTGAAGATTGAAATGTTTGAAATATAATGAAATATTTCAGAGCGTTTTGTCTGTGACCTTGTTGTTATTGTGTTGTAGTGTGTAAATGCTGTAAAAAGGTCGAATCTGACCACACTCAACCAGTACAACACGAGCATTAAAACAATAAACTTCATCTTTGAGTGTGCTATGAACAAGAATCCCAAACAATGCATGATGGGAAATGGAGGAGCTGTAATTATCTACTCAACAGTGGGTGGATGTTAAACAGCTCAGGAAACAAAATGATGCTTTTATTTTGCTGCCTTCTAGATTTGTGTGTGTAGGAGCATTTTTTAATTTCCTGGCTGGATAAAGAATAAATCATTTCAATATTTCTCTGATTTTTTACTGGATAAAATTGGAATTGAGACAAAGAATGAGTTCATCCATGTTTGAGATCCAAACCAGCACCCTATAACAAACACTCATCATGAAACAGCAGGTATTATGTGTTATTTGTTTGCTGTGAGGATATGCTAAATGTTCGGATGAAGAAGCTACAAAAATAAGCCTTGATGAAGTCATAGTGTCTCAAAAAGTCTCATTTAAAGTTCTAGCATGACCATACAGTGATAATCAATACATTTTCATTGTCTTTACTATCACTGAACAGTCACTGTGTGTGATTTTCAAACTCTTACCTATTCAAATGGTGACTTAACACTCTGACTCTTATAACTAACTCACTGCAAGGCCAGGAAGTGTTGCCGCTCTGACAGAGAGACTTGAGAAATCCAGGTGCTGTGTATGCAAATGAGAGCTTTAACCTGCACAGACAGGTTTTATTAGTGTTACAGCCTCCCAGCCTCCTCTGAAGCTCCCTGTAACACTGACTAATAATAACAATAATGTAACATATGAAAATGTCTTCTTAGTAGTTTGCTTTGATATCATTATATCATGTAATGCTATGATATGTAATTAAAACTCATCACTTACAATAGTAGTTACAATAAGGATGAGCAAAATGAAAAATTGACATTAATATTACCATGTACATTAACATACCTCCTATCTTGTATTTTTTATATAGTGAAGTTATGATTAAATATTTGTTGAACCACAAGGACTAGTTTTGGGTCATGAAAGCGACATAATGATAGCAAAATGTATGTTATATGTTGATATTTTCTAACACATCAAACTTTTGCATCATTGCAAACCTACTACTGAAGTTTCATTCACTAACTTTTTTGTCCAAAAACAATAATTTAAGAGTTTCACTTCGGCTCTGTGATGTCCCGAACAATCCCAAACTGCAACACATTATAATTGTAGAACTGATCCCTTCTTCTCCTTTTTTTAATCCAAATAATTCTCATAATCATCCAAAGCAAAACATTAGATACTTAATGGTTTATTAAATATAAAAAGTACAACTGTAACGATCATCAAATTGGCATTGTGAAATGACCTGCGCTCCTGAGGCCGATTAAACAAACAAATAAATAGTGTCTGCAGACACTGCAGGCAGCCTCGTCAGTGTGACTGCAGTCCAACAGTGTTAGCGTTTTCCCTTATGTCCATTTTACCATTCTGTATTCCACATTCTGCAACATCATCTTTGCTGAATGACGATGTTTTTCCCATCCTCAATGACAGCATGTCATTATATTAAAACACAGTCAGTACCTGTTTTAGATTTGACATCAATCAATCAATCTTAGGCCTGCTGTGTTTGTAAAGTATCTTGGGATAACATTTGTTGTGATTTGGTGCTATATTATAAATGAAGATGGTTCGATTGATGTCAAATCTAAAACAGTAACTGGCTATTGTTTAATATAAATCTTTTACGATGTATTAAAAACAATGCAGTTTAATACTGCTTGTAAAATTAATATTAGCTTTATTCATATTCAAGTTGAAATCTAGAATGTAACTCAATGTATGTTGGTATTCCATTCAAAACATAAAATAACCATGTATATTAGATTGTAATGTGCGTGGAATAATGGATGTTATTTTTGATTTTTTTTATTTAAAAAACAAACAAACATTACATCAGCATTATATATTGGCCACCTGCCTTCCTGCTCTCTAATTATTGTCATCGTCATTGATCGGTTAGGCTTTGTCTGGTTAAACTGGCATATAACCACTTTACCAGAACAAAGCCTAACCAGCACAGGCATGTAGATGTAAACCTGCAAGGAGGGCCACAGGCTGGTGGTGCTAACTCTGCTAATGTTAGGCATACTTGGTAAACCAATCTGACATTGTTTACCTCCAGACTCTGTGACCCTGTGTTTATCTGTGTTAAATGAGGGAGTCTTTTCTTCCCTCTAGGATCGTCAGTTAGTTGAATTTTGGAAATTTGTCACTCCGGAACATTCCTACTTTTTATGAGTAAGTCAAAATTAATTAAATAAAAAGTAAAAGACTTAATAGACAGACAGATAATTAAAAAAAATATGTCACCACTGAGTGTATCAATATGAGATGGTACATAGGTAAATGAGTTCTATAATGCACCTGTGTCAGGATGCTGGGTCTAAACTGGGTCTCATGTCATCAATAACATAAATCCTTGTTAGGTTTAGGTAAGGATTAATTTTTTTCAAACCTCCCCGGAAGTATCTGTGCTGGAATTTAGAGTAGTCCACAGCTTGTTGCTCCCATCCCCCCGTTTTGAAGCTAAATATATCCTGTTCCACACTTTGCTGTATGTATCCTCCACACGTACACAATCACCGCTCCAGCCACATCTCAGTCAGGCTAAATACAGCACTGACTAAACCTCTGTGGCACCTGCCCCACCTCGCAGGCCAATAAATCTTCATTCAACCACTGTCAGGCGCTGACTGTCTGACAGCAGTCAGTTCTTATAAAGCTCCGTGTTTGGCTGTGAGCCGGCAGAGCTGTCCTCAGTTTACACCAGAAAGCAGTACTGTTGTTCTTTTTCATGTTTCTCTCTCGAAACAAACGCAGAGGCAGGATAATTGACTTACTTCAACGTGAACATCAAAACACAGAGGACTGTCAGTGCAGGTGAGCTCAGAGTGGTGAGGTTTTATGAAGATGGAATAAAAAAAACAGTCGACTCATGATGGTGCTTTGCAGGATGACACTAATGTTTTTTTTAAATCAAACAGTCTTTGATTTAAAGCCCCTGTCAGGACTTTTTATGATCTACAAAAGCAAACAAAACCATCAACAATAAGAGCGACAATTCTTACTCATTTTTTATGCCTGAAACCGTTCTGAGGGGTAACCTGGTTTGATACTTTCCAATGCAAAGGCTCCCGATGAGTGATACAGTCACAATATAAAGAAAGTATGATGAGATTTCTTTCACAGGAAATCATGGCTGTTTGGAAACGGCCTGCTACATACTACCTACTAATGTAGTAGGCAGTAGGTACTGTATACTACATACTGAGTACTACTGGGGGACATTTAGTATGTAGTATGACTGTTCTGTTCGATCTGTGTTGCAGTACGCTGGGCCAGAGGTCACTGAATTTCCGGTTTCGGAAAGCGGAAGTAAACGGCCAAGCTGATAGAGAAACTGCTTCTTTAGCATCATTTACGATTTAAAAAGTTAGGAAGTGGTTCATATGTGGCGGCAGTAGCTCAGCCCATAGGGACTTGACTTGGGAAAAGAAGGGTCGCCAGTTCGAGTCCCAGTATGGACGAAGTTTGGCAAGTGGACTGGTGGCTGGAGAGGTGCTTGTTAACTTGCATGGCCACAGCTGAGTTACCCTTGAGCAAGGCAGCGAACCCCCAACTGCTTGAGGTGCGCTGGTTGATGGCAGCATCCTTACTCTGACATCTCTCCCAAAGTGCATGTACACTGCATGTGTGTGCATGATTGTATGTATATATACCAAAAACTGTGTGTAGCATGTCCAAAAAATAACACGAGTGAAAAAAATTTAATTTAATAAAGTACGTTTCTTCTTTCTTCTTCTTCATATGGAACTTAATAATTTTCCCACCACCTAAAAACTGAGTTCCCCCAGTCAAAAAAAGAAGAGGAAAGAAAAAGGGGAACGAGCGCTGTGCATTGTGGGAAACAGTACGTGAGGCAGACTGGTCCGATGCATACTGTGAAATTTTCTCGAATCAGTAGACATCCGGGGAGTTTTTGCATACTGCAGATTTTACTCTTGTTCACATTCTACTTAATACATACTGAATTTTGGCCAAATCAGTACGTACTGCTAGTATTATAGGCGGTTTCGAAAACAGCCCATGACTTACACATGTACAGGACAAGATCAGTGAAGATGTAAGAGGGATGACTTTGTCCACAAGGGGCGACAAAATCAACACAAAGTGTGAGGAGCTTTAAATCAATTCAAGGGCCTGCAGCTGATATGAGATGACAGAAAGGCCCATTTAAAACATCTGTTCCACTTAGATCAGCCTCCAACAATCAAAAAAAGGTGAAAATCATAGTCTGTATAATTAATGGGTTGAGTATCCATGACATCACCCATCTGTTTCTGAAGCACTGTTTTGAGGCCAATCGGCGGCGGGAGCCATATTGGAAGTCAACCTAACGTCTGTCAAGCTAGTGTGAGGTAAAGAGGTGGGCTTTGAGCTTCCTAGCCAACAGCTACAATGTTCCCGCTTATCAGTCAAGTCAGTCATGTCCTTAAATGGGCAAAACTCGTAATCTTAATATCTTCTGAACTCGTCGCATTAAGTACAGTGTGTGCCAATAGAGAAATTAGCTCTTCGGACCTAATCCGTTTTCAGTACCAGGCTGTAAACATGTTTATTAATGCAGTTCTTAACACTTCCACATTGGCTTCATATTTTGAGACAAGAGGTGCTGATTTGTGAAAATTTTGTTTAAATTTCTGCTGCTGTCGGACTGATGAATGAAATACGATGGATTCTTTGACATAAATCAAATGTATGCATACATTCAACTACTGGATCATTTATTGTTCCTGGTTTCTAAAAGATGGCAATGGATCCAAATTTTCAATTTGTTTTGTTGGTAAAATAAAATAACCTAAAATAAAAGGGGATGTATTGATACCTCTCTTTCCATTATTACATCTCTACTTAATTTAAGATCCAACTGAATTTAAGAAAATAATGTCAGACAGGGTGGTTCCAGTGTGATTCGTGCCATTTGAAGAGTTTTGATCATCAGGATGTAACATGAGATTCAAACAAGCCAACAGGTTTGTGTTATTGTGTTGTCCTTGTTATGCTCATCAAACTACATCAGGGTTATGTTACATGAATGGAAAACACCTGCTAATTATTTTAAACCACATTGTACAGTTTCCTTGTTATGCTCATTAAAGAAGTGGTTGACTGATATACGTAGGTGTGGCTGATTGCGGATATATAATGCCTATTTCCTGTTGTTGTTGTTGTTGTTGTTGTTGTTGTTTTGCACTTGTTAAAATACAACATGTATGATCATTGGCCTTCCCTGGTGTTGACACTGTAAAATACTGCCACAGAGGACTTCTTGATTTCTGTCCAACAATTTCTAATTTATAAAATTGAAGAAATACAAGGTCATTATTTGGGTTTAAAAAAAGTTATGTATAATTACATTATTCCAATTACATAAAAATCTAATATACATGATTATTTTAGGCAGTAAATGTTTAAGATGGATTTTTAATGAATTCATGAAATAGAAAACTGCGTTAGGTTATGCTTCAGATTTCAGAACATGGCTGCATTAAACTGCATTATTCTACACATCTAACAGAATGTATATTAAACACTAGCCACAGTAACTGTTTTAGTTGTCATTTAGGATGGGGTTCCATCTACCTCTACGTTAAAGACTGAAACCTTCAGGTAAACAGGTGTATTGACAAGTGCCTTGATAAAGAAAGTGATATTACAACATGGCAAAAAGCATCATATGTTGTTTTCAGGTTTATACATGTACTTGTTGCAAATAAATAGGACTCTTTTCAACGTGTAAAGCTAATGGTTGCTGCCATGTTGCATTCCATGTAGTGTGGACTTCCCTTTAACTTACTGTAGGTCCATCACAGTGGGGGTTTGTCAGTGTCACACTTTTTATGACTTGAAATGTAGGGATGTTTTGCTGAATGATTTCCAAAACAAAATAACAACTAGTGTGTTTGATATTCATTAAGGGTTCAAATGAAACAAGTCCATTCTCATTCCTATGTAGATTTTCTCCTTTAAAATTATTAATGGGTTCTCCAGTTTGGAATATACTGATGCACTCCGCAACTGAGCAGCAATGACTAGTCTAACCATTTACCATAATTCAAGATTCAAGAATCAAGAAATCTTTATTGCCAAGTTGCCTCGCACACACAAGGAATTTGACGTGGTGAATGGAACACTGGTACTTAACAAGACAGTAAGGACACAACAAGACAGTAAGGGCAAATCCAAAAATTCTAAATAAAAATAAAAATACTATCTGTACAAAGAAAGGTATAGAAGTACTTTTAAAGACATTAAATCAGTTAAATTAGCCTAAGACTGAGTGCACATTTAGTAGCTGAATATAATAATAAAATATGTCATGGGATAAATTACAATATTGCACATGGTAATGAGGTATTGCACCGTAAATCAAAGTAATAATAATAATAAAACAAAAACATCAGTTAAGCTATGGTCTTACTTTTCTAAGAGCTGGGGTGATGTCTGATTGTTTATGTAATACTAACTGTGTAATACGCATTAAATAGGTGTATACATTGTTGTGCAGGCATTTATTAAGTTAAGCCATTCAGTACTTTGATTCATACATTCGGCCTGACAACCTGAGTGCACTGTATGAAGCGCTAGGCCTTCCTACGTTGATGTAATTCACATCTGATCTCAGCCTCTAACTTTGTGCCTCAGCCAGTGTCGGGCTACGCTGATGGTGCTGCAGCCTGTAGATGGTCTCCTTGCTGTATGTACATCATGTATGGCTGAAGGTGTAACCATGTCAATGAGGGAGATAAAGATGCTCTTACTGTTACCTCACATTGAGCTGCACTATGAAGGATTAACGTTACACATAACGTTTAATCCCATCTATGTAGTGCTATAGCTGGGAGACTCTGATAAGGTGAGGATGCTGCTGAATCAAACACACAGGTGGTAGCTGCTGGTGTGTTTACTCTGGACGGTCCTGACTTGGCAGAGTAACACAGCAGCACTGTTATTGATCAGATAGTCTAAAGGCTTGCAGGGCAGCTGTGTTAGGTGTAGCTGTCAGCATACACAGCCTGCAGAGACAATGTCAAAATACAACATGTTTTCTTACATGGTTCCCAGTTAGCATTAAGAGGCTTGTTTGTTCTTACCTAAGTAGTTGGTCCTGATGGTGTTAGGCTCGTTGTATCCAATTAAGCGTTTATTTACATCCCAAACCAGGTTTCCAGAGTAGGACATTGTGAGCAAATGTGGTTTTTAATTGACAATAACATTGAAACCGAGCTAACCCTTTCCCCGTTTGATGTCGCCTGTTATTTATGGTCGCTCCGGTCGTGTCATATAGATCAAATCCCTGTCAGTCGGGACGGGCAGTGCTATCGTTAGCTAGCTGCGACACTCAAATGTCTCATTGCTTAGAAGTGAAAGACTCGCTGCTGTCCAGTGTTCGCTGTCCTCCCGAGTTTACAGTCACTGTATCGCTGCTCTCCGCTCTGCTAACTCTCTGCCTGTCTCTTGCTAGCTTAGCCTGGTTTATTATTTCTTTTAGCGGACAGCTGTGTCCAAACAACGCGTTAACCTACGGGATTTCGAGGAAAAGGCAGGAGCGCTTGTTTGTATACATATGATAGCTGCCAGGGCGGGGTGTTTTCAGGGGAGTTAAACAGAACATAATACAGTTTAATTGATGTGGTGAATTAGAGGTCTTTGTTTTAATTATCTATCCTCCCGAGGGGGAAAAAAATTTAAAAAAAATGAGCCCATGTCACTCGAACCCTCATTTTTTAAAAATGTCTCTGTATGACAAGTAATAATAATAATAATACATTTTATTTGGGGGCACCTTTCAAGTCAACCAAGGTCATCTTACAGAGAATTAAAACATTCATCATTAAGACATCTTATAAAACAAACATGAAAAAATAAATCAAAATTGAATTAAATAAATAAATAATAATAATGAAAATAAGTAAATAAATAAAACTAGTGAAGTGCACAGAGTCAAGTTAGAGTGAATATGCCAGTTTGAACAGGTGAGTTTTGAGTTGGGATTTGAATGATTGTTATGGAGTCTCACTGTCTTATGTGTGGGGGGAGGGAGTACCAGAGTCTGGGTGCTGAGCAGCTGAAGGCTCGGGCACCCATGGTATAGAAAGTATTTATTTCTGACAACACTTAATAATCCTGCTTTATTTATTTGTTTAAAAAGTCGAAAAATTAATATCATAAGTGTCTATCTATCTATCTATCTATCTATCTATCTATCTATCTATCTATCTATCTATCTATCTATCTATCTATCTATCTATCTATCTATTTTAGCATAACAATAGTGTTAATCAATGTAAAATGATGCTAAGTGGAAAAGTAACTAGAGTTTATTTGAAATACAAATAGAACATATATTACATGAAATCCGAAATACTTATGTGGAACAAAAATGCTTTTGTTAACAAATAAACATCAACAGAGAAAAATAAAGAATTAAGGTGAACATCAATACTAAGGTTAAATAGTAAACGGGGAATTTATATTGGAATGTACGGAAGAGGATTAGGGCCACTGAGAAAAAAAAATGAAGGTCCAATTTTTTTATTATTACTATTCCGAGATTAAAGTCAGAATTCTGACTTTAATCTAGGAATTCTTTTTTTTTTCTCAGAATAATAATAATTAAAAAAATGGACCTTCATTTTTTTTTCTCAGTGGCCCTAATGCTCTACTGTAGGAACTGTTGTATAATGTTTACCCGAAAAATATTATGTTTCTTTTGTGTTGAAAACTAATAAAACCTGAATGTTTCCAGTATTAGTATAAGTTTTAAAGATAGAACGATACATCTCCGCCCAGTTCGGATACGCCGGACAGAAAAAGTAAAAGTCTTATCTTGACCAATCGTAACGCAGTTCTGACCAGGAGAGCCAATAGGGTTTGAGAAAGGCTGTAACCCCGCCCATCACACGGTAGGTTGCACTGCACGGAAAGTCACCTCGTCGAGTCGGTCATACAGATGCTACTGTAAAGCTAGCAGAGCTAGCATGGTCATATCGGTACCGGTGGAAGGTCGACAGTAGGACGGCAGCATCCTCTCATATCGCTTTAACTTCCTGTGCTGTATTTGTTTGATCATTTAGGCTTTATATATTCTCTGACTTTTCAAACTCCCACAGCTAGCTAAGCATTCAGCGAGCTAGCTTCAAGTTCTGCTCAGTGTCTTATTTTCCATCTGAGACTTTACAGTCATGGCTGCGCTGAGAGCGTCCTACCACAGGATCCTGGACAAGATCGAGCATCTGCTGCCCGCCAAGCTGAAACCTCTGTACAACCACCCGGCAGGTAATGAATGCACAGCTCACCAACAGGGTTCTAGTTATCGGAGTGGGGTTTGTTTGGGATTTGTCAGCTGTTAGACGAGGTTGGAGTGAGGTAGATGCACTAACCTCTAGTGCTCCCATCTGTTCTTTGGTTTCTGAGAGGTAAGTCATGGCTTTATTGTTGCCAGTGTTGCTGTGGGAGACCCTGATCTGCTGGGATCACACCTGCTAAGCCGTGCAGACTATGAAGAAGAGCTGAGAGTATGACAGGAAAAGTGCTAAAAACGGTTAAAAGCTCTGTTTCAGAGGAGTTCAAAGGTACTGCCATAAAACATCTTAACTTTTCAGGCACGAGCAATAATCAAGTCCAAATCATAATTCCTTAAATAACTTGAAACCACGCAGTGGATGGAAAATGATATACATTATGAGGACTGCATCCTTTAATTATTCATATGAATTTTAGTAGTCTGTTTTTAATATTTCTACTCGTTGAAAAGCACCAAAAATAATCAACTAATTACAAGCTCTGACTTTGTAATGAAAAATGGAGGTAAGGAGGAAATTGTCTAAAATCGTAGTCTGGTTAAAGCCAATGTCTGGTCTGGTGTCTATACTTACTTATTTGTGTTCAAAACAACATTGTTGAATTTGTCACAGTTTAGGTTGAGCACTGGTGTAAACTCTAGTTCTACTGCGAGGTCAGTGCACTTCAACATCTCTGCTACACACCTGCCTTCATGAAGGCTTATTTTGGCAACTCACCCTCTCTAAAAGATGGCAGACCATATAAAGCAGAAACAACCTTCCATTATAATCCAAACCAACCGCATTAAATACAACAGTGTTATTCTCAGATCAGATCACCTCATAAGCTGAACATGTGTCTCCTGTTGAATAAGTACATCTTGCACACACTGTGCTCTCTTTGACGCTGATATTAACTAGAGGGGACTGAGATTAAAGAGTCTTTGGCGTCACCAGGGACAGTCTGATCTCATGTTTTGTCTGTGTGAGAAAACTGGAACTCTGTTTGTCAAGGACAACTTTCTGACCAGGTATGAAGGGGGAGGTAACAAAAAGGCAACTCCCTCCATGATGATTTGCAGTGACTGAAGTCCCACTCTTAGTTTGGCCTACAGCACTGGGCGGGATTGTGAGGAAAGCTGGTTCCAGATCAGCAGCTTTGTTATGAGCCTGACCTGCACATGTTTCTTCCCTTTGCACAAGTCAAAGTGAGGCTCCTGCTGGATGGTCTGGTTTTACATCTTATCTTTTTACGAACTAGATAAGTCGGGTCAGCAGATACACTGTCTGTGTGAGAGAGCATCAGTAAAGACGAGCTAGAATATGTCATATGAACTGATAAAACATGCTCATGTTGTCAAGGTCTGGTTTTAAAACATCAGTGACATAGATAATATATTCAGTGTCATTGCTTTGCAGCTTTTTAAAAGAAAAAACATCCAAACCACATTTCAAACAAACAGAAAGTTCTTCACAGGAGCTTTAATGTTGTTTTGTTGTCTTTTTATGTCTTTACTCATGGCTCGTTTCCACCAAGCGGTCTGGTATGGATCAGTAAATGGTAAATGGACTTGTACTTGTATAGTGCTTTTCTAGTCTTTCGGACAACTCAAAGCGCTTTTACACTACTCGTCATAATTACCCATTCATACCCATTCATTCACTGATGGTAGAGGCTGCTACAGTAAGGGACCAATAGTGTTAGCTAATCTCATTCGTTCACATTCACACACCTCTGAACAACAGAAAAAATCACACGGCACGTGACTGCCGGAGCTGGGATCGAACCGCCAACCATCCGATTGAGAGACAACCGACTCGACCCACTGAGCCACAGCTGCCCCAGTACAGTTTGGTACGGTTCGGATCGGTAACGCCTGATCTTGTTTGCCTTTCCACAGCCAACAGTGCCCTACTTGGTGGGCAGCGTGTAAACCGGATGTTAATAGCCGCGTCAGCTACGTAATAGCGTGACGCCATGGCAGTGCGACACAGTGTACCCCGCTAATAAATGCAACGAAGAAGAAAAACACAAGCAAAGTCTGCACCTCCGCGGTCGACTTCCCGAAGTCCACTGGAGATTTAAACATGGCGGGGTTATGTGTTGTTCTTTATTACCACTGTCGCACGGGAAGTGATGATTCTTTCAACCAATCAATGGACTGCAGTGTTTCTGGCTCCACCTTCTGGGGTCGGATCGGTATGTCTGGCACCCCAACAGAGGGTTACCAAAAAGTGGGACGGTACAGCTAGGTAATTTGGGGACTTGTCCCAGTTTTAGTCAATGGAAATGCCACAAAATGCGTGCCGTACCGAGACGTACCGAAACTGAACTGAACCGCTTGGTGGAAACTGGGCTTTAGATGAAGGGAAAGTGGATGGAGTTGGAAACTGAAAGAGAGTGGGGGAGACAGGTTGGGCTGTGCTTCGATCACTATAGCCTCTGTAGTCTGTACATAGGCGCATGACTTGAACGCCAGGCCAAACTGGCACCCCAGGAGCTTTAATGTCAACAAAAACATTAAAATGTGCATGTTTGTTTTTTTAAATCAAACCATACAGAGCCACTGAAGTTCTGTGAGTCTGGTTGCAGCACATTTGGACACACTTTGCGACACAGCTCCTCAGACTCGATCGTTTGGATTGAGGTTTCATCTTTGCTCCCGTTAGGAAATCCCAGCAGACATATTACTTCTTCTGAATGAGAAACTTTGACACCCTAATTATAAAACACTGTCTAATACTTTCTCTGCTGCTTTTCTTCCAGGTCCCAAAACAGTTTTCTTCTGGGCCCCCATGTTCAAATGGGTGAGTGTTTTTTCTAACAGTTCATTCTTTTCTTAAGTCATACCAAGTGTTAGTGTTTCTACCCTTTTTTCTTTGCTGTGACCTTTATTACAATCTCCATGCAGCCCCTTTCCTGCAACTTTTTCATACAGTAAATACAGTATAAAAATGAACTGCAGTTACAGTAAACATGACCTCTTTTGCTCTACAGGGTCTGGTTGGAGCTGGTTTGGCTGATATGACTCGTCCAGCAGAAAAACTCAGTACCTCCCAGTCTGCAGTGCTGACAGCCACAGGTGAGATTTCAATATGGACTCTATAGGGAGTGTTAATTAGGGAAATTATCTCAGTTTATTCTACACTGTTACTTCATTTTTAAACAGAGACTCCGGAAAATAGAACTGGATTCAAAAACTGTTGTCTGATTTGACTTGTCTTTTTTCGAATCGTGTTGGTAATTTATGTCTTATATCGGCCCTGAATTCTCGGCGCCATCTAAATAATTATTAAAGTCCAGCATGTTCAGAGAGAGTCTCAGCAATCTGTGTGAAAGGTGGTCTGATGTTTCGCTGTTTGAAGTCGCAGTGTGTGTCTCTAAACAAATCTTATCTGTGTCTCTTCTGCCAAAACATAGACTCTGTTCTCATGATCATCAGCAGTTTGTTTACCATCACTAGCCATAACCTTCACTCTCTAATCTTCTGTCTTTTCACACCAGGTCTGATCTGGTCCAGATACTCGTTGGTCATCATCCCAAAGAACTGGAACCTGTTTTGTGTCAATTTCTTTCTGGGTGGCGCAGGAGCCTCACAGCTCTACAGGATCTGGAGGTTTGTAGTTAATTAACAGGATCACTTAACGATTGCCATTCAATGAATGTCTCATTATCTCAATGAGGATCATCTAATTGATTCATTAGAATAAGTGATTTCTGATAAATGTGATTTTCTGTCTCATTACTGATTAGGAATTATAGCTGGAGGTTAATGTTAAACTAAACTCATCGTAGGTGAGACAGTGAGGGTGGTAGTAAATGTTTGATATACAGTAGTTTTCATGTGCACCTTTTTTTTTTCTTGAATGTCAATGACTGACTGACCAAAGAGTAAAAGTCAATGACTGACTTTGACACTGTTACATGGGACACAAACAAAGCAGCTGTCAGTGAATGAATGAGCAGATGGATGTTTGCCAAACCAAACTTTTGACCACGCTGTGATAAAACCTGAATGCAGCCTGCGAGACAAAACCCAGGGATGTGACTCACACTTTAACAACTGAAACACAAATGGGTACAAGATAATTTTTTAACACACCAAAAATAAGAAATAAAATGTTTGTTATTTATGATTGGTGATACATATTGGTTCTTGTTACCATTTTGTTTCATTTAGCGCTTTTATAGTGCGACAAAATCCGGCAATGATTAGCATTATCTGCTACTACAGCTGATGTCAACCCTTACACTTTGACCTGATTGGATGACTTTCTATCGACTGACATTAGAAATTATAAGTGTTATTTCATTTGCAAAGTTTTATACCTCTTATTTTTATATATAAATGTTCACATAAACTGTATCCTATGGTTGGATGGATTTAACTGTAAAATGAGACCGTGAAAGACTAGAGAAGAAACTATTGAATTGTCCTGGTTCTTTATTAAAGCTCCTGTTAGTAACTTTCGGTTGATGTCTGATTTGCCGCTCCCTGTTGACAATGTTGTTTCTTTACTGATTTTGTCCCGTACGTTTGAAAATTGTTCTTTTAAATAGTCATAATTCTTTAAATTAGGGATGGGAATTTACAGTAATCATTGTACTCGATTACTCAAATTACCTAATGAACGACTACTCGAGTACTCGCAATTATTATTTTTTTTAACTTTAAACAAAAATACATAAATAAAAGTCAATTTTGGTTATTAGCAGGCTAATCTTTTCCACTCTGGTTTCATCACAACGACGTGTGCTAACAGGGCGAGCAAAAGACGTGATGCGAGACTGCCTGTTATCTGTCTCCGCTGTTTTCTCCCTGTGCTTTAAGCGCATGTGTAAAGCATTGAACTAGTATCTCTATGGTATGTAAGTGTAACGCCACATATCTTGCACTGCACATTAACTACATCGTTTTTTTCTAAGTACTTCCAGTCATCACTTTTTTTAACTGACATGCCGCAGGTGTCACAGGCGGTTCTGTATTTGTTGTGCTTTTGCTTTCGGTGTAATAATATGTTCCTAGAGAGTTGCCGTAGCTGCCGTAAACCAGTTGTTTTTGCTGAAATCTGGTTTGGTGTGTTCTAAACAAGCTGAAGCTTGTCCTACGTTTATATCCCGTTAATTATTTTCCTACCTAGTATATTCAGTTAGGTGAAAAAGAAAAAGCACATGTTCACACATGTAACGCTGTATGAGTTCAAGTAAAATTGCCAGGTGCGCAAGTAACAGAATGCTACTCGAATAATGGGGTCAATGGCGAGTACCCGAGTACTCGTACCCATTCCTACTTTAAATAGCCAAATATATCACCCTTTAAGAATCTTTGCCATGGAACGTACTAAAGAAAAGGCAGTTAAAGTGGTGTGCCGTTGAATACTTGGTCTGACACCTACCCCCAGCAGCGTTATCAGGCATTTAAAACAGTTGTACAGAAATAATCAATCTCTGTGTTGCTGGTCGTTTTTTAGTTTTGTAGCTCATAAAGAAACATCAGTATTTATTTCAGTCTGTTTCATAATGAGCTAAAAAAATCCTCACAGGAGCTTTAAGTTTACCAAAAATGTAAACGGTCACATTTAAACCCTAGGTGGCCTGTGGGGTCGGTTCTTTAGAATATGAGCTTCTGTTCCTGAAGTGGGTTTGATTAAAATGATCAAAATACTTGTGCAGCTCATGTGGAGTGTATTTTTTATTTCACTCTAACTTTAGTAACATCTTCTTTATCATCTTCTCTTCTCTTCCAGGCACCAACAGGATCAGAAGGCTCTGGCCAAAGCGGCCGCAGAATCGTGAGAACCCTCTGTTGCCAACGCTCCACTTCCTGCAGTGGACTGAAAGGGAGACTTCACTCTGGGCACGCAAACCTGCCCCCTCTTGTCATCTCCACATCATCCCATGCTGTCTCCATAACATCCATGCCATAACCATTACTCTACCACATTAAGCCTGTCGTCCCTGTTGGAAATGTGCACTTTCCCTTAAGTTTCAAATTTCCTCAGGGCGTTTCAAAAAAGAAGAAGAAGAAGAGAGGACATTTTTTTTAACTGTAGTCAACACATAGTCACGAATGGAGGTCATCAACGCACAAGTACAACTTGTTTAACGAGCTGTATGATTGTACATTCTTTAATTTAAGTTCATGCTTTATATCTCGTGCACTAGTTGGGAAAGTTTTGTTGCTTTTTCCATCATCATTTTCAGGTGTAGCAATCAATACCTCATGCTATAATCTTCCAAAATCATACATCCATGTAACGCTCTGACTTGTGTTGAACGTGGTTTGAGGAATGTTTCCAAATGAAATATAGAAAGGATGTCATCACATTTATTTTTACTTATTTATAATTTGGTATCAGTCACGACATCTGTACCTCAGTGATTATTAAATCATTATTGATTACCATGTAATGATTCCTTCCATCCTAAGGCTTTAATTCTTTTTAACGTGTGTGAGTGCAAACCATAATTTATGAACCATGTGGTTAAAAAAAAAAAAATCTCATGTAGTGAAAACTTTATTCAAATATAAATTCTTTGCTCTTATCAGGTTCACTTACTCAGATATCACTTATTAATGTGTGCAGTATTTTATTGATTGTTACACTGGTAGTGACATGCTAACAGTTCATCATCATCAACATTTCACCTCTTTGTTCCTAGGAAGGTGTTTTATATTTACTCCAGATTAGAGTACTTCTTTATTATTCCTGCTCCACTTAGACGTCATAATCCCCAGACTGTTTTAGCAATAAATGGTGTCATCACTGCAAAATGTTTCTTGATCTGCTGACTGTTTGTACAAATGGCACTTTTAAGGTTGATCATTATGGCTCTGTGGCTATGTAATGGACATGTTAAACTAATAAATCCTGTTTGACACCTACAGTTCGTTTTAAGAATGGAAATCTTGTTTTTTACAGATAAAAAGCAGTAGGAGATAAATGTGATGCTGCTTCTGTTCTGGGAGCCTCACCCAAATGAGACAGTACTAGTAGTTGTAGAAGAGATGTGTTAGCCTGTTGTACCTGAAAATTTAAATATCTCCTTTCTAAGACCGTCAGCTATATCAGTGTATAACCAAATCAGCAAGATGTCCCTTTTGTAGCGATCAAGACCAATTTAATAAATGATCATTTTGACACTTTGTTCTTCTTTAATCCAATCTTTCAAATGAAAACTGCAATCCATTTCTAATTAAAAGTCCCAAAGGCCTTTGTTTTTCTTCTGTTTTCATCATAGACTGTATAAATAATAGACGTAGTATCTGTGAGGTCACCCATCTGTTTCTGAAGCGCTGTTTTGAAGCCAATCGTTGGCAGGAGCAATATTGGATATGCTGAACTCAACCTAATTTCAGTTGAGGTAGTGTGATGTAAGGAGGTGGGCTTTGAGCCTCCTAGCCAACAGCTAAAGTGTTCCCGCCTGTCAATCAAGTCAGCTGTGCCTCTCATAATGGAAAACTTGTAATCTTAATATCATCAAAATTGCTGCGTTATGAAAAAAATTCACCCCCTTCACAGTGTGAGCCGATCAAGAAATGAGCTATCCAGACTACACTCGTCTTTTGTACCAGGCTGTAAACATGTTTATTTCTGCTGTAAAGATCGGCTTTTTCCCCATTCATGTGTATGTGACTTCTGGTACTTCCGGAACCAAAATGTGTGCCCATTTGTCATTCCACCACAGTTTAGGTGTCAGTTCAACATTGTGCCCGCTGTCACTTTGAAGTTTCAAGAGTCAACAGTAATGCAGGAGGATTTGGAAAGTTCAAATTATGCCTCTGGTTACATCACAGTAAGAGCCACTGTTGCTATCATCAACACCGTCTTTGGTCAGGAGAGATCAGACATCCTGAAACTTTTCCTCTTGCTGCTCGCAGTCTGCACCTAAGTGCTAAGAATTCCAGTTTCCAACTTCCACAGAAACGCTTGGACAGCAGTCAAAACACTCACATCATCTCAGACTCCATATGGCCGATTGAACAAAATAACATCCTGACAGTCTATCAATTATTTTCTGTTAGTACATCCCATTGACTGTATGGTTTGCCCTAACCGACTGAAGTGTTCCTGATGCCAAACAAAGTTGAAAAACTGACCAGTCATAATCCCAAATCATGTCTTGAACTTCCGATTTTTGTATGCCTTTGTATTAAAAATCTGACTTTGCTGGAACATACTGGTCAACATACAGCTTTTGAAGATTCAGAAGATTCTGAATGACTTAAATAGAATGGCTGTACGACTCCAGCTAAAATTGTAAATCTGGATAAAAACACAAAAATAAGTGAAAGAAAGAAAAATTACGTTTAGCCACAAAATTTTATTCACAACCATAAACGAGTCAGGTTTAGCGTTTTCCACCAACGCGGGGTGCGCTGATTTTCATGGGCTTGGCGATTTTGGGTTTCTGTGCAGTCTTGGTGGCAGACTATAAAAGGGAGAAACAAAAGAACACACCAAATTAGATTCATATTTACATTGAAGCCTCTTAAATAATTAGGCATAACAGTTGCTACAAAATTAGCTGCGTTGACGTTGACAATTCCGTCTTTTGTATTTGGGGAAAAAAAATGTTTGCATTGCCAAACAGCATCAAAAGTAACATTCAAATATAATATTCTTGTTAACATACTTACTAAATATGTCATATTTTCTACCAATGCAAGGAAATAATATCAACAGTGATTTCTGCACAACTGGAAACCTCACCTTTGCACTTGGGGCAGCTGGCTTCTTGGCTGCCTGCTTCGCCTTCTTGGCCTCCTTGGCGGCTCTGAGGATGAAGTTAGAAAAGAAAATCAGCACAACTCAGACCAATGATTGAAGAACTTATTAATTTTGTTGCAATCTCAAGTCTTATATTGTGGAATCAAATTGTCTGCAGGGGAAGACGCAGTTTTGCTGAAAATGTAATTTCCATACATTTTTTATTTATTGAAAGAATCGGGATACATGCAGATTTAAAGTGGTGCACATTTCAGAAAGCTGTTAGAGATATTCAAAGGTTCTAAAACCACTGAAGCCCTCATCATCACTTTGATGTAGGAAGACTTGCAAGCAGTTAAATCTAGACCACATTTCTTGTTGAAATAAGATTGCATGGTTGGACTCTTTGCAAGTTAGTTGTCCCCTATTACAAACGAGATCGCAGCTAAATTCAACACTCAAAATTCTAATCCTAAGTGCCAAATGTCTTTCCCACTACAGCTACAACTCATTAACATACAATGTTAATCAGCCTGATGTAAGCATGTAAAGAACCTGACAGTGAGACCAAAAACTTAAAGAACAGTTTGTATCCTCACCTGATGGCCTGCTCCCTCTGGGCCTTACGGACCTCAGGCTTCTGGTTCCTCTTGGCCATGATCTCAGCCAGGGAGGCCCCAGTGATGGCCCTCTGGAACTTAACTGCACGGCGGGTACGCTTCTTTGTCACCTCTTCCTGTTAGGACCATACACAGAAAAGAGCTCAGTTAGTTGAAAGCCAAAAATCACAACATGGTCACATTTCCTATAACATGTTTAGATCAGAAGGATGTAAAAGAAGCACGGAGACATTCACATCATAATCATTGTGGTAAAAGTCATATGCAAAAGACTTTGGGTGTTACATCGCTCGGCACTATCCCTTCACACATTTGTCGTTCCTTTTTACATTTGTTAGCCTTGTGGAACTCAAATTGAAAATGCTGTATTGTCGGAGAATTTGGAGGCTGGCCAATGGTGAGATGTCAACAAAGACGTCAAGAGCCAGTACTATGATCTCCTATTGTTCTATGGCTGCAGGTGTGGAGTGAGTGCTGCTGCTGTGTCTGCAAAACGTAGACCAGCAACAACACATAACACAGACTAACACTGTGCACACCATTCACTTGCAGCCAAATTAATACATGGAATAGATGGGGACATCAAAAAAAAAATATTCATGATAAACAAATGAAAAGGTTTCGTACAGAGGACTCAAGTGGACTGATCAGTGTGGGCAAAGACAAAAAGCTGTGTACTTACAGACTGGCCCTTCTTGTGCTTACGCCTGTACAGCACGGTCCAGTTGATCTGTCTGGGATTTCTCTTGGCCAGGAAGGCAGACTCGCATTTGGCGTTCAAAAACTGAAACACCTGGAGAGGACATCAAGAGAAAGCTGGTTGGCAAGGGCATAGAACAGGGGTGTCAAAAATGCGGTTGCGGGCCAAAACCGGCCCGCCAGAGGTTCCAATCCGGCCCATGGAACAACTTTGCAAAGCGAAAAAATGACAGAGAAGACATTAAATTTTTTTTAAATAAAAGTAACTACTATTTCAAATTTGTCCTCTGGGGGTCACATATAATCATAGTGCTGGCGGAGCGCACCTGAACGGCACTTTTATTCCAGACTTTTTTTTCTCTCAAAGTAAGAAAATAGATTACTTGCTTATTGCATAATCCGGTTGAGATTCATAAATACTTTTTAGAGCACTATAAGATGATCCACTAACTACTAACACTACACCTCTGCATACAACACTGTCCAGCAAGTAAACAGTTCCTGATGGAGCTGAGGGGTCCAAAATAATCAACTTTACATTCTTTATTATAATAATCTATCTGTTCTTTTGCTGTTAACATTACACTCTGTGTCAGGTGAATGGGTAAACTGTGTGTTTGGTGTGCACGCAGCAGGTTTCAGGGCTTAAAGAGTAAAATACTCTGCCCCACTATGAGACTCATCATGGCAAAAAATACAACAGCTGTTTTTGTAGATAGATGGTTCATTAAATGTGAACATTTACAGAATGTACATGTACTTTTTTGAACTAAAACAAAGAAAACATTTCGACTTATCAACATTTATAGGTTATTATGCCCCCGAACTGAAAATAGTTTGACGCCTCTGATTTAGAACATATCTTATCTGTGTCATTGTTTAATGGTAGTTACACATCCAACTTTCTCATAATGTACGTACACAGGATGTAAAACACGTGTCTTGAAATCCTGCACACTACTCTTGATCTGCATAATACATTTTTCCGAATAAATGGTGATACTAAGCAAGAGTAGTGTGCAGAATTTTGCTGTCAAGATTTAAACAATTAAGTTTCTTGTACCAATATACTAATCAATGATAAACACTTTAACACATGTATACTATCTTGTGCGAGATAAATTGTGGTATCAGTCACTCATAACCTTACATTGTCACTTTGCAATTTGAGACCATTTGTCAACAGCATGGTTCAGGACTAAGTATCACAATATACATGTAGAACAAGTTTGTAAACAGTCAAAGTTAATCCAGGGAAACCTGCCAGAGTTTATGACAACAATGTCTGCCTACTTAACAGATACACGAGTGACAGCAGAACACAGCGGTGCCTCTAAGGGGCAGAACACTTAAAGGATTGTATTTTGTTTGATTGCTACAGAGATGCTAGTAGTCAAAGCTAGAGGCTAGCGTTAGCCGGTTCCAACGGTTCAGCTGAAGTAGCTAGGCCTACACCTGAGTGATTAAGAAGCAGACACGTATTTAATGGAATGACAACTAAAAACACCCAACCGGGTAATGTTATCTGTGTCGTGTAGGAGAAAGGGCAACCGGCAGCCGGTTTGAGGTGGATTCTCTTTTACCTTTCCGTCTATCCTGGCGTATCGGCGGCCATGGCCGGGGTATATTTTATACCCACTGAAACTGCACAACTCGACCCTGAAAATGACAAATACAAGGCATCACTAAAAGAAGGTAATACACATTTACTCCTCATGTGATAAATATTGTAAGAACAGTTATTTAAGTGTTTAGATGGCATTTGATGATTTTCTGTACACTCACTTCATGATGGCTACGAGAGGGCACAAAACCGGAAAGAACGATGTCGGAAGCGGAAGCTGAAATGGGGGAGAAGAAATCGTAATTTATTAATCATTAAACTTTTTTTTTTTTTGGTCGCTTGAATTTTTCTTCGAGGTTTGACGAACAAATGAAATTTTAAAGTTATTTTTGCTTCTTCCAAAAATATATATCAAATGAATGCTTTGCCGAATCACTACACGGATGACGTAGGTGCTATGCGTAGGAGCCGGGTGGTTGCCTAGTGAGCATACTAAAAAGCGGCAAAGTAACGCTCTCTGTTTTATTAATACAACGACGAAGAAGTGTGGATGGCTGAGAAAACCGAAATATACATTTTAAGATAATCAACATTTTTAAATGTTTTAGTTTCTTATTATTAGCTCATTTGATTCCATAATACAGCAACCTGTTTAGAGAAAATCAACAAAGAGAAGTGTAGTTTTTCCACCCTCAAGCACCAGCTATCGCAATGAACGAGACAAACTGTTTGGACTACATTTCCCAGAAACTCGTCGTCTCAGCCGTTTGACAAGCGACGGACACTTCTTATCTTTCACACTACAGTCTGCAGCTAATATAGTTACAAGCTAGCGTGCCGATCAGTCTGAGGCGTCAGGATGGGAGTATCAGATCTACAGTCTGATAAACATGATGGTACGTGGCTCTGGTTTGTTATGGTGTGAGAGACAGTGTGGGGTTGTGTTTGTAGTAGTGGTAGTGTGTGTATTACTAGTTAACTGCTAGCTAACTTAGCATGCATCACATCAGAGTACCGCTATTAGCTTGCATTACTAACATAAAGGATATTAACATCCCACGGTTTTCCTCATAAAATGTTTCTATCCGTATTTGTTATATCCCTTTTGATGCACAGGCTGCGAACCATTCGATTTAATAGTGTTCGCAGCAATGATTCCCTGAGACCATGTCGAGTATAAAGCTTAAACCAATGCACGAAACTGGAAAAAGACTCAAAATAACGAAACTAGATTATTTTGTATTGTTGGAGACATTTCAATCTAATGATCCAGAAGTTGCTCACACCACCTACTTTGTCAAAGTCATTGCTTTTACCTCCTCTTATTCTATAAAGTCCTCCTTTCTCAAATGGTTTAAGGTGGTAATTTAGTAGTATCTCACTTTAATTGAAAGCTTGATCCAATGTGACTTCCCTCCAGTATTGGTGTCTGTTGAGTGCTCTTGACATAAACATTAAAAAAAACTAAAGAAATGGTCATAACATGTAAACATAATATTCTTGATTCATGCCCTTACAATCATGGGACAACTTGTGGAAAGGATCAGTTGTTTTAAATATTTAGGCACCTACAGTGACAGGTACCTTAAATTCACAGACAACACAGATTATGTTTTTAAAATTGCAATGAAGAGGCTACACCTGCTCAGGAAGCTAAATGACTTTGGTATCTGTCAAAAAAATCCTTGAAATGGTGTACAAAAATCTGGTGGAAAGGATTTAGTTTTTTAATATGATCGCATGGTAAGGGCATTTGGATGTCAAATGTAAAGGTAAATTGACTAGAGTGGTTAATACAGCCAGCAAGATTATAGGGCAACCACAGGTTCCACTCAGTGATAAATATGCACAGAGCAGTAGGAAGAAGGTCCTGAACATCACAGGTGACCTTTGCACTGCCATTTTGAACTGCTCCCATCAGGTCAACGTTTTAGACAGCCACGAGCCTCAAAGAATGTCTCCAAGAACTCTTTTGTTGTAAGAGCAATTCAATTAATTCGTAGATTGCAAAATCAAACCTAACTTTTTAATTTTAGTAAGCTCTTAAAATAACAAACTGTAGCAACCCCCCTTTATAGGGGTTTTCCTAATTTTTATGACCTTAATTGTAGGATGTAATCTAATCTAATCTAATCTAAAAAAGGCAGCTGGACTTGGTAGAAATGGCAAATGTCCAGTTACCTTTTCGGATCAAGCTTTGAAATACCATGACCTGGAAGACTGAGAACCTTCATAGACATCCCACTTAAATGAACTTGAAGGGCTTGGAAAGACCAATTTAAACAAATCAGTGTGGCAGTGGATGAGTTACCCCAAATAGGCCTAAGATCTTCTGTTTTATGTAGCCACAGTGATTAGCAAAATGTTAGTTGTTAGGGATATAGTTTGTTTAGATTAGATTAGGTTTATTTTGGTCTGCATCAATAACAAATACTTCCCTCCACAACAAAGGAGCACAAATAAAGCAAAAACAAAACAATCACTGAGGGATTCATCAAGAAAATATATATAGACATGCATACATACACATACACATGCATACATACACAAGTACATTCATGCATACATATAAACATGCATACACATCCACATATATTTTAGTCAATCACATGCTGACCAAAAAAGGTGTAGGCTGAAGCCAAGGGTTATCCTGCCTACCCTTTTACTTCATTTATACCGTATAGTCAACATTGTGCAAGTAATTATGTTATTTTATAACAAAGCAATATTTTAATGTTTAATTCAGAAACAAACTTACAAACAAAAAAGAAAATCTCACAAAAGGAGTAAATCTCACATTTCAATCTCAACAAGCAGCAATTCAGAAATCTTAATCTCCACTTGATTTGCTCCTACAGGTCCTGTGATGGATCTTTCAGCCCAAGGTATGCAGAAGCTGGATCCTAATTTCATTTGCTCTGAGGACACTCACACCCTCATCCTGGACCGTAACCACATAATGAAGTTGGACCATCTGGAACGGAGCCCAGGTCTTAAGCAGGTAGGTTAACCTTTAAAACCATGTCCCTCTTCAATCCACTTATTTGCAGGCACAGTTACACAAACTCTGTGCTTACATCTTGTACATCCCTTTATTTAGCACATTTTTTTATTTTGACTTCTCCTCTATAGCTCTCTGTTGCCAGTAACCGCCTGGTGAGGATGATGGGCGTGTCTCGATTAACAGAGTTGAGTGTCCTCAATCTTCCCAATAATAGTATTGGATACATCGAAGGGCTGAGAGACCTCCCACACCTTGAATGGCTCAACCTATCTGGGAACAATATCAAGGTGAGTCTCATGCTCTCTACTGGCACATCACAAGTCATGGATGAATAAAAATGTCCCAGATAAAACTCAGTACAGTTGATTAATATGTTGCATGTACACACTTTTAACTCAGGTCATTGAGCAACTCAACAACTGTGTCTCCCTTCAACACCTGGATCTGTCTGACAATAACATATCTACTATCGGTGATCTCACTAAACTAGTGGCATTAAAGGTGAGTGCTGGATTCTCTGAGGTAAAAATAGTGAATTTCAGAAAGACTGTATAGTCACAGTGTGAGGGTGTCTTTAATGTTTTTGTGTTTCATTTTTGAAAATCAATTTTGCAGACACTGTTGCTTCATGGAAACAGCATTACAACCCTCCGTACTGTTCCTGCTCACCTCCCTGCCCGTTTATCCATCCTCTCCCTGGCAGAGAATGAAATTAGAGATCTTAATGAGGTAATTTCCCTGCTCTCACTTAATAAAGCAACTCTGGTATTCATTTAATCAAATCGAGGGAGAGACTAATGATGATTGCTTGATTCACTTCTGATCACCCTGTAGGTGTCGTACCTTGCACCTCTGCATGACCTGGAGCAGCTGTCCATCATGAGCAACCCTTGCGTTATGTCGACCCCCTCGCTGCCGGGTTTTGATTATCGGCCTTACATCATGAGTTGGTGCCTGAGCTTAAAGGTCCTGGATGGCTACGTTGTGTCGCAGAAAGAAGGGTGAGTTTATTTCTTTTTTAATTTTTTAATTGGGGGGGGGGGGGGGGGGGGGGGGGGGGGGGACGAGCAGCACACAAGTAAAGAGTAAAAAGGGGGCCAGAATTCAGGCCATCGCCTATGGAGCCAGCTTCTTGGGAGGGAGGCAGTCTACATAATCAAGTACAGGCCTCCAGTGGGTATAAAATTCATCTGATGAGCCCCTGATCATGAAATTTATCTTTTCCAATTTTAGCAGAATTAAAACATCGTTTAGCTACTACCATGACGATTGATCTTCTCATGTATTGTCATTGATACAGTCTCAAAGCAGAGTGGCTCTACAGTCAAGGAAAAGGACGATCATATCGACCGGGTCAGCATGTTCAGCTAGTTCAGTACCTGGCTACTGTTTGCCCTCTGACGTCATCACCGGCCCTGGAGACTGCAGAAGATGCCAAACTGGAGAAGATCCTCAGCAAGCAGAGGTATGCACATAAAGTTAGCAGTGCTGCCGCAGAAGATGTGTAACATCTGGGGGGTGTGTTAATGGACATTTTTGTCTTCAAAGGTTTCACCAGAAGCAGCTGTTAGAGGAGACAAGAGGAGGATGTCCCAGCCCACCACGCCCAACTCAGCTGGATGTGGAGAGGCACAGTCCATCACATGAGGGGCCACAGGGTGGAGCCAGAGAGCTTAAGGAAATCAGTTCACCTGCACCAGCGGCTACGCCATCAGTACAGGAAACGGGTAAGGAGGCTGCTTTGTCACCCTGAGGCAGTTTTGCTTATTTTATCTCCTAGATAACAGCTGTGTTGCAGAGCTTTCCTTTTCATAATCTCAACTGTTTGCATTCTCTGCTTCTGCACAGAGCCAGTGGTGCAGTTTAATACCTGGGTTAGCTGTGATTCTTCCCACCCATCATTGCCGGTACCTCGCAGCCCCCGGCTCGGAGAGGAGCACATGTATTTGGAGGATCTGCTAACGGATGAGGACAAACTAAATGGCAGCATGCTTTCCTCACAGTCCACCTTTCTCCCCTTCACATCCGAGCTGGATCCACGAACGACCCACTCTGACAGCGAGGATGAGACTGAGACATTTGAACCTGACTCCCTGGCTCCAAAGAGGCCAGCACAGCCCAAAAAGCACAACACTAGAAAGGCACATCAATCACCAGTTGACAAGCAAGAGAGATGTCCTGAAGGAGAAGTTATTTGTGGTGCAGCTGAAACAGCTGAATCTCTGGCGCTCAGAGTTAGCACACTGCAAAGTGATCATGAAACATCCTCTGACTTTTGTAAAGTAGAGGTAAAAGAATCCCCAAAGCAGGAAAAACATGTTGCAGGAGCAAGTCAGTCAGCTACGACAGAGGCAGAAAGGGCAGCAGTGAAAATACAGTCATGGTGGAGGGGACAGCACATTCGTTGTTGTCACCCGATGGCCAGAGAGGTGCGCAGTGAAATCCGCCTGCGTAGGATGCAAGAACACATCATCTTCTTGTCTGACAAATTGGACAGGTACCTCAAAACTTCTTGCATTATTTGTGCTGTAGTTCACCACTGATTTTATATATGAATGTACATGTGTTTACCAGCTTTCACATGGATTCATACGACTCATGTAATGTGACTGTTTGACAGGGTGCAGCAGCATTATGAAGAGGAGCGGTTACAGAGGCTGGTTCAAGAGGAGGCTGTAAAGTTTCTGTGGAAACAGGTCTGTTCACCCTGACTCAGTCATGACGATAAACAAGACTCAGCCATACTAGCACTTAAATAAGACTACACTTCCAACAATTTAATGCAGTCATGTCCAAAGTACGGCCCGAGGGCCAATTGCGGCCCAAGGTTGATTAATTTATGGCCCCAAGCTTCCATATTAAATTGTGTTATTTATAGCAAAGAAATTAATCACCTTTTGAATCATCTGTACATTTGCAGTTTCTTTCAAGCGCACAAACAAAAACTAAAGTCAATCCAGAAACATCTCAAAAAGCTTCATATGGACTACTTGTTTAACCCTCCTGATATGTTTGTTTCTCTGTAACAGCAATAATGTTCCTGGCCCAATTTGACCCAGGGCATATTCAATTATCCAAAAGTGTGAGAACCCCAAAAAATCCCAATACATATTTTTTTGAAACTGATTATTAATCCATTACTAACCATTTAAATCAAGATTTAGTCCATTGGAGTTCTTTAATTCTCACAGATCATGGCTCAATGAGGATAACTCATTAATTTTTCAGTAAAATTAATGTTAAAACTTTTTGTATACATTGGAAAGCCCTAGATATAAATACAATAGTTTTACATGACATAGATTTTTGTTTATTTCATTTCACATTTTTATTATTATTATTTTTTTTATGAAGTGATGTTGATAAATTAACACGACTCCTCTTCTGTCACATGCTGCACATATTTTTATGTTGTATTTAGCTGGTTTGGAAGGCATATATTGCCTAAAATAGACTTTAAAAAAGGGTCAAATTGACCCACAAAATAACAGGAGGGATAAAAGCCAAATTACTGGGAATTCTGCAAGATGGCAACACAAGAACTCTTAAAGTTGACAGGTTTTCAAATTAATGTTTTTATCATAATGTGAAAATTTTCTTGATGAACTCTAAAAGTTCAGAAGACACAAAAGAGGACACAAGACAAGATCAAAATTATGAAATTGTGCAGAAAAGGGAAAAATGTGGTGCATAGAAATGTTCTGAACTCAGGAAAATAATTATTTTGTTCTTAAAATGTCGTCTGCTGGTCAGAATAGTCTTAAAAACAACATGAAAAAGAAGTGTGAGGAAATCCAGTTCGGGATCCTGCCATAGGAAAATAATGATACAATATTTTTCCCACATTGCCAGAACCTATTGAAAAACAACGTTTTATGTGTATGTTTATGTTTGATAATGTTTATGTGGCTTGTGGAGAACTGAGGTGTTCCTATTTACTGTTTTATTTAGAAAAAAAATAAAATGTTATTAAATAGATATATATTTTTTTTAAGACAAATTTTATTCATTTTAACATTTGATAAATGCAGTAAAACAAACAGAGACAAGCAAATGAATACATTTATGCAAAGTGTACAACAGAGAGTGAACCTAACAAAAAATAATATAAAATAAAAATAATAATAATACAGAAACAAACAATATCAATAGTAAAAACAAAGAAGGACATCGTGTTATCAATCATCAACATGTTCTTCCTAGATCACTAGGGAACATATGTAATCATCCTGCCACAACTTTAGCTAATTAAATAGATATTTCATATAGAACTTTTAGGATTCTTAAGTCTCAGTAGGAGCCACTGGCCCTGAGGTATTCTGACAACATCACGATAAGTAGCCAGCATCATTTGCCAGTTAGCACTCAGTTTAAAGTGCTGCTGAGTCTAAACATGTATTTGGTAACCAAAACACAAAAAAAACTTAGAGAGCTGTCCTTGAGGCAAGAGTAAATGTCAAGTGTGGCTAGAAATGGCTTTCATGCGACGATAAGCTCTTTATATGATGATATTGATCTATGGGTTTGAAGTACATTTTAAATCACCCCTGAATATATGTCATTATCTTTGCCTCATTACTTACACCTTCCATGTGCTCCTCTTAAAGCTCCAGTCAATGCAGCAGTGGAAACAGTCCATGGAACAGCAGATGGCTAGCATAACTCAGGCCGTCACCCCACCTCAGATCTCAGCTCCTAGACTATGTGAACCTGCCCCGCCTGTTGCATCCAGCACAGAGAACCCACCCAGCACGGACGTCTCCTTCCCAGACTCGGGCTTCCCATCAACAGGCGATCAGCAGGCAGCGCAGGACGACAGCTTTTTGAGCAGCGGGGCAACAGACTCTCTGAAGACGGTTCGAGCACTGAGTCCTGTTCATAATGCCTTTGCTGTGGACAGCGCAGACTGCAGCCTGCTGGAGCAGTACCTCTCCTCTGTGCAGCAGAGGGAACAGGAGGCTGAGGAAGCAGTGAGCGATAGAACAGAGACACCACAGCCCTCCTCACCAGTGTCGCCATGCAAGGAAGCACAGTCGGTATCCTCCCCGGAGAAGGCAGCAGACAACCAATCAGAAGAGTAGAGAAGGGAGGAAAGCACTCCTGGTCCGGACTGAGAGTCTGCAGCTTATGAGCACTTTGTACAAACTACTGATTGTCTGTAAATGGGGCACTGACTGCATCATCAGATGCATTGTTCCCTGTTTAGACTTTTGTAATGTCTGTCAGGTGCTCTTGTCCACATTACTGACCCAGTTCTCTTATGACATGTGCACTTACTTTCCTTTGTTGTCTAAGACTAAACAAAGGGCAGACATGAAAATACTACCTTACTGTGAATGACATTCAACTGTTTTTGAAACTTGGATTCATCGTGTAATTCAATGAACCGTCTCCCCGCTGTGTGGATAATGATTGTAATGTAGTAGCTTTGGAAAATAGACGCAGCTGCAGTGAAGAGGTTGGTACCTCTGCTGATTAAAAGACCAGGCATGGTATAACTTATTCTCTTTATTTATATTCATTGCATTGAACCCATAATATTAGCTAGGTTTATGTGTTAAACTTAGTGTGATTCAAACCAGTTAGTATACAATAGAAGTCATTAAGTATTATATCTATTACTACTTACAGAGTTTTTTTTATAGACTTGGGATCTCATCACCTGGAAATGCTGTAACATCATCTTTAAAAAATGTAAATAAATGCTGAATTAAATTTTCCAATTATTATTACTGGCATTTTTGAAATTGGTTTATATTTCTACTATTTTCTTTATTTTTTTAAAAATAATTATAAAGAACATCTGTTCTGAGAGAGCAACTTCAAATGTCAACACTACCCCTCCCAACAAGATTTCCTCTTAGCCCCCCCAACACAGATCGACGTGTGCAGGCTAAGGTAGTTCTTGAGCTTGGTGGGACAGCTCAGGGTGTTTTAACCCTTTTCTGTCCATTGTTATCTCTGGTGGAAGGAGGTGGAGGGAGGAAAAGGACTCAAGAGACTACAGTATACTGTGGACCAAGGCACCAAAATAAATAATAAGAAATAAGGAAGTAGAGAAATAAAGAGGTAAATGAATAAAAAGGTAAAGAATAAATAAGGAGAAAGTAGGGGGAAAAGATAGAAAAGAAAGGAAAAAGAAAGAATAAAACAAACTGAAGTAGTGAAATAAAAGTGTTTCTTAATGTATGTATGTTTCATGTATTAAATGTATTGTGTATATGCGTGCATGTGTGTGTGTGCATGATGTGTGGTATGAGCTCAGGCAGCAGTGGACGGGCAGAGGTTTCTGTGTTATGGAGGGTTCAGTGAGTGGAGGTCTATTTGGAGTTGAATGATGAATGATGGGGGATGTTGACTGTGGTGTGTGCTTGTTTTCCGGAGGGCAGGGTTATTGGTGGCAGATGATGGGAATTTCAGGGCTATTGCTTGGTGTCGTTGTTTGATGGTCTGGATGCCTGATATGGAGTGGATGTAGTGGTTGCTGATGAAGGGTGGGAGTCTGTGAGCCAGTTTGGGTGCTTTGTTTTGTATTAACTGTAAATGGTGATGTAGGTGGTCTGAGAGGGTGATCCAAGCTGGGATGGAGTATTCAAACAGTGGACAGATGTATGCAAGGTAAACTTTTGTTATTGTGAGGCTGATGCACCATGCTTTGCACAGAGGGCTTTGAGGTGGTTCAGACGGGTGTGTGCTTTGTGTTCCAGGTTATTGATGTGTTTGGTCCAGGTCATGTTGTTTTGGAAGGTGATGCCGAGAAAAGTTGCCTGCTTGGTGATGTTTATTGTCTGGTTGTGAAGTGTGAGGTTGATGCTGTTGAACTGCAGGTGTTGGTTCCGGATGAAGATGACACCCACCGAAACCAGCACCTGCAGTTCAACAGCATCGGCGTGTGCAGTCATGATAGTGCCGGACTCATAACCAATCGGAGGACGTAGTAGGGGCCGCCCCATAACCAATCAGGACAGAGGATTGGAGATTAGCTATGATTGGTCCGTCATAACGGGAACAGGGGGAATAATAACATTGCTTGATACAAAGGCGTTGGAAAAAACAGAGATTTCGCAATACTCTCAAATTACTCCATTTACCGATGAGTACCGATGGGTATTATGTCCTTTTCTCCAAACCCAGCAGAAAAAAAGTAACGTTTTTTTACACCATTCCTACCAACAGCAGCTTTAACTAAGTAATGGATTTCATAGTGGTAGCAAATTTAAGTAAGTATACCTTTAAGAAAACGGCACACCTGTTTTCATCTCTAAGATCTGAACGACCTGATTAATGTTCATAGTACAGAAGGGTGGCTGTAGCCTACTGTATTGAAAGCACAACATTTATTTTTGTCATTTTAATCCTACTACTCATATATTGTAATTTTAATGACCGCTCTTTCGTTTCGAGAATGTCTTGCTTCCATATATACAGAAGAGGATTAGGGCCACTGAAAAAAAATACAATTAAGGTACATTTTTAAAAAAATTATTATTATTATAAGAAAAAAAGTCAGAATTATGATTTTAATCACAGAATTAATGTCAGAATTATGATTTATTTCTCAGAATTCTGACTTTAATCTCAGAATTCTGACTTTTTCTCAGAATACTGACTTTAATATCAGAATTAATCTCAGAATTCTGACTTTAATCTCAGAATTCTGATTTATTTCTCAGAATTCTTACTTTAATCACAGAATTATACCTTTTTCTCATCATAAAAATACTAATAATTAAAAAAAAAATTGGCCTTCATTTTTTTTGCAGTGGCCTTAATCCTCTTCCGTACATATACATTTGTGTGTCCTCAACCTATTTTATACAGTCTATGGTCCTCAACTTGTTCATAAATAACTGACCACCAGAGGTCGCAGTAAGGCTGTCCCCCCCTACAAACCCCCCTACAACCCGCCCCCACCCCGGTCTTATTTTGCCCCCATCATGATTATTCTGAGCTCTGTAGAGCCAGGCGGCTCGTCATATTAACATCACTGAATCCGCCGATATGTCTCTGTAGCCGCCGCTGTTTCCACCCCAGACCCGCTGCTCTCCTCCCGCAGCTCTCTTGGATGTTCCTCCGTCGTCGGAATGTGTAAGTAGGGGAGCAATTCTGCACTAAAACGCCTGAAACCCGGTTTGTTAGCTAACCGGGAGTGCATTATATTTGACCATATGTAAGAAATGCATGATTATTTCCTCCTATGCATTGAACATTAATGTCGTATTCTCATGTCATTCATGTCTGCGAATGCTGGATAGTTGTTGTTTTAATGATGACTGGCACCGGACCATTAAACTAACCTTATTCACGTGACTTCTCAAGATGGAAGGCTTGTCTGAGGTCTGAGTGTGTGAACGTATAGGACGTATACTTGTCACCAGAGCCATTTCTAAAAGTAGCTGTGTAGTGCATAGATGATGGATGTCTCATCTGTCGTTGTAGAAACGACTGAATCTGATTGAATGAAGCCTCGAGGTAAGACAGGAGGCAGAAAGACCTTCATTTGGTCAGTTTGTAGACAGAACATTGTTTGAGAACAATTATAATAAAATGGCTGCTTATTATGATACAGTGATGCATTTCTTTTTAAATAACTTATTGGTAATGTGATGCATGTATGTGTGTATGACTGGATGTGTTAATAAAACAAAAGACTAATAAGTGAATTAAAGCTGCTGTTGGTAGGAATGGTGTAAAAAAACGGTGCTTTTTTTTCTGCTGGGTTTGGAGAAAAGCTCATAATACCTATCGGTACTCATCGATAAGTGGAGTAATTTGAGACTATTACGAAATCTCTGCGTTTTCCAATGCCTTTGTATCAAGCAACGTCATTATTCCCCCGTTCCCGTTATGATGGGCCAATCATAGCTAATCTCCAGTCCTCTGTCCTGATTGGTTAAGGGGCGGCCCATACTACGTCCTCCGATTTGGTTATGAGTCCGGCACTATCATGACTGCACACGCGGATCTGTGTTGGGGGCTAAGGGGAAATCTGGTTGGGAGGAATAGTTTTGACATTTGAAGTCCCTCTCTCTGAACAGATGTTTACTGTGTGACGACCAACAGCAGCATTAAGTGTTTTTTTCCAAGAGATTTCGAGTTGATTTCTTCAGTGGTTTTTTAGATCAGGGGTTCCCAAAGTGGGGGTCCCGAGTTGTCTGTCAGGTTTTCTTTTTTTTCCAAGTAATCTAAAATTTGATATTTTACTTTACTTATTATTGCCAAAATATCAACATAAATATTAATTAAATTTCAAATAAAACCTTCCAAATGCAGTGATTTCCACTACAGAGTCATGTCTGTTTTTAATGCAGTACTGCCGAAGTGCCTGGAGATCACAGCCATTCAGTAATGGTTTTGGGCCTTGTCTTTGGACTACAATCTTTTTAATGATATTGTAATGTGTACTGCAGATGATGAAATCCCCATATTATTTGGCATTTTAAGCACAAGAACAATATTCTGACATTGTTGTACTATTCTTTTATTTATAGAACTTTTTCAGTGTTATCTTGTCCAAATCCCAACTTAAAAAAAATGTTACTAGCATCCAATTTCACATGAGCAAATATTTTTCATAAAATAATGTAGTTGGACAGTTTCAACATATAACATGTTGTCTTTGCTCAATTGTCAATTAAATCTAGGATTTAAACCAGCAAAATCTGTTCTTATCAACATTTTGCAGTGTCCCAATTTATTTATAAGGGAAATATTATTATTAATCCTTATTCACTTCTTTATTTTTGTTTTGTTTTGCTGTGTTTTTAAATAAAAATGTCTTTTTGTGTGACTTTTTCCCTTTGAATAGCAGCATTCATTCGGTAGCATCATGTGCTGAGGACAAAGTGATGCCATCATCCCTGTGGTGACCACACAGAGAGGAACAGGGTCTGATCATGGGAGACAGAAGGAGGTCACCATGTGCCGAAATCTCCCCAATTATGCCCTCATCTTCTTCTTCCTAGCCCTCTCTGGCCTCATCTTCCTGCTGCGCAACATCCTCACTGTGGAGGTAAGGAAAGATGTTGGTTGGTGTTTTTCTCTGTTACATTGAAATGTAAATTAATACATCAATCATAGACCTTATGTTTTACTGTTGGAGCTTTTGAAATTATACTATGGCTTGTGAGAACAGTAACAGTATGGAGCTTTTCTGTACTGAGTCTGCATAAAGCACAAAGAGCTTATATAGAGCTTTTCTGTACAGAGAGATTGTGTTTCTTAGTATTACACAACACTCATGGCTCGAGGTATCATGTTTTCTGTTTTGTGTCGGTCTGTTCTCCCGTTCTCATTAATGCCATATTCATAAGGAGCCTTGTGGGAATTTCTTTCTTCCTAACTGAAGAGCTCACATTCATATCAGGGCCAGATTTAAAGCATTATAAAAGGACAAAAAGTCAGAGGTCAAGTTTACTCTTTACATCACTAATGACGTGGGAAAACTCTGTTTTTTTGCCAGAGGAGATGATACAGGCTGTATTTCAGATTTGATCTGAGGCAGAGGTGATGACATTGATACAGCTTTTAGATCATCTGTGATGCCACGTTAAAGATGTACAGAATGTTGCAACACCTGTGTCTGAAATGTTTTCTACCAGCTACCAGCACAGCTTCTATTATCACTACTCTATCAATAAATATCACAATCATGTAAACACATGAAAGGAAATGTATTCTCATGTCACAAATCAAAAAGTTGTCTCAAGGGTCTCTACAGTCGGTCAACATTCCCAGACTTTCAACTCCGACTAGGTACAGCTCCAATTTATGGGAAAAATGGAGAAAACACAAGGAATGACAACAGAGCAGCACCCCATAACACATTCCAGGAAGTATAGAATAGAGCAGTATTAAGGTGCAACATCTAGGTTGAAAGGTTTCAGTTAGACAATAAACAACTTCAACCAAAACTGTAACATATTATAGAGACCTGGAATAGGAGAGACTACACAGATTCACAAGAGGAAGAGTAAAATCTTAACCCCGTAAGTTCAAAAGCATTAAATGAGAGTCAGAGACACAAGTTCCTCCGGAGTAAAAAAAAAAAAAAAAACAGAATCAAACATCTGTTATAGGTCAACAACAGACGAGGGAGGGACATTCCTGTTGCCTGTCAGATTGCCAAGCTTAGTGAAACGCCAGGAGAGAAGGAGAGAGATAGAGAGGAAGAGAGAGAGAGCCCAAAAGACTCACTTTAATATAAAGCACTAAAAACCCAAGAGCTGAACCCTGAAAACTGTCCCCTTAGTCAGCTGGTGAGGAAGCTTATCAGCCAGACTCCAGTCAGCACTGATCCAAAACACAACCAAATTAAACTCATCATGAAGCACTCCAAAGATCTGTATTTAGAACACTGGAGAAAACCAAACAAAGACCCAAGTAGAATTTGACCCTAAACCGTGATTATAAATTATCTGAATATCTGTACAGTGTCAGAGATACAAAACAAAGACGTATCCTGACCAAATACAGACTGAGTGACCACCAGCTAGCTGTAGAGACATGGAGACACAGACAGACATGGCTGCCCGGAGAGGAGCGCCTATGTGCTCACTGCTCTGCAGGGGACATAAAGACAGAGATGCAGAGAGAGAGAGAGACAGAGAGAGATGCATTCAGACACAGCTACTTTGTGCAGGCAAACCATAACGTCGTGATTTGAGGTTTAATTGGCTTCCAAAATAAGCCTGAGTCATTCTCAGTATTGGATGACTTTCACAGTCCTCTTATCATATATTTTTATCTGCCCACTCAGTCAGCTGTTCCACCAGTGAGTCTGGTTCTGCTTGAGGTCTCTACCTGTCCATGGAAGCATTTTTCTCACAACTGTTGCCAAATGTTGACAAGTGCTTCTCTCTTCCGTCTCTTCCCTAAACTCTGCTCCCTTTCTCTCCAGAACTGAACTGCCGCACTGCTTCAGCCCTCTACCAGCTCCAGAGCAGGATCCAGTCATCCTTTATCCCTACCAATCTCCCCCACATTTAATCACAACAGCACCTTCTGCGCCCAGCTGGGCCAGAAACCCTCCCCTGAAGATGAGCTGGAGGAGCGTTACCTGTTGGACTCTATTTCGTGGCCTGGCCCCCTGCCTCGCTCACACCACCCGCCCTGCGGTTGACCAGTGACCCCGTGCACAGCTTGTTTGCCATCTTCCATCTAAGGAGGGAGAGAATGGCATGTGGGTGAGCAGCTGGAGGTCCTCGTCCAAATGCACGACTACCAGGGTCGACCCAAGCACTACGGCGGGGATTTCATATTGGCCAGGCTTCACACCCCAGAGCTTGAAGCAGGTGTAGCAGGTCAGGTGCTGGACCACAAGAATGGATTCTACTCTGCTCTGTTCCCGCTCCTCTGGGTGGGGTCTGCACAAGTGGAGATAACCCTGGTGCATTCGAGCGAGGCTGTGGGTGTGCTGCGACGGTTGAGAGAAGAACGGCCCGACCGAGTGTATTTTAAGAGCCTGTTCCGCCTCGGTTTCCTGTCTGAAACTACTTTGTGCAACATGTGTCTCCCCCTGACCAGCAACCTCTGTGCAACTACACAGACCTTTACACGGGGGAGCCATGGTACTGCTACAAGCCGAAGATGCTCAGCTGTGACACCAGAATTAACCATGCCAAAGGAGGCTATCTGAAACACCTCATCACCAACAGGGAAGCGCTGCTCTTTCAGAGGTTTGTGCTAAACTGTAACAGGGTGTGGGAGGGTTTGTGCTATAGTGAAGCGAGTCATTGTTCTTCATTTCACCCAAAAGCAATCGATCAACTTGATTAACCCTCCTGTATGTTCGTTTCTTAGGGACAGCAATAATGTCCTGGGTCAACTTGACTCGGGGCATATTCATTGATCCAAAAACGTGTTTTTACTCTCATTTTTACTTCATTACTAACCATTTAACTCAATATTTAGTGCAATGGTGTTCTTTAATCCTCACAGATCATGGTTCAATGAGGATAACTCACTCGTTTTATTAAATTCACGTTTAAAACATTTTTAAATGTACATTGAAAAGCCCTAAATATAAATAAACAGTTTACATGACATAGCTTTTTGTTTATTTTATTTTCATTTTTCATTTTTTTTTTTATGTAGTGATGTTGATATATGAACCCGAGACACCTCTTCAGTCACATGCTGCTCAGATTTTTATGCTGTATTTAGCTGGTTTGGAAGGCATATATTACCTAAGATGGAAGGAACTTTTGAATGCCTCTAGCCTTCATTCACTGTGGCATTAGAAATGCAAAATAATACTTTAACACTTTTTTTAGATTATGAATTATAAAATGGGTCAATTTGACCCGCAACATAACAGGAGGGTTAAGAAGTATTGTCCATTTAGCCTGCTGCATGCTCTTCATCGGTGCCAAGACCTCCAAGAACTAAACAGGAAACAAATCGATAATAGCGCAGTTTGAAGTTTCCTTTGGCCACTGTAGCTTCTACAGTAAATATTCATGAGTTCAACCATTTCACATCAACAATTATGTCCAAAAACCAAAATATTTTCTCCTGTTTGAGTCGTTTCTAAGAACTACAGTTCCCATCTGCAGTAGGGAACCTTTTTTTAAAAATTACGAGCTCACGCCCTGTTTGGAGCTCTGTAGGCTGTTTACCGAAACAATGCTTAGAGCTAAATTATGACAATAGTCTGCCTGTTGTTACAAACATTAAAAAGTTAAACTTGCAGGTAATGATTGGAAATCTCTGTTGTTTAAATTACACAAATTACAGCTATCACTGATGGGGATACTGTTGGTTATTTGCAGGAAATAAAGATGTTGACTTGATAATGAGGATTCATCATCTGAGGACCAGATAGTGTCATAGCAATCAATTAGATAATAGTGGTATGTGAATGAGTCAGGGGCGCCGGTGGCCTAGCGGTCTGAGCGTATCCCATATACAAAGGCTTAGTCCTCCTCGCAGAGGTCGCTGGTTTGATATATATATGTTAGATCATACAGTAGATTGTATTGCATTCATTTGATTATTAGATCAAGATTATTATAAAAAAATAACTATTTTTTTGTTAAAACTGGAGTTCAACATGTGATTAAAAATGTGATTAATGGTGTTCATTTTTTTCATTTCAGTGGTGTAAACATCAAAGTTCCTATACACGCTTCAGGAGCTGACAGAATCAAGGTGCTGCCTCCCAGGGAAGGTACAGTACACCTGCTGTGACATTTATAGTTTGTGCATCATGCAGAACTGTAAGCTTGCTTTCATTATATACATACATATATAGATACAATAACTGATATTTATATAGCGCCTTTCAAGAAACCCGAGGTCGCTTCACAGGGTCAGGTAGGGGGCCTGGGGGGTAAGTGGGGATATCTAATGGGGAAAGGCCTTGAGGAAAATGTGCATTTTGATTGCTTTCTTAAAACTGTCCAGGGTGGGGCACTGCGGATGTTGAGATTGATTTGTTGTGAGGCAATGAGGGTGGAGTAATAGGAGGTTTTGGTCTTGGAGAGTGCCTCCTTGTAGGACCTCACATTGTCAGCAAAGGCCAGACTGTGAACAGTGAGGCCAGTTTGCTTGGAGAGCCGCTCCAGGCGACAACCTGTGGCCTTCATGGTACAAAGGTCGGAGGTGAACCATGGGGCGGGGCAGGAAAAGGACACAATCCAGCTCTTAAGGGGAGCCAGAGAGTCCAAGCTGAGGGATAAGGCAGCATTGTAACAGTCAACCTGGGCATCCAGCGAGGTGTCAGAGAGAACTGGGGCCATGGGGGTCATGAGCAGATCAGATAGGGTTGATGCACTCACTGACTTGGTGTTCCAATAATGTAACATTTGTTTCTTTCTATCAGACACAATGTTTGAAGAAAGCAGCAGTGCAAAGCCAGATCTCTTCAAGCCAGGAGCTTCTGGATATTACTACGAGGATTCATGGCGGCCATTAGGGGGCCTGCCGATGCGTCGGTTCAATGAATCATCTGCCATCACTCATTGTTTAAAGAACAAAGTCATCAACATGTACGGAGACTCGACTGTGAGGCAGTGGTTTGAGTACCTCATCACTTCAGTGCCAGGTCAGTGTTGGCTTTTGGCCTCAGCTTTACTTTAACACTCTACATTTTGCCTCATGTGTTCATCCCACTTTAACATCTGTTTATTCTCTCCTCTTTAGAATTAAGTGAATTCAACCTGCACAGTCCTAAGAATGTTGGGCCTTCTTGGCGGTTGACAGCAACCCACAATATTCTCTTGAAGTACCGATGCCACGGGCCCACCCAATCCGATTCTCCACCGTCATAGCCAGCGAGTTGCGGTACATTTCAAACGAGCTGGACGGCCTTGCCGGGGGTCCTGACACCGTTGTGGTCCTCAGCATTTGGGCCCATTTTCAGCACCTTTCCCGTGGAGGTGTACATACGGCGGCTCCGTCACATCAGACGGGCTGTGTTAAGACTTCTGGACAGAGCACCAGGCACAACGGTTGTGATCCGATCTGCTAACCTGCAGGCTCTGGATCAGGAGGTGAGCCTGTACAACAGCGACTGGTTCTCCCTGCAGCTGGACGAGGTGCTCAGGGCCATGTTCAAGGGACTGAACGTTATGCTGGTGGATGCTTGGCAGATGAGTGCAGCCCCACCACTCCCACACGCCCTCCACCCACCTCCTAGTATTGTTAAGAACATGATAGATGTGCTTTTGTCAATATTTGCCCTGAGAAGAAAAAAAGCCAAAAGACATAGAAGAGCAGTGATGTGAAGTGGACCCTAATGTTACAGAAATGTCCTCATTGAGCTAACCTTTTAGTTCCTCTGTTCACAATACCAGCACAGGTAAAGCTGTGTTAAAAATGGAAGTATGCTCTCAAGCTGCCAAACCCTTTAAATACCATCTGTACTGAGAGACGTGCCAAACTGT
The DNA here is from genome assembly GCF_009762535.1 of Notolabrus celidotus. NCBI lineage: Eukaryota > Metazoa > Chordata > Actinopteri > Labriformes > Labridae > Notolabrus > Notolabrus celidotus. Next base: position 24,282,269 of record NC_048281.1, read on the forward strand.
TATGGAGCAAGCAGCAAAGCACAAGACACAGGTGTCATTTTTAAAGAAAAGTGGGTTTTATTTTACCCAAAATTAGGCGAACCAATTCACAAGCCAAAATTATAAGAACTAGGCCTATAACGGAGGTCAATGTAACATAACTCAATTAACACAATAAAAAAGGTTGTGAACTAACAAACAGACCAAACTTTATTTAACCAGGCTGTCCCATTGAGATCAAAGTTTTCTTTTTCAAGGGAGACCGGCCAAGACAGTCAGCAGCAACAAAACTCAAAGTAACAGACATAGACACACAGAGAACCGAAGTACACTTAACAAGCACATTTGTTGCAGATAGAGCTGTCACTAGGAGGAAGTTGTAACAAGATACACTAAAACAACAATATTCTAAAGATTCAGCTTCAAGGCCTTTGATTTCTCAATATCTTCAAATTGCCGCGTTAGAAAAAATTCACCCCCTGTACAGTGTGTGAGATATCCAGACTACACTCGTCTTTTGTACAGGATGTAACATGTTTATTTCTGCTGTAAGATCAGCTTTTTCCCATTCATGTGTATGTGACTTCCGGTACTTCCGGAGCCAGCCTCAAGCGGATTCTCGATGAACTGCTGCTTTAAGCACTTCGGCATTGGAATCATATTTTTAGACCGGAGGTTGCCGCTTGGTTTCAAGCCATTCTGCAATAAATTCCAGGCTGAGGGTACAGAATACCTGATGTAGGCAACTGGATGCTGATCATTTGGTGGTCTCTAAATTAGCACAGCTCCTCGAAATGTTCATCAAAATCTGGACTGTATAAACAGGCTGCTTACTTAATGACTTCTGGAGGTCAGGCAGGCTGCCACAGCCTCCTCTGTCCACTGGATCTGGTTGTACTCTGGGATCAAGTCAGATCAGTTAGTAGGGCTGCCCTGGCAGAGAATTGGGGAATGAAGCGATGGTTGAAGCCTGCCATGCCCAAAAAGGATCTGAGCCACTTCCTTGTTTGTGGCAATGGACACGACATGCTGACCTGAGGATGTATCACTCCATTCCCAATGATGAAGGTCACTAGCAGGAAAAAAGTATTGTTCATTCACTTCTTCCTCCTCCCAGCACACTTCTTATGAGCACCACTTCTACTTTCTTTTCAGGCCACTGCACCAACTCTTTTTAAAATATTTATGTGCAGAACCTTGTTGGAGCGTGGCTGCCCTTGGGTTGATACCTGGTACGTAGTTGGCCCAAGTTTTCTTGGGACTTCAAACGTTCTCTGCCACTTTGCCAGCAACTTGTTGTCATTGCTGTGAGTAGCACAAGTAGATCTCTGTCTAGCCGACCTTGTCAGACCAGGTTTTCTGCTGATGCTGGTCCTCCGCCATGTGTGGACTGGGCAAGCTCACTCATTTTCTCCAGAGATCCCTCATCTGGACGACATAGGAAACAGCATTAATAGACCAACACTCCCCTGTCTCCCTCCCAGATCTCTCTCAGCAGTGCAAGGGCCCTCCGGACTTCATGCCCATACAAAAGTTCAAAAGGAGAGAAACTGTTGAGGCTGGGTACTTCCTGTATGCAAATAGGAGGTATGGCAGCCATTGATCCAGTCTGTTCCGGTGTTGTTCACCAAATTCTGGAGCATTTGTTTCAAAGTCTGGTTAGAGCCCTCTGTCAATCCATCAGTTTGAGGATGATATGGTGTAGCCTCAGGCTCCTGATACTGAGTAACTGGTACACCTGTTTCAGCAGAGTTGACAATGAAGTTATTTCCATGATCAGTTAATATTTAACAGGGGATAACTATTCTGGAGGGAAAACTGTACCAGACAGAATGCAAACCGATTTTGCTTTGATAGACTTAGTGGAAAAACCTCTGGGTACTTGGTAGCATAGTCCGTTTATAACCAGCATGTAACGATTTCCAGCCTTGCTTCTTTCTACAGGACCAACCAATATCCATTCCGAGCCGTTCAAATGGGGTGCCAATTATGGGTAGCGGCTGCAGGGGAGCTCTGGAGGGTATCTTAGCAGCTGTTATTTAGCACTGAGGGCAACTTTGCAGAATTGGGCAACATCCCTGTGAAGGCCAGGCCAGTAGAAGTGATGTTTGCTGCAGGCTGTAGTTTTGTGCTTACCTAGGTGGCCAGCCTAGGGAACAGAATGCCCCAAGCTGAGTATGGTGTTTCTAGCTGCTTGGGAACCAATAGCTGCAACAATGACCCCTGCTGATGGTAGAGAATGCCATTCCGCAGGATATACTCATCTCTGTCGGAGTCCTTCTCGGCTCCTTGCTGCTTTTCTTTTGCTTTCTGGAAAAAAAGACACAAGACATGGATCAGTTTTCTGCATCTCAGTGATATTGGGTGGGACTTGAAACTCCAAATGCAATTCTAGCTCAGTATCACACAGGGATGTTACCACTGTTTGTTGGAACTTCTCCAGCCTTCTCAGACTTGCTTTGAGTTTTGCGAGACTTCCCAGGTGTGGCTTCCAACTCTTCCTCGAAAAAGGACAGGGCACTGAGACTCTCAGAGGGTTTGTCACATGTTTTAGCCTGCAATCTAGTGACAGCAGCACTACAGCTCCGGCTCTGCTGCGGTTCCTAACAAATCAAAAGAACTGGGAGATCTCATCTAGCACAGTATCAAAGGGTAAGTTATCAGCAACTCCAATATTCAAGAGGTTTGTCCTGATACCTTTATTTACATATCAGCTGTTACATAACTCTTCTCATCTCCATGAACACAACAGATAGGAATGGTTTCCATGGTGCTGATAATGATGGGTGGTGCAAACGTTCTGTGCACTAGAGTCTGATCCCAGAGTCAAGCAGGGCCCTTGAAGTTGTTCCATAACTTCAATGTTTGTCATTTTAATAGACCGGTCATTCTTAACATCAGGTTCAGCATGAGGGTGTGGTACAAGCACATCTGGGTCATTTTAACTGAGTTTTTAGGGCACATGGATTTAGTGTGGCCTTCAAGTCCACAAGAAAACAAACTGGCCTTTTACTAGTGTGCTTGACGACCTGCCAGGTGGGCTGTTCTCTGTCATGGAGGCTTACCCAAACTGGTTGCCTCCTGCTGGCACTGTTGGACTGGTTTGTGGCTGCCCCTCGTTTCCATGTGTTGTAGCTCCATGGTTGCCCCTTTTTCCGGGCCACCACAAAGACATCAGCTAGTTTAGTAGCCTTATAATGCAGGAAACAGGGTATGCTCCCTGATCCAGACCCGAAGCACAAGGGACAGCATTCTCAAATATTGCTTCAAAATAATAATTCCACCAATTTCTTGAATAGTTTTAACTTAAGGCCAGATCCACTTGCCATAAAGCTCCTTGAGCCTTGCATACAATTCCTTTGGGCTTTCCTCCGGGTCCACCTCAAGGGAGCGAAACTTTCGTCTGTAGGTCTCAGGGTTAATGTCATATTTAGCAGAAATGGCAGACTTAACCAGGTCATAATCAAGAGAGTCATCAACATCCATGTCCACATATGCCCCTCTAGCCTCTAGGCCTGAGGATATTGTACATTTGGTGTTGGGGGCTCTACATTTAAAGGGTCAGAGTCTGAAAACTGAGGCTCTGGCATTGGAGTTGTCCTGGTATGAATCTCTAACTGCAAAAGCTGAAACTGGTGTGGAAGTGCTTTAAAACGTTGATCTTGTCTTGCAGCAAACCTCAATCTGCCTGGCTTCCCGGGCCTCTTGGGCCCGTGCTGGGCCGGGGTTGGCCTTTTAGAATGGACATCAGGTCCGACAGAGATGGTTCTTTACCTTCACCCTCAGTGCTTTCAACTACTCCAGAAGCTCCACTGTCCTCCTCCTCGTCACCACTGGCTTGCTTCCCCTGAGCAATCAGTAGGGCTGCAGATCCTCCTCGACTCAGTCCACTTTTTCCCCCTCGATGCATTTTATTCCTTCTTTTTCTTTTGAGTTTCCAATGAGGGAAAAAAAAAAAAAAAAAAAAAAAAAAAAAAGCCTGTGTCCTCAACTGAATGATCCTACCGCTGCAAACCAAATTCTATGCCTATAAAAGAGGTCAACGTAACATAACTCAATTTAACTCAACAAAATAAAAGGTGAAACCTGTTTGGTCCCATTGAGATCAAAGATCTCTTTTTCAAGGGAGACCTGGCCAAGACAGTCAGCAGCAAGAAAACACAAAGTTACAGACAAAGACACAGAGAAGCGAAGTACACTTTACAAGCACATTTGTCGCAGAAAGAGCCGTTACCTAGGAGGAAGTTTGACATTCTAAAGATTCAGCTTAAAGGTCTTTCATTTTAGATTTAAAACATAACACACCAGTTTCTTGAGTTTCAAGCCATTTTGCAATAAATTCCAGGCTCTCATCTTACGTTCCTGTTATTTTCCATTTTAATCCCAAAGAACACGTTTCATTTTCAACATGCCAAAGAGTTTGGCAGACTGTTACTGCCCATCTGTTTCTGTTACCAAAGTGTGTTTATAAGTGAAGTTTCTCTGCTTTATTTGTTCATGCTTACTGACGGTTTTCTTTCAAAGTTGTAGTTTATTTCTTTAATTATGTGAAATTTTTTTTGCCAAAGCTGCACACTCAGTTCTTGTTTCTCAGGCTGTGTTATGTTTAGAATGTGTTCTTATGATCAGCACATGATCCATCTCTACTTGACCTTTTTTTCTGTCAGATTATTTAAAATGTCAAATGAAATGTAGCTTTCTTTGGATTCAATGTACATTCTTGTTAAAGGTATCCATACAACTTGTTAAAGGTATCCATACAACATCCATCATTTTTCAAATCTTAGATTTTGTTTCAGGGATATTATGATTACCACTGAATCCCATTTTAACATTTAAATAGTGACAAGGCTGCCTATGTGTATCCCATTATTCAACAACTTGCTTCTAGTTCAACCCATGCAATAAGTGTGCTCTGGAGACTTAGGGGTGTCAGTACTTTTCAATACCTGGGTAGCAGGAGAGATTTAAATGTACTTTTTCACGTGTGTCTTAAGGAATGTTTAAAGGCAAAACCTGCAACTAAAGACTTCAAGCTCTTTTGGCTACTAATCAAACCTTTTGAGTGACATTTTTCTACATTTTACCCTCACACACCGCTTTAAAGGGATATTTCAGTTTTTTTAAGCATAGTTAGCCTACATGAAGCTTATAATTGTACTAGCTACAATGGATGCTGCTGCAGGCCGAAGAGCACATCTGTGTTGCGTACGCATATAGTGCCAAAACAAATAGGCTTTCTAGTGGCAGAGTGAAGTGCTGAAAAAATTCTCAGTGGAGCGCACACCTAAAGCCGAATGAGTACTTGGATTAGAGCTTCTCAAAATTCGCTAAATAATGTAGAAGAATCTGCCTTGTGTACAGATAACTGTGGCCTAGCTTGCATGCTTTGTCTTTCTCCTGGCAGTTTCTCATTTGGTAGGCCGAGCTGAGTGGCATTGCTAGTACAGGGACCATAGATTGTATAAATAACGGACGTAGTATCTGTGACTTCATATTGCCATATTGGAAATGCTGAACTCAACCTGACTTCTGTCGAGCTGGCGTGAGGTAAAGAGGTGGGGTTTGAGCCTCCTAACCAGCAGCTACAGTGTTCCCGCCCGTCAATCAAGTCAGCTGTGCCTCTCATCTTAATCATCGTAATCTTAATATCTTCAAAATTGCAGCGTTATGAAGAAATTCACCCCCTCACAGTGTGTGCCGATCGAGAAATGAGCTATCCAGACTACACTTGTCTTTTGTACCAGGCTGTAAACATGTTTATTTCTGCTGTAAAGTTTGTCTTTTTCAAATTTGTGTGTATGTGGTTTCTGGTACTTTCAAAGCCAGACTCAAGTGGACACTCGATGAACTGCAGTTTTTAACACTTCCGCATTGGCTTCAATTCTCGTGGACAGGGGTTTGCTGCTTGACAGTTACATGTAACTCATACAACTTAAAAAAAAATTAAATATCCCTTTAAGTATCAGTTTTACTCTATCTCTAAAAATTCCAGGTCTCTTCAGCACTACTTTTTTTTTTAACTATGTCATCCGCCTCTCTGCCTTTCAGCCCTGCTTAACACTCACTGATGCTGTTAAATGCTAGCATATGTGTATCTTGCATGGACATTGCCATCATGTGTATAGGTAATTGTTACATTTTATTCTAGATGCGTTTTACAGGCATTCATTTTAACATGAGCATCAATAGTGTGTCATCCAATTTTCAATGTAGGAAGATGAGGAAGACCGGGGAGGAGAGAGTGGTCTAAAGTCAGAGAAAATGTGCCTATTTCTGTGTTAGTCACTGTGAGTGATCAGAGGCTCACTACAACGAGGCTGTCATAACTAATAAGAGAAGAGCTGCTGTCATATTTGCCAGTACTTGTTCTTCTCCAGTGTTTGCTTTTTTAAAAACTTGTAAGATGAGCATCATGGCTGTATGTTAAAGCTTTGTAATTTCGACAGATTAAATCGATTAAATCAGTAAGATTTAATCAAGATTTTGATCATGCTCTTTTTGTGACCTGAAAATATTTGATGCAAGTTCAATAAACTGTGAGGATGGTGGCATAAGGATTCATGCTCAGTAAACATGGCTCTCTTGTTTGTGGAGTTGTTTTTTCATGTTTCTGTATATAAGCATTTTCTTCTGAAGATTCCTGATGGCAGAAAAAAGAGAGAAAATATACATGCAAAGTAATTTCACATTTTAGATACACTAAATGGTAAAATGGTATATGGACTTGTGCTCATATAGCGCTTTTCTAGTGTGTCTGACTACTCAAAGCATTTTTTAAACACTACTCATCGCATTCGATTATTGCAACAGCATCTTCTACGGTTCACCCAACACCCTCCTCAACAAATTACAATACATACAAAACTCAGCTGCACGCCTCCTCACTCACTCCCGCTCCAGAGACTACATCACCCCATTCCTCCAGAACCTCCGTTGGCTTCCCATCACCTCCAGAATACAGTATAAGATCCTCCTCATCACCTACAAAGCCCTCCATAATCTAGCTCCCTCCTACCTCACCGACCTTCTGCAGCCATACAATTCCTCCCGCAACCTCCATTCCACCAATGCCAACCTCCCCCCTCTCACCAAACCCAAGCACCAAACCTGGGGGGACAGGGCCTTCTCTGTCGCTGCCCCCAACCTCTAGAACTCTCCCCCCAGCAACTCAGACGCTCTCCCTCACTCAACAACTTCAAATCCAGGCCCAAAACCCACCTATTTACAAAGACCTTTAACATACATTTCTTTTTTGTTTCTGTTTGTTTCTGTTTTTTTTTTGGTTTGCTTTCCCTTGCTTATATATTGTATTTTTTTTCAAGCGTCTTAGAGAAAATTCTAAAGAACTTTTATAACTAAAATGTATTATTATTATTATTATTATTATTATTATTATTATTATTATTATTATTTTACACCCATTCATACCCATTCACTCACTTATGGTAGAGGCTGCTAATGTAAGGGACCATCAGTATTAGCTGATCTCATTTGTACACATTCACACACCTCTGAACAACAGAGGGAGCAATTTTGGGTCTAGTATCTTGCTCAAGGACACTTTGGCATGTGACTGCCGGAGCTGGGATCGAACCGCCAACCCTCCAATTGATAGATGACCGACCCTACCCACTGAGCCCCACACTAGAGAGACAAAAGAATTTGGCCACACCTGTTAATCATTGAAGTCAGGTGTTTCAATCAAGCCCTGTATCTCCAGTGAAGGGCAATCTTAATGCAGCAAACCAAGACCCTCTGGACAATGCAACGCTTCCAACTTTGGGGCGACAGATTGTGGAAAGCCCCTTTCTATTCCAACATTACTGTGCTCCAGTCATAGACTGTAAAAGGCTCCAGTGCACAAAGCAAGGACTGTAAAGACATGGTTTGATGAGTTTAGTGTGGAAGAATTCGACTGGCCCACAAAGAGCATTTGGGGGCTGTGGGGCTCAGTGGGTAGAGTCAGTCGTCTTTGGTTGGTGGTTCGATCCCAGCTCCAGTAGTCCATGCCGAAGTGTCCCCTTGAGCAAGACACTGAACCCAAATTGCTCCCGCTGTTGTCAGTGGTGTGTGAATGTGTGCGAATGCGATTAGCTTAATACTGATGGTTCCTTACATTAGCAGCCTATACCATCAGAGCCTATACCATCAGTGAGTGAATGGGTATGATGGGTGAATGTCGTGTAAAAGTGCTTGAGTGGTCAGACCGACTAGAAACCGCTATATAAGTACAAGTCCATTCCATGACCTCAAGTTCATTGAGCATCTTTGGGATGACTGAAATGGAGATATTAAGCCAGCCTTCTTGTCCGACATAAGTGCCTGACCTCGAAATGCTCTGCAGAACATGAAGGGTGTAAAACATTCCCACAGAAACATGTCCAAGCTGCCAGAAAGAAAGCCTGTTCAAGAAGAGTGGAAGCTGTTATAGCTGCAAAAGGAGGACCACTCCATAGTAAAAGTATATGTATGTGAATGTTAGTGAATGATGAGAGCTTCCTAATACCTGTGTCTATATAGTGTGCTAAAGCAGAGTTTTTGAACAGTCTAAATCAGGGGTTCTGAACCTTTTCAGTTTTTTAACTGTTCCTTAAAGTGATTTAATGTGGCTTCAGTTGCTGGTCTGCAGAAATGAGCCTACCTGTATGAGCATGTGGCTGTGTTTCCTGTGCCGATATGAAATTAAAACCGACTGCTACTAGGCTACTTTTGATAATCAACTGTTCACTAAACCTAAACGTAGGAGTCATCTGGCAAAAAGACAGGCAGAAACTTGTTACATTTTCTATTTTCAAAGGTTTTATTTCATGTTTAGGTACTATTTATTAGATATTTTTACTATAATCAGTAAAATGAACTTTTTTTTAGATAGCTTACAAAAAAAAAAAAAAAACATTCTGGAAGACGTCTCACGACCCCCCATTTGTGTCTCCCAACCCCTCAGGGTGTCCCAACCCACACTTTGGGAACCCCTGGCCTAAATAATGGTAATCTGAAGACTGAGACAATTTTGGGGTTTTTCAATGAAATACTTTGAGAGAATTTCAACATAATTTTTGTAATACTTCAAAGAATTTCTTGGACTTTTAAAGTTAATGTTTAGGAAACAATTTAAGACTTTTAATAAAAACATCTAAGAATTTTTAATGGGAAGTTTGGAGTACTAAAAATTGGGGGGAATTAAAATGGAATTTTAAAAGTGGATCCCGAAATTTCAAATTACATTATTGGAATTTTTTCTTCAACAAATACTCTGTATTTTCTGATGCCTGGCATAATTGTTTTTCAGGAGTTGCATACTGTGACTTTAACACAAAGCAATGGTCACACACCAAAAGAAAACCAGAAACTCTCATAATTTTTAATACATTTTATTTAAAAAGCTTTATGTTCCCTTTGAAAACTTCAGGCATATCTCTCTGTACTAAAGCTGGTAGAGCATCATGTTCTCTAGGAGTCAAAGATAAGATACAGTTCATCATCAGTACTTTGCAAAAATACAACAACAGGCAGAGCTCTATACAAAACTGAAGGAGAAACACACCCATCGTATACAAAAAACCTCCTGATGTTGAAACTAAATCCCCAACAAACAAAACTCTTAACACATTCAAGACACAGCGTGCCTCGCATTAGACTCACAACAACAGAAACATGACGGATCCTGGAGTGTTTTCTGTCCTGTGTGCATGTTTTTAACATGTGCAGACTGAAAGGAGTGTCAAATATGAAGAAGAGGAGCCAGATGTGGCCTTTGTGACTGCTTTTTTTTCCCATGGGGCAAACAGAAGAGACTTAAGTACAGAACATGGGAGCAGTGCTGTCAAGAGGTCACACAGCAAGAGGCACTGAGAGTCAAATGTTTCCTGTTTGTCTGTGTGGAGACAAGAGGAAGCATTGTGCGTTCCTGTGAGCGACTTCTTTTGTAATTTTATATAATTTGATTCAGCTCTCAAAAAAATGATGAGTCACTGCGGATGCTGAATACTGAGGCAGCTTAGCTTACTATAGGAGTGTTGTTTACATTACACAAGTCGCCCTTATGATATCTGATATGCTGTTGCGTTGCTATAAAACATTGAGACTTTAAATCAGGGAACTGAGAAATGATGAAAATGATAAATCTGATACAGCCATGAAAGAGTGAAATAAACAGTTTAACACGGAGAGTCAGAAATGTATGCTTGACGTGTAATCATATCATAACCGTCAATTTGACGTGGGACAAATCTATATCAAAGACAGAAAATGAGCTAAAGAAAGAGGAACAAGGCGACAGATGTCATTCTGAAAGGAGGCCAAGCAGAAGTCATACGTGAAGCCACAGCAGCATCATTTCGTTTAGTGACCAAGGCGTGCTGGATCACACATCCTGGACGTTCATGGCCTCCTGAGGCCAGTTGTACGAGTCCAGAGTGAACGAGTCGTAGTCCGGACTGTAGATGTGAGACAGCACAAACGCCTCCTTGTCTTTAGGCTCTGGGTACAGTGACGCAATGTTGTGTTTGTATGCATAGTCGACAAGCTGGAGAGGAGAAAACAGGAAGTGAGAGAGTTAAAAGGGTTGATGAAAAGTAAAAAAGTAGAACAGCAAAATACTAAGAATTCAACACAATTCAATTGTTAAAGCTGTGGTGGAAAATTACTGAGTTAGATGTTTTCTCAAGTTTGTGTAAAGGCCAAATTCCACCAGATCTGTGTCCGGTCCGTCTCTGATCCGTCACGGCACCAGATCTGATAGGTTTCTATTCTAGTCACGTGTTAACCCCCACTGGATCCACTCCGTTGCACTCCAGCTGCATCTCTGATCTGGCAGGTCGGAACGCAACGGATCAGCTATGTTGGTGACTTCTATTTTTGCCAGATGCCGGAGCACAACGCATCAATTCAGCCCAGAGCAGATGGAGTGAACAGGAAGTCAGGCACCAAAACCAAATAAAACCCGGTTAATTTTCAGAATAAAACACTCTGTGTTATCACCAGGTCGTTTTAATTAAACTATGACTAAAAAAATGTCATTTAGAGCGGAGGCAGGCCTGGAGTCAACAGGTCAGAGGTTTTCAGAGGCTGATAAAGACAATATGGACGAGGAGTGGAGGAGGAGAATCCTTGATTCAGTGATTGCCGTGGGAAAACCTCAGTCACATGACTCCAGCTGTCTGGCGGTCCTGCTCCATGCTCCGTTCCGAAGACGCAACCGGTGGGCGTTGACGGTCAAGAGCGCACGGAGCCGGTACCGCAGCGGATCGGAGATGGACCGGACATGGATCTGGTGGAAGTTCAGTGTTAGCTTTCTCATGTTGCTTGCTTACGTATCCTGTTATGCTCTCATATGTCCTGTTTTTTAACTTAACCAATGATGGTTGTTAGACCATAGAATATTCCCTTCCTGTCAATGTACCACACCTGTTTTCTTCTGATATATGCTGTTTGAGCTCACATTTTGGGGCAGAACACATCTGACTTCGACTGAGAGAACTACACTTGTTTTCTCCCTCCTTGCAAAGAGTGTTGATAATAAAGACTTGACTAAAGACGACCATTTGTTTCCCCATAAGATTATTTCATCCATCATGCTGACATCATAACCGAATGAGAAATTGCCATTACAAAGGCCTTAATAACTCTTTTTTTGTTTGTTTTTAGGACTATTGACCCCAGAGAAATTTACATTTTCCACCAGGCGTGGACTGTTATAAAGAATTGATTTCATGAACTTCTGTGCATCAATCAGATGAGCAACAACTGACTCAAGACATGATGTAGTCTGTGGTTCTATTTGGGTAACATGAGTTAAATCTTATCAACAACTACACAACTGCTCCGCTGAGGAATAAAACATGAGAGTAAACATTTGGACTACTGCTATCCGTCTAACCATCATCTCTCTCTATCCCTCTCTCTAACCACAACACGCTCGAGGCAGATGGCTGTCTAATATGAGTCTGTTTTTTCCTCGCCACTGTAACTTTCTAAGTGCTCTGCTCATGGTGATTAAGATGAGATCAGACTGAGTCCTGTCTGTAAGATGGGACTGGATCTTATCCGGTCTTGATGTTGGGTCTTTGTTAATATAATAACGTAAGAGTGCGGTCTAGACCTCCTCTGTTTGTGAAGCATCTTGAGATAACATTTGTTGTGATTTGGAGCTATATAAATAAAGATGATTGATTGACATGGAAATTATTCTTATTTGTTCAGTCATGTGTATTTAACTCTGACTTGAAGAGGGATAACAGGGTATTCAGGAGCTTTGAGAACGTTTGAAAAAAAGAATAAATTCTTCTGAGCACAATGTGATTGGTGGAAAACATAACCAACTTTAATATCTTATTAACATCTGTATTCATTTAAACAAACCAGAATTTACCAGAAAAAAAATACATAAATACTTTCAGTTAAGCTGGAAGCATACTAAGTATAGTTTAAAGTGAGTAAATGATTATGACACAATCAACATGTTTTCATTTTCAATCTTTGTATCTACTTTTTCACGAAATCAATCAATCATCTTTATTAATGTAGCGCCAAATCACAACAAATGATATCTCAAGATGCTTTAAAAACAGAGTAGGCCTAGATTATACTCTGTTATATAATTAATAAAGACTCAACATCAAGACAGGATATGATCCAGTCCCATCTTACAGACAGGACTCAGTCTGATCTCATTGTAATCCAGCACTTTGAAGCAGACACAGACACATGTTAGACAGCCATCTGCCTTCACCGAGTTGGGGTTGGTAGGAGGGATAGAGGGAGATAATAGTGGTGAGATGGATAGTAGTAGGTGTAGCAGCCGAGTCAGACATGTCCATATGCAAAGTATCCACAACATTTGAAACAGAAGTGAAGATAAGATAACCCACCTTCACTGCGATCTTGAACGACACCTCTCTGATGGAGTTCAAAGGAGGATAAAGTCTCCCTTCAGCTAGGTTTTCCTCTGTCACCATGTCAGCTATCGCCTGAGAGAAACAGAGAGAGAGAAGAAGAGAGTTGATTTGAAGTTCAAAAAGAAGTTGATTAATAAGTATAATAATAATACTAATAATAATAATAATAATAATGTGTGATAATTGCAGTGAATACCTCTGCTGTTGTGAGGAAAACGTCATCAGATATGTGCCGCACTCCGCAGGCTATGACACCCAAAGCAACTCCGGGGAAGACATAGGCATTGTTGCCCTGACCGGGTAGAAAGTGCGTCCATCAGCCAGTGTGACTTTTGTGAACGACTTCCACTCGCAAAGATACCCCGGCCCTGAATACAGAGAGGAGAAAAAACATTACATTTGTTTTAAACAAGGACAAATATAAAACAGAGGTGTGTATCGGTTAGAGGGGTAACTTTTGGAACAGTTGTGATGAGGAATTAAAAATGTGTATTTAAAAAAATTAATAAATTATATGGATGTAATATAAACTTTAATTTAATTAGGTTTCACTAAGATTTCTGAACTGCTGCTTGTTGAGATTGAAATGTTTTTGGATTTGTTTTTTGTTTGTAAGTTTGTTTCTGTATGAAACGTTTGAAGAGTGCTTTGTTATAAAATAACAGGATTACTGCACAATGTTGCCGAAAAGGTGCAAGTTATGTTAAAGGGTAGGCAGGATAAGCCTTGGCTTCAGCCTACACCTTTTTTGGTCAGCATGGAATTGGCCAAAATATATGTGGATATGTACGCATGTTTATATGTTTATATGTATGCATGATGTATGTATGCATGTGTATGTGTACGTATGCATGTACAGATATATATGTGTGTGTGTGTATGTATATGCTGGACTCTAAATGTATATATATTTTTTTGATGAATCCCTCAGTGATTGTTTAGTTTTTTGCTTTTATATGTCATTTTTACATGGCTCCTATGTTGTGGAGGGACGTGTTGATTGCTGACACAGACCAAATTAACCTTATCAAATCCCCCCCCCCAAAAAAACTATAAGCAGTGAGTATATTCTGTGGATAAAGTGGAGTCATTGCTTTCTGTTTTATTAAAGTGTTTGTTTTTTGTACAGATCGGTGCAGTATCCCAACATTTTTGTAACAGCAGAGGGCGGTAGTGTACCATGTGGAGGACGTCACCAGAAAAGAGGTCAGATTTACTAAATTCTATTCATGGACAGCTACAGGCATTGTCTAGAAAATCCATGATTTGTATCAATTTTTTCTATAGAAACAGATCTATGTTTACAATGTTTTGTAGACAGAGGGTTGTGGAGGCTGTTTTTCTGTCAGTCTTGGATTATGGGGACCTAATGTACAGAAATGCACCATCCTCAACCCTCAAACGCCTTGACTCCATTTATCACTCTGCATTACGGTTTACCACAGGTGACCCCTTTCACACACATCGGTGCATTCTTTACAATAAGATTGGCTGGCCCTCTCTCCATGAAAGACACAATATCCATAGGAATCTTTTTTATCTATAAAGCTGTTTTAGGAAAATTACCAACCTACCTTACTGAACTTCTTAAACACCCAGACCGTTTATATCAGACTCGCACCTCAAACCAGCTACTCTAGCATGTTCCTCGAGTTCGGTCAGAACTGGGAAAAACTGCTTTTTGTTTCTCTGCTCCTGACTCCTGGAACAAGTTGCAGCAGCGTCTTGAATTAAATGCACTTTTGGACTTTTGGACCCCACTCTGCAACTGTTTTAGCTAGGTTAACCTGTGTATATTTATTGTATCATTTTAACCACTGGCCCTTCTTATTTTAGTGCTTTTATAGTCAATCCCCAACACCTCCTTTTATTTGTATTATTTTATTTGATCGTTTAATTGTTTTTATATCCAAATAAAAAAAAGATCCTGTAAATGACTTGATATCATTGTAAATGAGGGTTGCCCCTCAATGCTCTCTCGAGTATAAATAAAGGTTGATTGATTGATTGATTGATTGATTTGCTGAAGAGAGAAGCTCAACTTTTTATTTCATGTCTTTTTGGAAGAAAATTCTTGCCAGACCTAAAAATATCAAATTGGACCTGATGTGGAAACCACCTGAAAGTGGCATTCTAACATCACCCTGCTGATGAAATATAATCATGGATCAGATAAACATTTTTCTAAATATATAAATTAGTTAGTAGGGTGCCATAAAAAGGATAAAAACCTATAGGCAGTGTGAGAGAACAACATTTAAATGTCTTTAAATGAGAAATAATCTACTTTTAGTATTTATGTAAAAGTCTCAAAGACCCTCACAAGAGTTTATTGTTTCAGAAACACTGAAAAGAAACTAAATAACTCCACAGAGGACGTCAAACCTGATTTGGAAACATTTAGAAACATATTCCCTGCATGCACCACAGTACAGTGATGTGAATTATTACCTCTGTGAGCTGGTAACACTGCTCTGCGGTGCACTCAGCCTTGCTGGTTGGATTACTCAGGGCAAAGATGATCGGCCTCTCATTGAAGGACCCCATGTCTTTGATAATCTTCTCAGTAAAAGCTCCTGCGATAGCAGCCACACCTTCATGATCAGGAAACAGAACGGGGTCAGGGTTTTTCATCAGGAAGGAAACAGTAGGATCCACTTAAAACAGGGCGGTCATTCATTTTTTCATCACTAAAAAATGACTATACCATGTGGGGTATAGAGTTTACCCAATGAAGTGGGTAAGCTATATCACATTTGGCAGTCAGGGTTCAAGTTTTCTGAGCTTATTGGTGGAATCATGCCATCTGGAGGACTCTTACTGTCAACACACCAACTGTCAATACTTTTCATTTTATGGTCATCATTCCATCTTTGATAAAACACAGAGACAACATTAACTTCAAACAGTGAAGGCTTCTTATTAACATTTTGATTAAAACCTTTACATTTCTTTCATTTCATTCACTGTTGGATGACTTAATTTAACACCAACAATAACATTAACTTCTTAAACATCGGAGGAATCAGATTTCATTCACAGAGTGCGTTAGCTGATTTAAATTTGTGATTCTAACAAACAGAGCTAGAGGAAACAAAGATCACCTTTAAAATGTGTCTCTGTTTTTCCACAACTGAGCAGAAAATACTGAACCATAGACCGTCTTTTTACCGCACTGACCCCTCCAGCTAGACTCACCTATGATGGCGGTGGGTTTGATGGTTTGCACCACCTCCTCCAAAGTCTTCAGGTGCGGGTGATCGTGAGCGAACTCCTGCTTCTCGTGGTTTAGGTTGCCCCTTCCCTAGATTTGTGAATAGTGTCTCTGTTTACATGATGCTGTTTGCTGATTTTTAAACAAAAAGCATCTCTCGTCAGACAGACAGAGTGTTACCTTCACGATGAGACCTTTTGAGTCCACCATCCAGATTCTCTTGGCGGCTTCTTCTTTACTCAGACCCTCTTTGGCCATGGCCATGATGAGCAGATGAGCAATTCCCAGAGCAGCCTGGCAGAAATAAAAAAAACAATTTAATTTATCCTTCTACATCACAGTCTTCTACCTTAGCTGCTTTACTTTGTGTTTTCAAATAAAAATAAAACCGAATTGAAAAAAACGAATATAATCTGAAAGAGAAAACCTTCTCACCTCGCCAGCTCCTTGGAAAACAAAAGTGTGATCTAACAGCTTGTTCTTGGTGAGCTTCAGAGCAGCTAAGACCCCAGCTACAGCCACTGATGCAGTGCCTGAAAGAAAAACAGTGAAATAAAAACCACTTAGTGTTTTTTTTTATGTTTGACTTCTCAAAAAGTATATACTTCTCCTTGGTTTGTTCTGAATAAACCAAGAATGCCTCATATCATGAAATAACTAAAAAAAGAAAAGTTGTTGGTTGTACTCATATCCAATAATGTGTAGCTAGACCTACAAATGTGTATCCAGATCAACAAATGTATACTAAGATCTACAAATGTGTACTCAGATCCACAAATGTGTTTTCAGATCTACAAATGTGTTTTCAGATCTACAAATGTGTACTCAGATCCACAAATGTGTTTTCAGATCTACAAATGTGTACTAATATCATCTAATGTGTACTAAGATCTACAAATGTGTACTAATATCATCTAATGTGTACTAAGATCTACAAATGTGTACTAATATCATCTAATGTGTACTAAGATCTACAAATGTGTACTAATATCATCTAATGTGTACTAACATCTACAAATGTGTACTAAGATCTACAAATGTGTACTAAGATCTACAAATGTGAACAAAGATCCGCAAATGTGAACCCAGATTCACAAATGTGTACTAAGATCTACAAATGTGAACCCAGATCTACAAATGTGAACTCAGAATTACAAATGTGTACCCAGATCTACAAATGTTAACCCATATCCACAAATGTGAACCCAGATCTACAAATGTGAACCTAGATCCACAAATGTGAACCCAGTTCCACAAATGTGAACCCAGATCTACAAATGTGAACCCAGATCTTCAAATGTGAACTCAGATCTACAAATGTGTACCCAGATCAATGTTTGTGAAGACACAAGCTCTTTTAAAAATGGTATAGCCCAGGTGTTTTAATAGTTAGAATCAGTGGTTAAAGGAATAAAAGAGAATCATTCTGACACAGAATCTGTTCTTACAGGAAGCTTCTTTTTTTTTTGTCTGTCTTCTGAGAATTTGTGATGTTTGCGTTTTGGGAAGAAGTGATGCCACAGGCATGGATGGTAAAAAGTGTCTTTAATTTCTAAGTAAACTCAAAAAAACTACAATTATGTTACCACTTTCCTGAGGTACAATATTTAATTGATGTCCTGCTGTAACTGGGTACCTTGAATGTCGTCGTTAAAGCTGCAGTATCGGTTCCTGTATTTGTTGAGGATGCGAAACGCGTTGCTGTTGGCGAAATCCTCAAACTGAATCAGACAATTCATCCCGTACCTGAAGAACAAAGAGGCGGAGTCAGACATCAGGATCACTTTCATGTCATTGGTTGCTTTTTGTTTTCACTCACTTGTCTGTCACCGCCTGCATGAATTCATCAATCAGGTCATCGTACTCCTTTCCTCTGATTCTCTTGTGTTTCAGTCCGATGTAAAGGGGGTCATCGAGCAGAGTCTGGACAAAAAATCAATCAGACTTTCATAAGGAGACATCATCAGTAATGTTAATGATTACCAGAGCACACCAGTAATCTGAACCAGTCTGATACACATGGTAGTGACGGTTGATAAGATGCAGATATAAAGTTCTGCAGCAGCTTATAAAACTTTATGACGACCTCTCTGCTGCTCTGTGATCACCTGGTTATCTGTGCCGACATCCAGCAGCACAGGGAGACACTGCTGCGGTTTAACCCCACCACAGGCTGTGTACAGGGCCAACTTTCCCACAGGGATCCCCATCCCATAACCCCCCAGGTCTCCCAGGCCGAGGATACGCTCCCCATCTGTCACCACTATGGCCTGAAAGGAAGAGACACATGAGCATTTATATATCATATGTGATAGACACAGACAGACACAGCTCTTTGTGAGTGACCGTGGGACAGGTACCTTTATGTCTTCTTCAGGCCAGGAGTTGAGCACAGTGGCGATGTGGCCTCGGTCATGGATGGTGATGAAGAGTCCTCTGCAAAGAAACAGGTTCCAGGGATGAAGCAGCAGTATGTGAGGAAACAAAACTAAGCTTTTGATTATTTAGTCTGTTTCTGGATCAGTTTCCTGCTCATTCTCATGAACTACAGTGAGCCATAAAAACTAAACACAGGAGCCTTGAAATGGTGATTATATGAAGCAGTACTACAACTGTTAGTAGGAATATGACATTAAACCTCAGGAAAAAGTTCACTTCACAAATCACTACTACTTTTTTGGCTCTGCCTAACTTTACAAATATTGGGGGTAAATATTTAAACAGTCATACAGTGTATTCTCAGCCACCATTGACAGGCAGTGTGAGTATTATGGCGATCTGCCAGAGGGACGAACAGGAATGAACAGATCCTGAAAATATTCACTGCAGGAGAAAACATATCAATCACTCAAATGTAGCTACAGGCTGCTGCAGCTATATCACAAAACTGGCTCAACACCATCAGAGAGATTCATGAGATGGATGGACTTCACAGATGAGATTTAGAAAGACCTATGGTGGTGCTGGTTCCCTTTTATCGCCCCTAATGGCATACAAGCTACAGTATTTAATAATAGCTCTCAATAATCTATAATTGACTGTATAATGTAAGTGAGGTCGATGGTATGGATGACATCCTGCCTGATGATGCTGCTGCTCTGTGCATGCATTTTTTATTTTTTATTTTTAAATCTCTTTATTGGGGTTTTTCCTTTTACCAAATACAAATTGCAAAAGTCTCAGACATTATTATCCATGCCTCAAACTAACACACACAAAAAAAGAATTAATGTATAAATGAAAACCAAATGATATACAAAAAAAAAAAAAACTGACATAAAATTAGATTTAAATAGTAATAATACTACAACCATACAACCTGGAGGATGTCAAGTGCTGTGCTTCTGTTTTGTAACATAGAAAGTATCTGCTTTTTAAAATGCAGGTACAAAGTAAAGTAGTACAATTTATATTATGAATATTTAGCAGAAGATTGATTTCATCTTTCAATGCTGAATGTTTTTTTAAAGTTATTTTTATGGGGCACTTCTGTCTTTATTTGATAGGACAGCTGAAGAGAGACAGGAAATGTAGTGAATAGAGAGAGGGGGAACACATGCAGTAAATGGCCAAGGCCGGGAGTCGAACTAGCAACCGCTCCAACAGGGACTATAGCCGCTAAGCTAATGGCACCCAATGCTGGCTGTTTTTGCTTAAAATATCAATGCCATACTTCATTTTGTAAACTAAGTAAAATATTAAAGCTAGGGTTGTTAGTCAGATTTAGATACACTTTTTGTTATACTGGTTAAAATTATCTTAATGTCCTGATGGCAATCAATACATAATGTGTTCTTTGAACTACATTGATGTTAATAAGAGTTAAAGGACAGATATGATAAAACATACCTGCACACATTACACTCTCTTCCTTGTCTAGCTATCTCAGTATAAGTTAACATTAGTTCACATTAACCAAAGCGCCAGTGAAGATTTAAGTTAAGTTGGTTTTAGAGTCTGAAATGTCAACAATAAAATAAAATAAAACCAAAACTCTCTGAGAGGAGGGACAAAAATTTCAGCTATATGTTATTAATGAAAGAGAGTGAACAACAGTATGTTAGAGTAAGACTAAATGTTAAAATATAAGAGCAGCTTTTTAAAAGAAAATGATGGTTGCATGTGATTTATCTTACCTGGGTCTTCTGAAGGCAAGTCCGTACTGTTGGCAGGCCAGGCCGACGGTGGGAGTGTACACGATGGGCATGAACTCCTCGATGTCAGAGGTCAACAAACGGTAGAACAGCTTCTCGTTCCTGTCCTGCAGCGTCATCAGCAGGATGTACCTGAGACCGAGACAGACACCTTTAAACATGACATCATGAATTCCACATCCTCTCCTACTATAGTTAACTGTGACTATAGCTTGAATACTTTTACATATCTATCATCTAAGCCGTTTTTCGACCGCAGGAACTTTACCCCGGAACTAGGAACACTACCCCTGAACTATGTGCGTTTCGACCGGAGGAACCAGGGTCTAAATTTGGTTCAGGGGTAGATGATGTCCCCCCTGAAAAGCCCCTGCTTGGAGGGGTAGTACTTTTCAAAGGTCCAGGGACTTTTGGTTGAATGTTACAGTGTTTGTGGAGTTTACACAGTTGTTGAAACACAGAGGGAGTTCCTGGGAATGCATACTAGTTTAGTTTTGTATTAAGATTTCAAAATATTATTTAATATAATTTTTTTCCTCCATATGTCACTGGCCTGATTTGCACAATCTACCCGGGACTTCAGCCCGCAGTCGAAACGCAGACAACAATGGGGGCACAGGAACCTTTTAGTTCCGGGGAAAGTAGTTCTGGGGGCTAAAAGACCCCGGGACTCTTGGTCGAAATTCACCTATAGAAAGGCTAAATGCATTTAAAAAAGTATTGGATGGGTTTTCATGACATGGCAGACTTCACTTCTCTCAGATTATGACTTATGATCAATTCAATCTGCTTGGATTACATCCACTGCCCTCACAGAGTAAAAATGTCTTCTCTAAAGAACTGCGTCAATATTAATATTTCATATTATCCTGCAGACGTGATAAATCATCAGGATGATAGCAGAGTCATTATGAGCATAAAAGTGTGCTGACGTTAGCATGTAGCTCAAAGTACGGCCTCACAGAGCCATGGACACTTTTATAACTTGAGTCACGTTGATAGGTTCTGATGTCCAGAGTTCAGTGTCAGTATGACAAGCTGAGATGAATGTAGAAGAACTCTGTAAGATTAATCAGTTTTAATTTTGAGACATTGTTCAAATTTGCATAAAAATAAGAGAGGTGAATGGCATGCAACAAGTGCCATGGGCAAGAGTCAAACCAGTGATGCTGCAGTCATTTGACTTGTGCATGAAATTCAGGGCCACTGGGCGATGCTTTACGAGTCCTTGATGTGCAAATTTGTTATCTCTCTGAAATCTAATTTAAGATCTGCAGCTGAGCTCTGAACAGCCCTCTGTTCTCTCACTTGTCCAGAGGGTTGACGCGTGTTTCATAGCTCTTCATGACCCGCAGCACTTGTACGTCCTGGGAGAGAAAGCAGGGGGGAAGCAGACCGTGGATGCCCAGTTGTAGGCGCTCCTCCAGGGTGAATGCCATTCCCTGCAGGGTGAGAGAGAGTGAGAGATTTGGCAATATTGTTTCAACTTTCATGCCAATAAAGCTACTTGAATTTGAATAATTTGAATAATTTAAGAGAGAGAGAGAGAGAGAGAGAGAGGGGGGAGAGAGAGAGAGAGAGAGAGAGAGAGAGAGAGAGAGAGAGAGAGAGAGAGAGAGAGAGAGAGAGAGAGAGAGAGAGAGAGAGAGAGAGAGAGAGAGAGAGAGAGAGAGAGAGAGAGAGAGAGAGAGAGAGAGAGAGAGAGAGAGAGAGAGAGAGAGAGAGAGAGAGAGAGAGAGAGAGAGAGAGAGAAGGAGCGGTTATACAGCTCTATGATGATCCCTAAAAGAGTTCACTCAGGGTGAAGTCCAAAAACAGGAAAGTACATTAAAAGAAACCCAAGTGACTCATGTGTGAGTCATCAGAGCGGTGGTTATGAGTCATCCCTGCGCCCAAATACAGTGGTCTTTTTGATCTGCCCTAGATGTTATGAACTAGCGGCCATTTTGAGTCCTCTAGAGAGGAATCACTCGCACCAAAAAACTCCTACCTACCTGCAAGAGGACACGGAACAGTTCTATTCATGTCTTTGTAACTTATAGAACGCAAGGCCATGCTTTTATTTTGGTAGGCAGCCTCCTTGCACCCCTCTGCCATCTGGTTTAGGTTAGAGCTGCTGCTGCTCTTCAGCTGGCACGCTCACCATAGAGTGATTTGAGGGGAGTGTGAGGTTTAATCTATTTATTCTGTCCAATAGTATGGGAGCCTGAACTCACTCCCCTGTCTGCTCAACTTCTCTTTCATCGGGCCCTGCTTCATCCCTCACTCCGCTTCCTCTCGATTCTCACATGCCAGAGGAAACACTGACCTACATGAGGAATAAACCGGCCTTCCAGGGTCAGTTTGATCTACTGTAGGAGAGTTCATTCTTACCGAGGAAAACTATCCCCGAGTTTTGAGTTGATGAGTCATGTTTTACAACTTTTTCTCAAAGAGTTCTCATGTTTCCTTTTTATGTTGGAGTGCAAATTCTTTGTTTTTTTTCCAGTATTTTGACGCCAAAAGTTCCCAGTTTTTCAGAATTAGGACTTTCCTTTGAATAAACTAGACTCATCTCAATAGTTTGAATTTTGATTTTGCTCTGATTTAAAGATTAGTTGCTCTACTCTACTTATTCGGTATCATGATGATAAAGCACATCCTAGTTGTGTGTGAAAGTATCCTTATTTTCAATTAACTAGACTTTACCATGGGGACCATTGGCCTGGTGGTCTAAGTGCGTGCCCCATAAACATAGGCTGTAGTCCTTGTAGCAGGGTTGCAGGATTGACTGATGGCCTCTTCCATTTGCTGCACGTCTTCCCCCGCTCTCTGCTCCTCACATTTCCTCTCTCTCTCTCCACCTTTCCAATCCAACAAAGGCAAAAAATGCCCAAAAACATAAATAAAAAAATAAAAAATAAACTAGACTTTACTAAATTGCTTGATTTTTTTCCATCTTATGTTGAATTTTTTTCTTTTGTTTTTGCAAAATCCTTCCAGTACAGCCAATACAGTATAATAGTTAACGGTCTTTTTCTGTTTTTAAACAAACACACACATCTGCCCTCCCACACCCCACTCCCTCAAGCCCCAGCCCAAGTTTGGAAAATAAAGAATTAAAATAAAATACAATACAATCAAGTTATCTTGATTTAAAATTTGATGTGCTGTTCTTGTTTGAAGCAATTTGATGCCTTCAAGGAACCACAGTTTTTTGCAAGAAATCTCAGTTTTTCAGTAACTTCACTTTACCAAGTCGCTTATTTCAGTCATTCCCCATTTTTTTTCCATGTCCTTTCTAAAGAAAATTTATGTATTCTTAGAATTATTCAAAAAGCTGTCTGCAAACTATCTACAGAATTGCAACATTTACAAAAGGAGGATATTCAAAGGGATTCTTCGAGATTCAAATTCCAAATGTTTACCTGTAGGCATTGCACAGTTCGAAGAGGTGAAGCTGGTAGTAAGATATGACTTATCTTAATGTCTTGGTTTTATTTTGGGAGCTGTGACATTTGGTGTAGATTCATTGTGCCTTATTTTTACCTGTCAGTATTTGGCCATGCTTTGCAAAATTGCACTCTGTGTTCATTGTTTTTATCTAGCCGTGCCCCCACTGTCATAACTACAGGCCCCCTCGTGGAGTCACGCCCCCCTGTTTGGTAGTCACTGGTTTATTTCAAGACATCTTATCAAGAGAAAGATGTTTTCTACCCTGGAAGACAAAAAGAATAAACCTAAAAGGACTGGTCTTTAATTTCAAAAGGTTATTCTCTATATGAGGAGGCGTTTGTGAAATGTTAGAGTGGGTTTAATTGTCACTCTCCTCTCTCATCTTACAATCATTACGTCTGCAGTTTTTCCACACGCTGCATGCTTTCCAATTGACTGAATACTGTACTCACTACACACTTCACAGCTGCAAACAACCACAGCTCTGCCAGCCAGAGGTCATATAAAGGAGACACTCTAACGCACATTGATGTCTTAAATACCAAACAAGATTTCCACTCCACTAGGACAGAAGAGTCAGTGTGCAGGGCAAGCTTCAAACATGACAGTCTAACAATACAAATAACGTGGACCCAACAATGTACCTGCCAGAGAGAAAGTCACAGGTTAACAGATTTAAGCTAAACCTATCAGAGAGAGCGGGTTAGAGTAAACCTGTTAAGGTAATACTCAAAGCTGTGTGTGTGGCTTCAAATGACTGGAATACACACTTTCTGTCATCAGAGAGAGAGTGAAACTAAACAGGACATTTTACTGACTTCAATCCAACCTTATCAAAGATTACTATGAGATTACAGGACTGTGTGAGCCACATGACCTAACACAGGGAAGAGAGGAGTCATTTATATGGTTATATGAACAGTTATTGTCTGATATCTGAGAGGTCATTGGAGTCAGTTTGGCAGGTTTTCAGAGAGACAGAGGCTAGTGCTGATATCTTCCTCCTTAAATACAAGAAATACACTGTGGCTCAGTGTCAACCAGCTTTACACCAAAGACTGTCACTGTGGCTAAATATCAGTGAATGGAAGATAAAGGGCTACTGAAGTGAGCAGGAAGTCCACAAGTGGTAGAATAATAGTGGATGGATTTATTCAATCCTTGGAATCCAAATGGATTTAAGTATTTGAGAAAAAAAGATGTACTTTTGATTAAAAATCTTCTCTTTCTTATTCAAGCAGGGCTGAACTTGCTGACTCTTACAGATAAACTGACCTGTGAGTCAACATTTAGCTGCTGACTTAGCACCAGCAGAGGAAGGAACAGGGACTGACCTCCCATTAAATCGAAATCGAAGCAATAAACGCAGTAAACGTGCCAGAATCTTTCCTGTTGTCCTCGAAGGGCAAACACGGCTGCAGAAGTTAGTCCTTGTTCAAGCTAAGTTTGAAGAAAAAATGTTGATATACGTCTGATAACACATTTAGTTGATGTTTGTTTTAGATCTCCTCTGGCACAGGCAATGCATCTGCAGCAGGTTCGGCTTGGGAAAAGCTCTGTAAAAGCATTGATCTTACATGCAGTGCTAATGCTGTGCTTTGGAATACTTTAGAAGTTATCTTAATTTTTTTGTGCTTTACTAAGACATATAAAAAAGGACACTGACAGGACCGACATGTTACAGGGAGGCCAATTATAGCTCCAGAGGTGTACCCAGCTATATCTGACTCAGAGAGGAGAGTCAGTATTCACATAGTCATTACAAGTTCAACCACTATTCCATGTGTTGCATGTGGGACACTGTGTTGTCTGTAGAAACAGTCATGTGACCACAGGGTGTAAGATGAGGCCTGTGAGAGTCTAGTCTTGCACATGTAGTACAAGGCCACAAACTATAAATCCATGGAGTGTGAGGGGCAAGAACTATCCAAATTTCAGAAATCTGGATACGCCCTTAGACTGATATTTGACACCTGGGTATGCTAACTGGAGTACACTTTGCCACCACTTCGTTTGATTTTTCAGAACATAAATTATAATGATTATTTGGCTATTCAAATGAGCACATACTGAGTTTACATTGTCTTCTGAGAAATGTGAGTGACACGCAGAGATACCTCCTGACTCCGCCAGCGGGCTCACCTTGTTGAGGTGTGGGTTTCTGGTGATGTCATAGCCCCTCTTCTTGGTACTGACGCTGCCCTTGCCGCCTGTCCCGGAGTGGCAGACCCGCACTGCCTGGATGCAGGCCCTGTCGACCGGCATGCCACTGGCAGGGTGACCTGGGGAACCAGCGAGGACCCTCATCCCGCCCGCTGCTGTGCGCCTGCACAGAGACAAAGCGGCCCTTCCTGGGAGGGAGTTCATGCTGCCTGTACACAACCAGGGGGCACAAACACCTTCAGTGGCACCCTGACAGACCCTGCAGCTTGTGTTAGGAGTCAAATACCAGGTCAAAGAGGACCCAGCTAGCAGGGAATGTTCTCACCACACTGGCAAACATTCCTGTAAGTTCTGAGCGAGTAAGGTTTTGAGTGTAATATTCAAAGAACATCTTAAGAATGTTTATCGATTTAAATAATGTTCCTTTTTAGTTAACTATCAATGACAGAAGAACATTTTGTCTTTAACATTCAGACGATGTTTTGAAAATATTCTTCAGGGAACAGATTATTGAATGTTTTCTATAAAATTTTCCCATAATGTTACTTAAAAACAAAGAAGCAACATTCTCAAAGCAACATTTAAAAACTGTTTTCAGGATGTTTCTGATGCCTCAAGAATATTCTGGTGAAATTTAATCAGAACAAAGACAGAATGTTTCATCTTTAAAATTCAAAGGATGTTTTGATAACATTCTTTAGGTCACAGATTATTGAATGTTTTTAGAGTACATTATCTGAGAATTGTGAACATAAAGACAACTTCCTGCCGAGAATGTTTCAAGAACATTAGGGCACTGTTGTCACTTAACATTTTAAGAATGTTTACCAAACATTTTATTAATGTTTCTAGAGAATGTTACAAGAGAACATTCTTTGAACACGAAGCAAACTTCCTGCTGAGAACATAACAGCAACATCTCTGTAACTAGGGTTGCCAACTTTCTCACTACTAAATAAGGGACAGGTGCACGGTGCAATGGTGGTGTGAGTATATCCATATTCTGATTCAACTAGAAATGCAGGAAGTATGTATATTCCCTTTTATCCTTACTTTTGCACAGCCAGAGAGAAGTCCTTACATGACAAGTAAACAGATATTTGAAGTTCATTTTTGATCAGCTCTGTGCTGCATCTGTTCTTGAGTCTGACCATTTAATGAACATCAGAGAGAAAATCCTCTCCACACTTTTTGCAGGACTTGGCATATTTGAGGGGACCTGTGATTGGATGACAGGCAGTGTGATTGGCACATGATCTGCCACTGCCATTTTATTTGACATAGGATCTGTAGAGTGCAGTCTGCTGTATTTACAAGAGTTAATAGTCAATATACGGGACGATTGAGGTCCTGTATTAAACAAACCAAATAGCCCAATATACGGGATAATATATGGGATAATAGGGGCAGTTGGCAACCGTAGTTAGAAGTCAAATACCAGGTCAAAGAGAGGACGCACAACCTAGAGACGCCACACATACCAAGAATAACATGAGTTCAGCATGTCTATGCTCCTGTAAACCAGGGGTTCCCAAACATTTCAGCCCGCAACCCCCAAAATATAGGTGCCAAAGTTTTGTGACCCCCATTGTCCCTCCAAGTGATTTAATGTGGCTTCATTTAGCTGGTCTGCAGAAAAGTTGCCTACCCTATATGAGCATGTGGCTGTGTTTCCTGTGCTGTTATGAAGTAACCTGAATGAAAAAGCTTCAGGTAGCACATAATGATGAATATCGAATTTTCCTTAAACTACTAAGATTGACCAGTGCAAGTTTTATGTTTGTATCAAACAATGTCCCCACGTTTCATACTGTACCGAGAAATTTGATGTATAAATGTATGTGTTGCTTAGCTGATTCAGAAAATGAAATTTTAAGGGAGCTCAATCAGCCCACATTAAGTGACACAAGGTATTTTTCTTGCTTTTGGAAACATTGGAACAAAAACCTTTTTATACTCTGATCAAAATGAATGTGTAAACTGTGGTCATATGATCTCTTTATTTCTTGCTGGACATGTATTTTACTTATTTTTAGTCTTTTACATTACTCTTGTGCTGATATGGACCTATGAGTCTGAAATAAAGTCTATCTATCTATCTAACCTACTGCTACTGATGCTTTTGATAATTCACTGTTCACTTACCATAAACCTAGGAGTCATCTGGTAAAAAAGAGGTGAGGTGAGGTGAGGCGTCCTAATACTTGTGTCCATATAGGGTGCATACATATGTTAAAGCAGGGTTTTTGAACAAGTCTAAATCAGGGGTTCCCAAACTTTTCAGCCCGCGACCCCCAAAATATAGGTGCCAAAGACTTGTGACCCCAACTGTTCCTCGAAGTGATTTAATGCGGCTTCATTTAGCTGGTCTGCAGAAAATGAGCCTACCTATATGAGCATATGGCTGTGTTTCCTGTGCCGTTATGAATTAACCTACTGCTACTGATGCTTTTGATAATTCACTGTTCACTAAACCTAAACTTAGGAGTCATCTGGTTACAAAGAAAGGCAGAAAACTCATTACATTTTATATTTTCAAAGTTTTTTTTTCCAAGGTTAGCGTCTATTTTTGTTGATATTCTTTAGTTTAATGGGTAAAATTGACTATTTTTAGATCATTTTAAAAAAATAAACAATCTGGTAGACATCTCACGACCCCCCATTTGTGTCTCGTGACCCCCCAGGGGGTCCAGACCCACACTTTGGGAACCCCTGCTGTAAACAACCTGAAGTGTCTGAGCCTTCAACGTTAGCTTCACACAGCATGAGTCACTGTGATATAAACAACAGGTGCACCGGGAGAAATGACCGTTAATGTTTAAAGCAAATACATTAACCTGACAAAAGGATGTTTTAGAGATAATGAAGTGGAAGAGAATACAGAGCAGCCAGTGTGTTCATATGAAACCCCCCTGCAGCCCAGCTAGCTGCTGTTAGCTGCTGTAATGAAAATCATTGTCTTATTAATGGATCAATCTGCGCAGCTGCTAAAGCTAGCTAGCCATGCAGCTAAAGATCAGTTAGCCTCACCTGAGACCGACGAGAAGCTGCTGGAGAGCTCGGACTTCAAATCTCTCCTCTTGTTAACGATCGCTGCTGTTATCAGTGGATGTCTGGGCGGATCAACGGCACACAGCTGATCCAGGAACCTTTGACATTGACAGTTTCACTTCTCCCCCAGTCAGTCGGCTTCTCTAGTCAGAGGAGCCACCAATCAGACTGCAGCATGGCGGGTTTAGAGGAGGGTCATCCCCCCTACATCCCTCCACCCCCCTCCCCTGATTCAATAGGCACAAGCTCCATCTTCAAACAATGTGTATAAAAGTGCTAAAAAAACTCTTCTTAAATAAAGGGCTTAATAAAACAGAGGTTGCCATTTTGCTTGCAACACATCCAGTGCACTGTTGAAGTTTAATGGTGCACTGTTTCTTAAAAACATAAGCAGCTGAAGTAACAAAGAACCCCCTAAAAAACCACACATTGTTGAACTCTTAGTCATGCACAGACCCACTGCAGTGATTTAAACTCATTCTGTTCACTTTGGATCATATTCATATGCTATGCTCCCTCTGCTGGATGCAACATGGACAGAAAAGCTTCCAGCTCTCATTTTGGGAGTGCAGTCATGTTTCAGCCACTTTGAAGACTATTAAAATATATAAAAGTACATTATGAAAACTGGGAAAGTGTGTTAAAAAAGTATCAAAAGCCAAAAAAAGTACCTTGCAAATTTTACAATTTAGTATTTGTGAAAAAAATTTCAGTTTTAGGATGAACCGCAGCATTTATATATTTATATCAACAGGCCTTCCTGTGATATTGTTATATCCACGATGTTACATTTATTTTTAATCTACTTTTATGCATGGTTTTCTTTTATTCACTCACTGTTTTCCTGATTTTAATTGCCTTCAGTAGTTTCTCTTTTACTCTTTTTTTCAGCTGTTCCTCTTAAATTGTCTTGCCAGCTCATATACCCCCCCCATGCTTTGTTCTCTTTATTATGGGTTTTTATGATGTAAAGCACATTTGTAACATCTGTTTTGATAAGTGCTTTATCAATAAACTTTATTATTATTATTATATTTAGGATACTTATTTGACTTTAGACTTTATTGTCCCCTAAGGGAAATTCTTTTCCACAGCACATTTCTGCAATTCCACAGACATAGACAAACACAAGAACATACACTGTAGGCTCAACAAACTGTCCACAAAGACATCAACACTCAAACAGAGTTGTATAATTCAGCGAGGCCTTTTGTTCAGGCTCGCTATAACAGCAGGGATCAGGCTCTTGCCATGAAACAAAATATGAACCAAAATTAAAGTGGCTTCATATCTATATTTAGACACAAGGTTATCTTTTCAAGACAGCTGTGTGAGATGCATAACTCATCCATCTTCAATCTGTTTCCTGACCGTCTTTAAATGATATAAAAAACACTTTAGACAATACAAAATAAGAAATCAAGTTTAAAAAAAACAGTGACTTTCTCTCTACCTCTGCTGGATGCAACGTGGACAGAAAAGCTTCTAGATTGCATTTTGGGAGTGCAGTCATGTTTCAGCTAGTTTTTAGTCCCTGAAGTAGTCAAATAACTAGTATTAAAATATATATACCATTCAAATGACTACGTATAAAATCATATAATAACTGGGAAAGTGTGTTAAAAAAAAACAAAGTACCTAAACCCCAAAAAGGTACCGTACAGATGTTACCATTCAGTTGTTGTGAATTAGTTTGTGGTTATAGGATGAACTGCTATTTTTAGGATACTTCTAAAACAAAATATTAACCAAAGTTATATTTGTTTTAAAACTACATTTTGACAAGATGTTTTCTGTTCAAGACATCCATGTCTTTTAGTTAAAAGATGGTTGCCTGGTCGGAACAGATCTTTTAAAACATAAACCACACATTGTATCTAAAAAGGTTTATTTCAAACAAACACATTACAGACGCAAACGTGATCAAAAATTACATTTTTTCCTGTCGTTATAATAAAGACATCCACTTTATCCTCTGTGTCCATCTTCAATCAGTTTCCTGACCGTCTTCAAATGATATAAAAAACACTTGACAATACAAAATAAGAAATTAAATTAAAAAAAACAGTGACTGTCTCTCAGTATCCAACATTTTGCTTGTTGAAACTATACAATATTTTCTTCATAAACACCGACACAAAGACACTTCATCCATCACCAGAGAAAATTCATGAAATTACAACCGTGAAGTCAGTGAGGACAAGAATTGCACACAGTTATCTCAACAACAAGAGATAGAAAATAAAGTTCATATAGAGTAAAGGTGTCTGTACAGTACATTACAAAACATTACAACACATTGAAACACATTAGAACAACAACAATGACTTCATCTTTGCTGACTGAGCAGACCAAATAACCAGCTGTTACTCTTCATCTTCACCGTTCTGGAAACATTCAGGAAAAAAAGTTTTTTTTAAATTAAAAAAAAGATGGAAATGCTTCAGATGACTACGCTTGTGCCGCTACGGGAGCTTCTATCCTAAAAGAGAGAAAGTGATAGAGATGAGGTTTAGTTAAAAAGGAAATGATCATGAATCAAAACATTCATGCAGCAAAAGAGCAACGAGAGACAAAGGGATGTGGATTCCTCTTTTGAAATGGTCAAAATGTGCTGATGACTCAAACATATTCACACATTTAAAAACAAGCTGTACCTGTTTCTGACTTTGTATGTTAGTGTGTTTTATTGCTGCCTTTTTTATTGTTGATGTTGTTTCTTGTCATGGTTTGTTTGGGGTGGGTCCAGGAGTGAGTAAGGGTGCGGGAGAGCTGTCTGTCTGTGTAACTGTGTTTGTTTTGGTTTGCTGTTTCTTGTGTATGTATTTTGCTTTGTGTTTTGTTGGGACCCCCTTGAAATGGGATACTGCATCTCAAGGGGCTATCCTGTAATAAATTCAATATAATTACCACACAAAACTGGCAGCCGAGGCTGATTAAACTTTTATCACGGGTACATTACTAAACAGAGCAAAGGTGGAAGTTAAATTTGACTTGATGGTGGCTCTTGATGAAAATCTAAGGAGTAACTCAGATTTAAATGTTAATCCTAAGGGAGAAATTAATGTCTTAACCAAATTCCATGGCAGAAATACTTTCTGAAATACATTTAAACTGTAAGCTAGAGAAGGCAACCTCTTGTAAAGGGGCATTTCGACCGGAGGAACTTTACCCCGGAACTAGGGACTTTACCCCTGAACTACATGCGTTTCGACCGGTAGAACTAGGGTCTAAATTTAGTTCAGGGGTAGATAATCTCCCCCCTAAAAAGACCCTGCTAGGGGGGTAGTACTTTTCAAAAAGCCCTGGGGCTTTTTTGGGGCAGGGCCTAGATTGCTGAACGTGTCTGATTGGTAGATTAACAGCAGTGTTTTTTATTCCGCCGTCGTCCACAATAACATCACACACATCTGTGATTCACTTGAATTCTCTTTCTTTACTTTGTTCTATATTCTTTGTATGTGTGTGTACTTTTCAAAAGATGAAGCTGTGATTCACTTGATTTAGCAGCTTGTAACAGTAGTCTTCTCTCAGCCCACCGTGAATGCGTCTCTCCCGGTGTTAAGGTTTTAAAAGTGACCCTGTAAACTGGAGACCTTCAGCTGAAAGTAACAGTGTTTGTGGAGTTTACACAGCTG
This sequence comes from Notolabrus celidotus, assembly GCF_009762535.1. Lineage (NCBI taxonomy): Eukaryota > Metazoa > Chordata > Actinopteri > Labriformes > Labridae > Notolabrus > Notolabrus celidotus. The sequence continues at coordinate 24,314,802 of NC_048281.1, forward strand.
TTGAAAAACATAGGAGGTTTTAAGATTCAATATCCTCATCAGATAAGTATTTAATGATCGTCTAAAGACGTTTATGAGGGATGGATCCGGCTGAAAGTCGGTAGTTAACAGGGTCGCTGTTTAAACCAAAACACCGGCGATCTCTGCCACGACTTTTTGGTTTAAAAACGATTTTAAAGCCGTGTTAAAACGTCTTTGCTACTAGCGCTTATCTCCTCTCACGTGTTGATTCAGTGAATCCATCTGTGATGACCTTAAGGTGCTTATGACAAAAAAATCTTAGAGGATCAACAAAAGTCTTCAAAAGCATCAATGGCTGAGCATGCCTGTCTGAATGAAAGGTAGGGAGGATTCATCAAGTCTTTTTTAAGATATTTCAGTCTAAATTAAAGCACTGGACAGTCCAACATTAGCACTAGCTCAGATAAGAAGTGATAAAGAAGAATACTACTATTAAAAATAAGGAAAGTGATCAGAGACAGAGAGCGATGAGAGGTCAGTATTGTGTGTTGATCTTACAGAGAGACGGTTGTAGATCCTCCTGATGTTGCTGTGTCCAGACTGGTTCTCAATGGAGAAGTAGCTTGGGGGCTTCTCTGGCCAATCCTTCCCTTTCCCTCCTTTCCTCCTCCTGCTGTCCTCCTCATCCGAGCTCCATGATCCTTTGCGGCGCTGAGGAGGCGAGTAGCTCCTCTCCCTCCGAGCTGCTCTGCTGTACAGCTCGTCGATCAGATCATCCCGACTACGAGCGCGTGGTCTTGACCCGCTTCCTCCCCTGCGAGGCGAGCTTCTACTTTCATTCCTGGAGCTCTTGTGTGGGGCTCTGCCTCGCCTGTTATCCCAATCTGAGTCATCGCTGTACTCCCGCAGGATCCCCCGTCTAGGAGGAGAGACGTCTCTGTGGCCTCGACTGCTGCGGGGGAGACCTCCTCCTCCAGACCGGTTTGTACTCCCACTGGACTGGCTGGATATTCTGGCACCACCTCTGGCTCCGTCTCTCCCTCCAGGCCCCCTGCGTGAAGACACACTGGGTGCGTTCTGGATAATGGGGGCCAGAGTGATTACCCGTCTCTCTACCCCTCTCACCCCCATCTCATCCAGGGCTGACAACATACTTGGGGGTCCGGGGGAGTAGGGGACCCCGAGAGGAGCTGTGTGGTACTGAGGTTGAGGCTGTAACGGGGGCATATTTTGAACAGCATACTGAGCATGTTGAGGTGGCACCGCTTCTAGCCCCCTCACCTGGTTCTCTAGGTAGTCCAGCACCTGGTTGGTGCCCTGGATGCTGCTCCGTACACTATTGTTCATATGATGGTGAGGAGGAGGAGGAGGAGCGGGCTGCTGCTGCATGGGGGCCATGGCAAAGTTTTGTTTGACAGGGTAGTCAGAGTACGAGCCTGGAACACAAGTTTGTGTTTTGGTGAGACATGAATTATGTGTAACTGCATGGTCTAATTCTGCCTTTGGAGGGCAGCAGAAACAAGTTATTCGATACATTGTCATCTTCTATTCACTCTCATCTTTTTTAAGTGAAAGTGCACAACTTCTTGTTAGCAAAATTTCTACATCAACACATCGACTGAAATAAATCTGCATGATCACATATTTTATGTCACGTTGGTGTAAATCTGATATATGTAGATCCAAAATTCACTCCCTTCAAAGATGTTATGTTTCACTCAGCAAGTAACCATCTTACTGATGTTAGGCAGGTAACTTCAAGTATGTTTTTGAGAATGTATTTTTCCTTTTGAAATGAAATGAAAATAACAAGAGAGCAGTGAGATTAAACTAAAACCATAACAATGAACTGAAAGGGACTAACACTTTTTGAGAGAATGTTTTTCTGTTGTTCCATCACCATGAGCACCTTATTTACCATGTAAATAAGTACCCATGAGATCCTTGTCGGTGTCAAGGCGTTGATTTTCGTTGCTTTTATACAGGAAAGTGCATATTTATTTAGAGGGACCAGTAAAACAATTGTAGAGTGGGTGTGGATTTAGCCTAATGGTAAAGTTGCACACCAACACAGCAGACAGCCTGGGTTCGACTCCAGCCTGTGGCCCCTTTCCCGAATGTCATTCCCCCAGTCTCTCCCAGTTTCCTGCTCTATCCACTATCCTATCCTTTCTAAATAAAGGTGTAAAAGCCCCCCAACAAATAAAAGAAGATATAAAAACAGTTTCAAAAAATAGTTTCTTTTATCTCGTCGTGGTCACAGAGTTTGAGTTGGACTAAAAATGTATTTTCAAGAACCTCTTATTCTCCAGCAGTCAGACTCCAAGTAAGTCAAGTTTTCAGTTACCCATATGTTACTGAACAAAATCAACACAAAAGACTGCAGTTAGTGGTTTTTTTTTTAAATTTCTACACTAGATTTTGCCTCTCAAACTATCCACAGAAGGATTTAAAAAAAACTACTATTGCCTGAACTATTATCAGCATGTTCTTGAGTCCAAAAAATATTAAATTAATATGTTTATTAGCAGTGAAGATTCTCCACTGCTGTTAAAGACTTTTTAGAAAAGCTTTAAGATCAACAGTAGGAATTTATGAAGCCTCGTCTTGTGTTAGGGATTGTTGTTTAGGTGTTTGCTGTATGTTTTTGTTTATATTTACTATTCTGGTTTTCGTTTTGTTTTAACTCTGTAAAGTACTTTGAATTGCTCTTTGTATGAATGCTTCTTTATAAATAAACTTGCCTCGCCTTGCCTTGCCTATTGTTGTGGCTATTAAAAGGACAGGTTTATCATAATGGGCTGTTTGCTAACTGTTATTCCCTCCAAGCACAGACAGACACAAGTGGCTTTCTTACTCCTGGTTCATTTGCAGCTTTTTCTACAAATCCTCCGTGCAAACTTGTTGGCTGCATGCCACAAAAAAAGAGGGAATACTCTCAAGACTAAACTCCATGCTTAAAGCCTGCGTCTTGCTCCCTGCTCCTTGCTCCTGTACTGTGAGAACTTCAACTGACGTGTGATTTCAAAATAAAAGACCCAATGCTCTTGAAACAAAACTACTTATAATGCAGGTGAAATAAAAATACAAATGCAACTTAATTAAATATCAACCTCAAGCACATTATTTTTTAAAGACAAAAAGATAGGTATTGTAATTTATAATACAATTTGTAATACACTTATTATAAGTATTTATATGAAATGAAGATATAGAACCAGTTTTCAAAAGCTCTCTTTGTATTTTTCTGTCATTGTCCTTTGAGAACCACCGCCATTCACTCTTGGTTTTGGGCACATTAATAAACTACAAAGCATCAAAGAGAGGCCTTGGTGTACCTTTGTGTCACTCACCTGAGTACAGTATGGGAACGCCCTGAGAGGAGTGATGAGAGCTGATGGGAGCGTAAATGGGTTGACCGTTCATCCACGGAACCATCGCCTTCTGAGCCTCTTTAATCATCCTGTGCTGCATCACAGCTGAAACCAGCGCAGAGGAAAGAGGAGGTCAGAGTTTGCGTTGATAGGTCTCAGTGATTTTGGATTCGACATGGTAGATGTTGACGAGTAGAGATCCACAAACAAAAGTACTAGATTTAATTCTAACTCATTACAGAAGAAAGCTTGAAGCTGTTATTAGAAACATTGAGAACGGCTCTCTTCTGTTCTGATGTCCCAGTTACTCGTAACAGTGTGACCCTAAAACTGAGGAAGTTAAACAGATCCAGCCGTCATTAAATCTTTAAACTCACACCTCTGATTTTTCCTACAATGATATGTTCAAATTTCTTCCATGAAAAGAGGCCTGTTGTCTAAAAGGAACAACTTAACAGCTGCTCAAAAATTAGCTAGACACCCTGCAGAAACAGCTATCACAAGTTTAAGTAAAGTAAAAATAGATCCCTACATCCCCCAATGATTGATAAAAAATAAATGCCTCTAATACTGTAAAATGTACTGCATGGCTTAAAGGCTTCCTTCTTACCTTTCTCTGGGCAGCAGCAGGTCCTTGGACAACACGGGCAGCGGATGTAGCAACAGCACTTCTGCGGGCAGCACTGACAGCAGCATATGCAAAAGAGCATGATGAGCAGGAGAGCACCGAGGATGATCAACAGGACCGTCAGCCAGTCTGGAACAGGTCAGGAGATATGTGATTATTTCTATTACATACCATCTCAACACAGCTGAAACTCAAGGTGACTTTGAGAACCAATACATCAAATGAAGAAACCTACGGTACACGATGAGTTTGATTTCTCGATCAGAGTCCCCTGTTGTGTCACCAGCAGCGTCGATGGAGCAGAAATAGACGCCATTATCCCACCACATTACCTCATTGATGACAAGATCAGCATCTGTGGACAAGTAACGTCACATCACTTAAAAAATTGGAATGATAAGTTCAAACTGTTGCAGTAAAATGGAATTATGGAACAATAAGATGTTTGAGACAGCATGAAAATCAGGTATTCAAATATCTTGTTTCAGTCCCTGTATTTGCTCTATATACGCCCCAGGTTTGTTTAATATCTTACTCCAGGTGTACAACTTCTCCTGTTGTGCTAACACACTCAGTAAATAGGAAAAGGACTGCACTGATTGGTAAATACTTGAGATACGTATATTCAGTTACTACTAAAAGACAACAAATCAGTGGAGTCAGAGGAACTGTTCAGACTTGAAATGTAGAATATGTCAACTTACTGTTCTGGATGGTGATTTTGCGGTTTCTGTACTCTGCTCCCAGTATGGGCTCATTAATGCCTCTTTTCTGGACGACTGTGCGGACTGTGCGCTGGCTGTCCCTGCAGTCGTTGGACGGGTCCTGACCCAGCTGAAGAGCGGCCTGATAGGCTGCAAAATCAGAAGAAAGACAAGTTATAGAACAAAGCAGCAACCTCCGGTCTCAAAATATGAAGCCTACGCGGAAGTGTCATAGACTACAGTTCGTTGAGCGTCCACTTGAGAAACACCAGAAACCATAAACACACCAATTAAAAAAAGATGATCTTTACAGCATTAACAAACATGTTTACAGCCTGGTTCAAAAAACAGCTTCGGTCTGAAGAGCTAATTTCTGACTTGACTGATAGGCGGGAACACTGTAGGAGTTGACTAGGACAGGGGTTCCCAAACTGTACCATGCCAAGGCCCCAAAACAGCATTAGCTGCATTAGCAAACCCACAGGCTTTGTGTATAAATATGTAAAGACACATAAACTTTTAGAATGTATTTTCTTACTTTCATAAACTTTTCAATAATAATCATATTTGTTTAGCATAGGAAATTATTAACAAACGTGTTGTAAACAAAATTTAAAAAAGAATAAATAGATTCTATTTTTTTCCCCGTCCCTCCAATTTTCTGAGGCCCCCCTAGCGCTCCCTGGTGGCCCCCACTTTGTAAACCACTGGGCTAGGAGGTTCAAAGCCCACCTCTATACCTCACACTAGTTTGACAGAAGCTAGGTTGTGTTCAGCATTTCCAATATGGCTCCCACCAACGATTGGCTTCAAAACAGCGCTCAGGAACAGATGGGTGACGTCACGGATACTACGTCCATTATTTATACAGTCTATGTATAAAACACAATGTTTAATTTCCTGCACTCTGGTCATTAACCGTCAGTGGACTGTAGTTATTTTCTAATCTTGAGACTACTCAAAAGTGCTTTACCCTACATGCAACATTCACCCATTGCCAACCCATTCAGCAAAGGCTGCTATGTAAAGTGCCCACAAGCATTAACTACTACCATTCACACACTGCTGGCTGTGCCACCAGGAGCAATTTGGGGTTTGGCGTCTTGCCCAGCAACACTTCAACTAGGGTCGACAAGTAACTCTTCCACTGAGCCACAGACGCTCACTCCAGTGGGTCCTCTCTACCACATGATGAAGCTAAATGAACTAACAATCAATCTGATAATTATTAATTGAAAAACTATCATCATCACTTTATTGTCTTTAATAACTCAGCTAACTTAAACAGTCTCATAAGTCCAGTCATATGTTTGCTTATGTTTTCTTGCACTTTAGTTTTTTTTTAGTTTAAAATCTTCAAAACCTGTTTCCTGGATATATTCAGTAAAAATAGACTTCTCATCAGGCCTTTTCAGACTGTGAAATTTCATGTTTATATTTGTCATTTGCTGCATTTAATATTCCAAAGTCTGGTTTGAAAACAATAATTAAAAAAAAAAAATGCTCAGAATATTAGATTGTGCTTTTGTTGTAACCAGTGTTTGGCGCAGGGCTCTTCTCTGTTCGGAAATAACATAATGCCATAGAAAGTAAACATGACTCAGCACAAAGAACACGCCCATTACCCAATGTGTGTTGAATCATCTGGTTTGAAACCTGATGAGGGTGGCAGGCTGAATTGTGTTGATTGTATAAGAGTCCCAGGAAGTTTGTTTATGGTTGATGGGTGAAGTGATCCACCTCAGCGTCTGCTTAATCCTTAAAAGGATCTTTGGTTATTGTCTCGACATAGTTTCTGGTGGCTGCCTGTTGATCTCAAAACATACTTGATGTTGTAAATAAGTTGTGTATGACCGGTTAAAGGCAACTGTTCAAGTCTTCTTGTAAATGGAAGTTAACATACATCTGATCACATGGACAACACAACATGAAATTTGTAAGCTAATATGCACTAAACTAAACTAGTTAAAAAACGTAACCACCATGCATATCTATCATGTACGTCGCCATCTTTGAAATCATCAGTTTCTATGGCCTAGCATCCTTGTTGCACTTTAAAATCACAGTCTCTTTCCCTCACCTGTTGAGTAGAACTCCAGCACCGGGTCCTTACAGAAGGACTTGAACCTCCAAGTGACGAGGACATCCTGAGGGTTCGCTGAGGTTGAGTAATCACAGCGTAGGATAACTGAAGCGAAAAGAGTCGTACTCCTCTCGACTTCCGGAACAGACACCTGGATGGACAGCAGCTCTGACAGGAACATGAATCAGATGACAGAGGAGATAACATGTGAAACAGCTGCACTACTGACACATATTCAAAATCAAGAAGCTCAGCCAAACAAAACGTGTGTATTTGTGTCACGGCTTCACTTTCCAATGAAGCATTGACAAGAATCTGACCAGACAGGTTTGCAGTTTACTCCTTTAGTGTGCACATATTGTACTCTACCATTACATGTGGCAACAGCTGTCAATCATGATCAACAGTGAAGCAGCTGATGACAGGCAACCACTGCTAATTGTAATGGTTATATTTGAGGTCACATATTAAATTCTCACGCACATTTAGAGGCTATATAAACCCTGCGTCATGAATTTATGACTAATAAACTGAAGGGAAAAAGTCAGATTGACAAAGTTGAAGTTGTTGTCTTTTTATACTTTACAAACTAAACAAATAATATAAAAAATCCTAATCATCAGATACATTTATTAAGATAAGATAAGATATTCCTTTATTCGTCACACAAGAGGGAGATTCAAAGTGTTAAAGCAGCAAAGTATAGAGCGCAAAATAGTGTAAATTAAACAAGAGCATGTAAAATAGCAATTATTAAAATAAAATTAATTAGCAATTTAAAAAGTAAATTAGTATATCTGAAGATAAGTACACACAACATAATAAGTAAATTTACATACATTTACAAAACCAGTGATACAGTCAGAAATGTGCACGGACAAGTAACATAGGTTAAAAATAATAATAATAATTATGATGGCACTTAATTCAATGTTAATGCTTAATCATCCAATTGAAACAGAAACAAGCATTGTCTTGATTTCACATGTTTTAGCGGTTTGAATGGATATTTTTACGCTGATCAATTAATGAGTGATTAAAATCAAGTTAAACGCTAATAGTTTTATAACCCAATAATTATTTTGGCTGCTTTTAAGTTAAAATGTCACATAATTAATTGTCCAGATGTCTCAAAATGTTTATTAATTTAATAAATTTAAAGACTTTACTGATGATCTGACAAAAAAATGTTAATTCCGACATTCGAAATGTGTGCTGAGTATTGTTTAAAGCATTATGACATTTTGTTGACTGAACGTTAAACAGTCACAAAATTAGTCAACAAATAACTTAAGTATGAATTAAATCAGGCTCTAATTATTTTAACAACTTTTACTTTAAAATAAAATGTATTCAGCTATTAGAACGATTGATTGTATTTGTTTGTGTATGTGCATGGGGGTACATGTGTATGTACATAATGTGTGTGTTTTTTTTTATTATTACTTATTTTTTACACATGTATTTTTAGTATTATTATTATTATTATTTTTTTTATGTGTGGATTTAAGATGTGCTTACTCCTCTATGTCCTTTCTTAATGCACCTGGGATGTTTGTGTGTGTTCTGTATTGTATTTATGCACATATGTGTAAAGATATGTGTATGAATGTTTATAAATGTAAGTTGTTGAAAATCAATAAAAACAACATTGGGGGAGAGAAAAGAATAATTGATTGACTTCTATTTAGTTAATAAGCTTACTGTATCAGCTGAGCCCTGCTATGATGTCCTCAATGAAAGCTCCTTCTATCCAACATGTTTCCAGTAGATTCTTGATCTGACTAAGACTCTGATCTAACATGGTCTCTTGTTTACTGTTAAAACCTGAAGCGTTTTAGAGAACGTGCTCGGAAAAAACTACTAGCATTAAGAAAGTCACGTGACATTAGTCGGCCTTGCCCTGTTTGCACCTGTTGATAATTAACTTGCACACAACACACACTGTTTGCTTGCTCAGTTTCAGTCTACATTTTTGTCTTCAAAGTGATACAAACGTATCAAACTTGTATCAATCATAAAAGAATGGATCAGAAACCGTGTCCACTAAAGCGTTTTAAAGCCTCACCTGTGGGCAGGTGAAGCACCAGCAGCACCATCAGTATCATGTTTCCCATAACGCTGCTCTTTATCCTTCCGCGGAAGCGTCCGTCTCTATCCAGATGGTGATTCAAAATCCTTCAATAGTCCAGAATATGTGAAGAAAAACGTAATGGAGGCGCTGCTCTGCATGTTAACCTGGGGTTTCACTCAAGACGACATGTTAGTTACACTGTGTTTGTTTCCTGAATTGATATTCGACGCGCACAACCAGGAGACAACTTTCCCAGTGGACTACTTCCCCTCCCCCACTCCTCCGGCTTCAGGTGACATCATGACTCCGCCCACTGTGCAAGGTGCAACACAAGGGATGAAAGATGGCGGAAGAACAGAGGAGATTTGCCTACATGTACCAATGTACATTTTCACATTTTAACCGTGGTGGACTGTATCAAAATAAATTTACTTGAGTGCTGTATTTAAGTACATTTTTGGAGTATCTGTACTTTACTTGAGTATTATTTTTTGGGGGAACTTATTACTTATACTTCATTACATTCAGAATAAAGTTATTGTACTTTTGACTTCACTACATTTCTATCAATGCTCTAGTTACTCACTACTTTTGCTTTGAAGTCAGCTCATGAGTTTACTTCTTTTTTCTGAAATCTGATCCCTAAGACAGTAAAATGTGTTTGTGTAGCTCTGTTTGTCTCTGTGGTTTAGTCGTACCTGTATATCGTGCGTCTCAACTTCGGGCAAACACAGCAAATTTCACTCAGATCTGACAGTTCATTTAGAGGTGGTGATGATGGCTATAATTCTCCACCTGAGCATCGATGGCCTCATCTTCAGCCTGTGTTAAAGGTTTTTGAAATTAATAATAATATGTATCATTTGAAATGTTCTCCCTGTTTCCCACTCTGCTCCAACAAACAAAGATTCACTGTCCAACCTGAGAAAGTGTGTTGAGCTACGTAACATTTGTTTCATTCCAGATGAACATTTCAAACTAAGTTGTCTGTGCTTGGAGTAACTTAGTTTCTGTTTTTATTCCATGGTATAGTTCTTAGAAATTTCAAGTAATGTTTTCTAGATAAACATGATGTAACAGAATGTACTCCTATGTATTCTTGACTGCACTTATGTTTTGTGAAAATACAACGTTTTGAGATTTTTAAAAAAGTACTTTGAATACTTAAGTATTTTTAAAAGCAAGTACTTCAGTACTTTAACTCAAGTAATAATCTGACAGAGCAACCTTCACTTGTATTGGAGTAATATTTGACATGGAGTATCTACACTTTCACTTAAGTAATGAAGGTGTGTACTTTGTCCACCACTGCCTTTATATGACACCGTTGAGGCCTAATGATGCATCAATGTTTAATGAGCATTTACAGCTATAAAGTTGCTTAAAATTAAGCTAGCTTTATCTGACATGGTCAGAAGTTAAAATGGAGGGGTTGTGAAAATATTCATGTACTTTTTTTAAACGAAATAATGGTAGTGCAGCAAATACTTTTTATCTTCCTCTGAAATTGTATGTAATAGTCTGGTTTGGAATAAAAGATACTCTAGAAAAATTAAGCTGTTAAAGTTAAAGAAGTGTAGCCCTGTCTCAATAAACTGGGTGAATCAGAAGCAGGTCAGAGATACTGGCAAGACTGTTTTCCTGAACTCTACTGAGTATAAAGTTCACTTTCACTATGAGTCATATCAGTTGGGTGTTGAGGCTCTTTGTGCAGGGATGTTTACATCTCTTATCCTGGACATGGACCCCAATGATCTTTACTGCTGACACAAAACAAACCCGCCTAAGCTCAGTTTAAGTGCTGCTCTCAGTTCTCTGAAGTGCTCTACTTAATCCTGTGAAAAACACTGCAGGAAGAAAAGCTTCACCATCTCATCTGTGTCTGGCTCCACTCTGAAACTTAAGACATGTAGATTTTTAAATTCCGTCTTTCACAGTATAAAGGGAAAGCACACCTGGCATCTCTCAGTACCTGAAGTTAGTATCCAACATAAAGTCTATGATAAGGCTTTAATTTGGGGGTTGTGTTATAAAACTACCAAATAATCAGCTTTGTCTTTTTAAGACACAAAGATAATACTTAAAGTCCCTACCTGAGAAAAGTCTTAAGACTGCAAATTAGTTCAAAGTATCATAAAATGACCACAAAGAGACACAAAACAACAATGTACTGTAAAAACACCAAAGAGTTATGATACTACTACAAAGAATCTTCTCAAGGCTTGCACAAAAAGTTACAAACATAAAACAAAGGTGATTTCAAAGAGACCCAAATATATCAAAAGATGACACAAAATCTTCAAAGAGATGTAAAACCCCAAAAGAAGCAAATTGACCGAATAGGTTAAAAAAGGTCACAACCTTTTCTTTTCTTTTCTCTTGTTGTCATGTTATAATAAACTAAATATCTTTGGGTCCGGACTGCCTAACACTTAAAGGTACAATGTGTAGAATTTAGCAGTGTTGAGCAGAACAGACAGACATGTAATATCATATTCTTAAGTATATTTCAATGAGTGTATAATCAACTTATTTAAAAAGGATTTTGTATTTTGTCAACTTAGAATGAGTCTTTTATATTTACATAAGGAGAGGGACCCCTTCCATGGAGGCCGCCATCTTGCTCTGCAACATTTCTACAGTAGCACAGAATGAACAAACTTTATACCATGCACATCTTTTTAACAAAGATTACTTTATAAAGGAAGGATCATACTTATCATGCATCACAGGACCTCAGCAATACATATTCCCCTTTCTACAAACTATACCTTTAACCCTCCTGTTATGTTGCGGGTCAAATTGACCCTTTTAAAAGTCTATTTCAGGCAATATATGCCTTCCAAACAAGCTAAATACAGCATAAAAATCAGGGCAGCATGTGACAGAAGCGGAGTCATGTCAATTTATCAACATCACTTCAAAAAAAAAAAAAATGTAAAATGAAATAAACAAAAATCTATGTCATGTAAAACTATTGTACTTATGTTTAGGGCTTTCCTATGTACATTAAAAAAAGTTTTAACATAAATTTTAATGAAAAACAAATAAGTTATCCCCATTGAACCATGATCTGTGAGAATTACAGAACACCAATGGACTAAATATTGATTTAAATGGTTAGTAATGAAGTTAAAAATTAGATTAAAAAAGTGTATTGGGATTTTTTGGGGTTCTGACACTTTTGGATAATTGAATATGTCAAATTGACCCAGGAGCATTATTGCTGTTCCAGAGAAACGAACATAACAGGAGGATTAAAATATCATCTTGGGCTTTTGTTATTCTATGCAGGTCCATATCAATATTTATTTACAGATCGAAAAACAAAAGATTTATTGATTGATTGAAGCCTGGTTCCTTTTTTCTCTATTCTGTGTAGAAAAAACAACCTCTACGTACGACAGTGAAGACTTCATGGAGTTTTTATTATTCAAAAAATATTTAAGCAGTGCAATTGAAACAAAGTCAAGGTACAGTTTGAACATGAAGAATGGTATCAAAAGCACAAAAATACAAAGTAAACCTGAGTTGCAGTAAACTGAGTGAGACATTAAGACTGTATGTCCTGTTAGATGTTACAAAATAAACAGTAAATTATGGCACTGGTTTAAGTAAGTTCAGTCACTCTGAAACTGACTCAGCATACACAACATCAGCAGACTACATATAAATACACAGATAATATGAATCATGCAAATGAGCAAAACATCCTGTACTAGCAGATAAGATTGCACATGCTTTCTGTGCACATTATTTCAGCATATTCAGCTGCAGATCTGTCAGCCAGACGTTTCAGACTTCATGTGGCTGATGGCAGAACAGTTAGCCTCTCCTGTGTAGCAACAGGACGGTGTGTGTGTGAGCAGATTGGCAGTGCTGAATGGGTGGAGGCTGGCAAACCTTGTCACACTATGAGAGTGTCTCTGCTCAGTGCAGTGCTCTGTTAAAGAAATACACCGTTAGAGACTTTGAATTCATGCAGGTGGTTAGGTTAGTCCAGCCGGGTGTTTTAGAGGAAATTATGCAGCTCAAGCACAGTGTTAGTATTCGTGACTGTTAAAGTGATTCCAGAGAGATTAACATATTTAGAGTGAGTAAGCACTTGTGATACTGAGCGCTAGAAGCATATGCAGAGATTATACAGCGTGGGTTGGGGTTATAGAAAATGCAATTTATCACAAATTATACAGAAAATCATTGCAGATTAAGTCGAACTAGCACATAATTATGATGATCCAGTGTTGAGACCACAAATTTTGTACATTACACAAGAAACGGTCAGATTATGTTCAAAATACTGTTAAACATTTTCAACATCAAAGCACAAAGCTGGCATTATTCTATTTTTTATCGCCATCAGATCTCATTAAAAGACCAAAACCAAAAACTTCTCTCAGTACTTACTTGCTTTGAGATTACTCCTTAAGATTTTAATAAGTGAAATGTGTTTTCTGTTTGTGGTTTTTTACAGTAATTTCTAGGGATGTCCCGATACGATCACGTGGTTTCTGACTCAATCGGAAGTTGAGCTTGAGAAGTTTAAGTTGAGCTGCTGTTCGTAATTACATTAGACATTTTTATTTAATATATACTGTTGCACTAAACTACAATGTGAAGAATTTTATTTTTACTATTATATTTGTATTTGTTATTACTTGATTGTTCAAGCTACCGCACAGAAGTGCCCTGTTTATAAGTGTTAAATGATAAAATAAGCTGAAATAAAAAAAAATAAGGGACATCCTGGATCTGTTTCTTCTCTCTTCTTCATTTTTTAATGTATTATAGAACTATCGGATTGGGACTCGGTATCGGCAGATACTCACAATCAAATGACTCGGACTCAGACTTGGGGGCAAAAAACCCTGATCGGGACATCCCTAGTAATTTCACTGTAACATTAGGGGATGATAACAAAACTCTATAGCACAGAGGAATCAGCTATGTCTGGCTTCGGTTACACAAACATCACTCAAGTTTGTTCTTATTTTGGACTTTTCATGGGATTTGTCGACAATAAGCAACATTTAGAAGAAGGACTCATCCTGTTACTATTCACAGAATGAAGAGGCTCTTTCCTGAAGAGCTGCAGAGGGAGGAAGTCTTTTTTCCTGCTACAAGTAACTCACCATGTTTCGACTCCTCTCTCTCTCCTCTCTCACCCCTTGTAGAGTTTGGGACACCCCCTGGGTGGGGCGAGTGTAACAGAACGGCCTCATGGCTGGTTCAACGGTCCTGTATCGCTCTGAGCGTGGAGGTTCTACTGTACGGTACCGGTCTGTGTTCTGTTCGGCCCTTCGGTACCGCTCGGCCTCCCACTCAGAGTACGGAGGCAAACCGTCCTCCTCCTCTGGACGGTTGCTCGGCGAACGGCTGTAGTAACTATCACTGCCTTTTCCTCTGGAGCTGCCTTTAGAGGGAGTGTCACTGTCCTCGTCCGGTCTAGCGCCACCTCTGTCCCCTGCTCGCCCCCTCGCCTTGCTCTCCAGCACGTTGTTGAGGTAGGCGTTGTCATATCCTTTGCTTTGGGGCGGTCGAGAGGGCCGGTCACTGTCCCATGTGTCCCTTCTCTTTTGCGGAGGTGACGGGCTGCGACGGCGCCATCCATTATCTTCCTCTCTGTAGAAGCGCCTGGGAGGGCTGTAATCCCGCTCATAGAGCCGGTCTGGAGGGTCAACCTTACGACCACGTGAGCCGTAAGACTGGGCAAATTCCTCCAGCTCATCTAGAGAGCCGGTGCGCCCCCGTCTGCCCAAAGTCTTTCTCTGAAGGTGCTCTGAACGAGTGTTCCACCTACAGCAAGGAGAAAAAGTTAGAAAGGAAGGTGTTTTGAAGTTGCCATGTCCAGGACTGAAAAATGAAAGCTAGCCGGGGGGAGTACCAAAACCTGCAGTTCCTGAAGTGGCCACTTGGTGGTGACTCCAAAAGTGATCCAACCCCCCATTTGGCCCATGTTAAAATGCCCAACTTTACAGCATAGTTAAACAAAATAAGGTTTTCTGCTGGATTGCTCATTTCCTTGGACATGACAACTGGAAGGGGGATAAAACTTCTGTAACTCTACGTTTAAATCAAATTAATACTTAAAGTTATACCTAGTAGAGGAGCAGTAACCCTGAGTGACAGGTGGGAGCTCCAAGCTGTCTGTCAGGTGTCCTCTCATTTCATTCAGTCACTTAATGGGACATTTTAGCTTGGTCTATGGTGTGTATTTTTTCCTGCATGAAATTCTGTCTGTATCATCTGTCTGTGGCCTTAGTTTGAGGTTGATAAGATTTTCGAGATCACGTTATAGGCACTTGGATTTGCTGCTGAACAACACACTCCATCCTCTCTTGTGGTTGCACTGAATGGGTCAAAGAGTTCCTCATAATCACCACTAACACATACACCCTCTGAATGACACCATGATCACACCTTCTGTCCAGCTCATCGTCTGAGTGGTTGCATCTGTCCCGTCTGGGCCTTCGACTCTGTGCAGGTGGAGCTGCTCTCATCACTGTCTGGTCATCGAGGTCTGCGATGGGTGGGAGCGCCTTCATCTGGACTGTCTGATAGGTGTGCCTGAAGTCAGTTGTCCCTCCATCGTGCAGAGAGCTTAGCTCTGAGAGGCTACTGGCTGTTTGGACAGACACATTAGTAAAGCACATTTGATATTTCCCTCATTGAATGAATTTGGAGTACATTTGGGTAAATCATTTAGAGTGTATCGAAGGACGTTTCGTACTGGAGAACACTGAGATATGGTCTGCTAGAAGTTCTTTATAGGTGTTAAGGATAAGAAGATGATAACAGTAAATCACCTTCTTTCTGGTTGAGGTCGAGTGTGAGTGTGTAACCAAGAGCACTGATTACAGCTGACTAAAAATTACTGAAGGTGTTTTAAAATGTCTCATGTCCTAAAAGGATAAATCTTGAGAATCTTCTTGACATACTGCCCCCAATTTCAAAGAAAGGAGTAAAACCAACGACGTATTGATCCTACAATCAACATCAAAGCCCTTTGACAATCACTTTGTAAGTGTTTTCAAATCCTTAAACACCTAATTTTGTCATGATTTTCTTTCATTTCAATTTGAATCCTTCATGTTTTTGTTTTCCCAGCATAACTCAGTTGTCTTTTCTTGTGTTGTATTGTCTTCTTGTACTCTTGTGTATGTAGTGTTTACTGTTTTATTTTGTAGTATGTTACTTGTGTGTCTGGTTTAGTTGTACTTCCTGCCCTTGTGTGCTTCCCTCATGCTTGATTGCACTGATTAGTTTCACCTGTGTCTTGTGTCACATGTGTTAATTACTCTGTGGCCCAATCTCAATGTCCACCCTCAAGCACTCACTGACTTTGAGGCGCGTTCCCGCTAAGTCCGTGAGGGCTTAGGGCTGTCCCACTGTCAAATCATCAAGTGTGTGAGGGATCCCTCACTGACTTTTTGAACCCTTTATGCCCCCTTTCCGTAAATGGGCATTTGTGCAGACTTAGCGTAAGGGAATTACTCATAGTTCATAGCATTGTGACGTGAAACACGGGAGTCCCAGGAAGCATGGAAAGGTAAACGAACACCATAACAGGAAATACAAAAAAGTGTGACAGTAAAAAAGAAGCATGAAAGTTGCAATGAAATTTACAGGCAAAAAAGTTTGCCTGTAAGTACAAATATAGAAAACAGCCTTAATCTATTGATCTTCACATATCTGTGTATACAGTATAATCTATATATTTATAGTTATATAGCCTATTAATATATTTATGGTTATATTGCCTTTTTATCTATTTTAAATGTTGTGGTTAAGCAGTCTGTGCAGTAAGAGCCTGGATCACACAGCAGTCAGTTGTCCCTTAAGCACCTTGAATTTGAGGAAAGTAAAAATTGTGCAATAAAAAATCCTAATATCGCTTAGGTGAGTTTCATGACGTCATGCAGGTCACGTGAGAAGTCTCAAAGTGCTGTCCCATTCCAGTTCTACAGTTTGAGCCCTTACAGCCTACTGCCCTCAATCACTTTACAGCTGATGTCAATTAAGTCAAGAAGGGCTCAGGGCTTAGGGAAGACATTGAGATTGGGCCCCTTGTTCACCTCTCTTCATCAGTTCATTGAGTCTTACATGAGTTTCATCCCCTGCATTCACCAGTGTTCTTTCTGGTGCTCTCGCCTTGTGGATTTTTTCAGTTGAATTCTGGACTTCGATTAAAAGTTGTTTTTTTGTTTATCAAGCCCTTTTATTTAGGTCTACATTTTGGGTCCTCCATCCATGTTTTTTAACACGATGTGACATGTTTCTCTTATTCCATATAGCTGTTAATCCACTGCTGAAAATCACCCCTAACAAATGTTTTGTTGACTTCACTTTGAGTAATATTTACTTAAACTTCAGTGTCATGTATTGAAAGAAATGTACTTTTTCCATATAAGAACCAAAAGGCAAGAAGCCCCTTATTTCTACCGAGAACTGAGTAACCTTTTACTCTGTGATGTGTTAGTAGTTATGAATGGATGCAGGGGTTAGATGGAAACTAACACTTGTTAATTTACAAAAAAACATGCATGCATATAAAAAAACAAACACATGAACGAACAGACAGCCACACAGATCACAATATCTAACTGCCCTAATCTGCACAGGCTTACGTTGGAGAGCAGCCATCTTGACAGAGGGAAGCTGAGCCAGCTCCTTCTCTATGTAGTACAGAACTTTCATTGAGGGCTGGCTGGGACTGGCTTTGAGACGATAACCACTGCGCACTGTGGATGTGGACACACACACACATAAAAGCACAAATGGACACAAAGACAAACAAGGACATGACCATGCAAGCAGGAAGTGTGTCCAGACTTTCATGAGTGGCCCAACTGGAGCACTGTTTTTTGCAGAGGTGGCATGAAAGTATGTGTGAACACACACAGTGATTAGCATTAATTTACTCTTTCTGCCTACACTCATGTATACTTTAAAGCCCCAGTGAGTAGTTTCTAACTGGTTGTGAAGCAGATTCAAATTGATACTGATGCCTCTTTTTTTTTACTTTCAAAAGTAACCTAAAAGAATGGCAACATTTACATTTGACATGATCAAGTCCTTATAGATCCTTGAAGAAGATGTTTATCAAAAGTCACCATTTAAAGTGGTAACAAAAGAAAATGTGCAACACTGAAATACAACTAAGCTAAAAGCAGCCTGTTGCAACATACCCCGAAAAGCTGAATTCAACATAATTCCTGCTTCCGACATGGCAAAAAGCCAATCATAGTTCAGAATTTTTGGATGGCAACAAAGGTGGCCAATCAAATTTCCAGGGTGGTCCCTGCCAACCCTTGGTCACCTTTGAACCCTGAACCCACCCCTGCATGCAGGACAAACACATAAGAAATCCTTTACAAGGCAAACACTAACAACCAGACCCCAAAACAGTTAAGATTAGTATCAGATGATAAACATGCATGATGCTAATACTCTGAGATGTGAGCATGAGGGATGATAAATGGAATGAGCGTTAGTCAAGTCAGTTTCTGTGATGTTGTACTGATCTTTGGACAAGAAAGTAAGTTTGAGTTTGATTAAAATGTTCTCTCCTGTGTAAGAAAAAAGGTGAAAACACAAGTTTTTGCAACAGAAAAATAGTAAAATTATCATTTTTAACTGTGTTTGGCTGCGAAGAGTGGTTTTTTAATCCATGAAAACAGGTGAAAATAAAAGTCTTCCTCAGGATCATTCTCAAAGTAGTTCTGTTGTAACACTTTGACTAAAGAGTTTGAAACTGGTGGAGAAAAAATGGCATGTGAGATATTTTTTTCAGGGTAGGAGTCATGATACTAACAAGCTGAAGTGTCGCCATACTCCTATTCTAAAGAGGATTAATGACAATACTAAGTAGCAGTGAACATACATTTTTAGGCCTAATTAGGACAAGGGGTAATGTATTAGTGCACTTCAGCTTCTATAGATCAAAGAAAGTGTACACAAGCACTAAAAATATGTGGGAGTGCCAAAAATCTTCTTCTTTCTTTCTGCTTTTAGTCCTTTTCAGTACATGAGGAATCTGTGTACTTCAGCCCCCTGTGGCTGAAATGAGTATTACAACACAAACCTGCCAAAACTTTTTTTCTCCACCTTTTCTCAGGAGGAAAAATATTTTTTTCACCTGTTTCATTTTAGTCACCCTTTTTACAGATAAAAAAAAAACTTTAGCAGCCTGTTTTTTGAATACAAAAACATAAGAGAAAAGGGCTTAGAAAATGTACTGCCATGTTTTTCCTCACTTGTCTCCCAGGGCCTGTACATAGAATAAAATAAGCTGCTAAAAAAATCTTGAGTATCTCTTTAACTGTTACGTGGGATCTCACCTCCAGCCAGGTTATTCTCCACTGAGGGTAAAGAAGCAACTTTTGTCTCCACATGGGACGAGGGAGCAAGAGGAACCACGGACGGGACACCAGGAATGTAGTACGGATACACAGGAACTGGAGCAGGCAGTCCTCTCTTTGCCATCTTCCCTGCCTCATATACTGTGCATAAGAACAAGAAAAACAAAAAAAAATACCTCATACAGTGTGATACTGAGAGACACATGGAGTTTATATTAAACAAACAGATTTGTTCATGTTGTTGTTGTGTTGTATTTCTCACAGTGTCGGGGACAGCAGCAGGTTTCGGGACAGCAGCAGCAGCTGACGTAGCAGCAGCAGGAGTGAGGACAACACTGGCACCAGCAGATCCCTAACAGCAGCAGGAGCAGCACACTGCCGAGGACTACAGATCCAACAAACGCCCACTCTGCATGTACATACGAACACACACACACACACACATATACATTATATTCTCCATTTGTCTTGAGAGCATGGTATTATTCACTTTGAGGCTACAAGTGATTAAGTATTGGAAGATCCATCAGTGATACTTTTATTTCTTGGATGTTACATTAGATTTCTTAATGTCACATGTTTGGTCCTTAAATCTGCTTCATGTATAATGTATCATACATCAAAAGACTACAAGAAAATAACTAATCACATTAACCCCCTTTAGTTAAAATGTGCAGACTACAGTTGACTTTATCTAACAGCTGTATATAAAAAATTGAATGCAACAATTAAAGCTGCTGTTGGTAGGAATGGTGTAAAAAACGTAACTTTTTTTCAGCTGGGTTTGGAGAAAAGGTCATAATACACATCGGTACTCATCTGTAAGTGAGGTAATTTGAGATTATAGTGTGATATCTGTGTTTTCCAATGCCTTTGTATCAAGCAACGTTATTATTCCAATCTTTCCCGTTATCACGGACCAATCAGAGCTACTCCCCGACCCTCTGTCGCCCTGATTGGCTGGGAAGCCACTTCTTCCTAGAAACGTGCACAACAATCTTTTGTGGGTGGGGTTACGGGAGCAGAGAGGGGAGGGAAAGGTGAGTGAGAGGAAATCTGGTGGGGAGGGGTAGTGTTGACATTTAAAATCTCTCTCCAAACTTGTGTTTATATCACAACTACCAACAGCAGCTTTAATCATCAAATATTGTTCAAAATCGGAGGGATGCCACCCCGCCTACCCACAGTCAGTGGCTGAGGGACATCATGTCATGCTTAGACCTTGAAATAATCTGCTATTCAGTCACAGGCTGCAGTAAAAAGTGTATTCAAGTGTGGGGACCTTTTATTGAACACTTTCAGCAACTTCAGTCAGTTTAATAAACAACCTCCTACACTGTTTAACTTAACAGTGTTTCTGTTTATAATTTCAGGCATAACGTTTATTGGTTCTTACTGATCTTTATTGTCACCATGGATACCTCTATCACTATTGTCTTTGTAAATATATATATTTTTTAAATGTTATGGTTTCCCACCTATTTAGTAGTAATGCAAGTTTTTTTTTTTCTAGTACCACTGTGATCCTTGAGAATAAAAGATAACCTGACTTCAAGCACTTGAACGTTGCTTACTGCATGACTAAACTCATGCAGTATGGAGCTCTTATCTGGACATTGGGAATGTTGGGTTCCAAGGAATGGGTTAATGATAGATCCAGCTTATCTTATTGTGCAGTTTTCTGTGTACAAGTTTTATATTTGTGAAAATCAATAAAAATAATTTTGAGGAAAAAAATGTTGTTCAAATCAGAATTATTCTATACGGCTCCAAAAAGAACTGGGGGAAAAACGATGGGAGAAATGGTGTATTTATTTAGCCAGGGAAAATAATTAATTGTAAATATGTTTGACCAAGTATGCTTTTTGTGTTGTATCACATCAAAATGTATGATTTCTAGTACAGACCAAGCCATGACCTCATGTGTTTGTGTTCTTGTGTGTATGTAAGTATATGTGTAAGTGTGTACGTATGTATGTAACCATGTATGTTCTGAAAAAAAAACCCTCAGAAAAAAAAAGTAAAAAATAAATAAAATCAGAATTATTTATCACATAGGGTAACGAGGTTATAATATCACTGTCTGTTTGTTGGCACAATTAGGAAACACTGCCGGCCCTATTTTAATGATCATGTATGAAAGGTGTTGAATGTGCCAAGGAAGAGCCATGAAGCCGTGAAGCTTTCTAAGATCACTATTATTAACAATTATATTGACAAATGTTAAGTGTTTGTAGCATGTGCAGGTGTAGAAATCATAAAAGACTAAACTATTGGTACTTTTTCATCTTACATCTCACATGGCAATGCTCTGTTTCTATGAGAACAAAACAGATAGATATTTAAATTTAGCATGTCGCAGATTTATGAATGATAAATGGAAACCAGAAATATGCACCAAGAAAAACAAACACAAAAAGTAAATAAATAAAAACTCTCTTCTACAACTGTTAAAAAGATTATAAGAAAATTACAAGTTACAGGTAAGCTCAGCAGGTAAGGCTGCACTTACCGCAAACTCTCCAACCATTTATGGGATACTCAAAGGATGAATCAGGGATTTTACTGCCGGAATTCTTTCTAATGTTCATCATCACTCAAACAGTAAAGCTTCTTTGAGATAACGACTGAGGGGTGAAACTCAGAGACATCCAAAAAAGAATGTGATATCATGTCTAAAAAAAGCTTATCTAGATAAGCAGTTTTAGCTGGTCATCTTTTGTATTTCTTGGCTGCTGTGTTCTCATATCCCAGCAGCTACCTTAGTGATCGCAGTGTTGTAATAATTGTTGAAAACGAAGGCTAAATTAAGGAAAGGAAAGACTCATATCATTGTAAAACTATTGGTGTGTTCCTATTTTTCTCTAAATGATGCCTCCAAAGAACAGAGGTCTAAAAAACGGACACTTCAGACAAACTCTTGGGAACCAAAGAGACTCTTATCCCTCATCACATCTCTAAAGCAACCAAACCCTAATGACAAACTTCCTCAGGGTGTGCCAAAGACGAAAATCCACTCAAAACTATTTACTGTAGCAACATACAGTACTTTATATCCCTGGGAGAATTGAAATAGAGCAGAGGGAAGAACTAAAAGTGGGTTTTTTTGTTTTCTTAGAAGCTTCAGTATCTTTATGTTGTTTTATGTTTTTGTCAAACACCAGCTTGTATGCATAGAGGATGATTGTTAGTAGAAGAGAGGTTTGATTGGTTTGTGAGAATAAAATGTGAAGAAGCCAGAAGATGCCAGGCAGTGAGACAGAGTGCAGGTGAGGAGCCATACCTGGCATTATCTCCACATCAAACTCAGGTAGGATATCGTCCGGCTGACCTGTCCGGCCTGCAGAGAGAGGGAGAGCACAGGTGAAGGCCGGCAGAGGAAGCAAGAAGCGAGAGCCCAAAGGTCAAAGGTCAAAGGTCAGGCAAATTAGAGAACCTGGTAGCAGAGTGAATATTTAATAGTCATGCACTGATTGAGCAGCTGAAAGGAAGAACATTTTACTCAGTCATAATTAGAGTTTAAGCTGCATGTTTTTAGATATAGAAATCTATCATCTCACATGATGTCATAATGATAAAGGAGGATCCAAGGATGGATCTGCCATAAATAGTTTAATAATAGCCTTATTTGGTGACATTAATGTTCCTCAGAGGATGAATCTTAATGATTTAAAGACTGTCCACTAACCCCCTTTTTTAGCACTGGCAGCACCTACTTTCTGTTCCAACCCAATGCACTTCAGTGTTTTTGGTGCTCAGGATACTCAGCGCAAACATGCCCTCAGTGTCGGCTGACTTTGGTCACTTCTTTATCACCAACCAGTCAGAATCGAGAAGGGGCGGGACTTCTAATATTAACAAAAACAACAATGCCGGACGGTCCATATGGAGAAAAAACTAACCATAATTTAAGTTGTTCTCATAAGTTTACATACCCTGGTAGGATTTGTGATTTTTTTGGCAATTGGAATGATAAGAGAAAAACTTTTTTTTCACTCATGGTTAGTGGTTGGGTGAAGCCATTTATTGTCAAACAACTGTGTTTACTCTTTATATATCATAATGACAAAAGAAACTGCCCAAGAAATCATAAATTCTGCCAGGGTATGTAAACTAATAAGCACAACTGTAAATGCCATTGAATGAAAGCAAATATGAAGGATACAGAGCATTTTCAAAACAAGCTTTACAGTCACTATTGAGGAGTGGAAGTGCTAACAGTAGCAACAACAAGCACCATTAATTATCAAAAAATGTCAGAACCCCAAAAAATCCCAATAAACATTTTTTCATTATTAACTCCTTTACTAACCGTTTAAATCAATATTTGGTGCAATGGTGTTCATTCATTCTCACAGATCATGGTTCAATAAGGATATCTCACTTGTTTTGAATGAAAATTCACATTAAAACATTTTTAAATGTACATGGGAAAGACTTAAATATAAATACAATAGTTTTACATGACATGGATTTTTTTTTTTTTTGATTTTGATTTTTATAAATTGTGATGTTTATAAATTAACATGAGACACCTCTTCTGTCACATGCTGCCCAGATTTCTATGATGCTTTTAGCTGGTTTGGAAGGCATGTAATGCCTAAAATGTGAAATGAACCATTTTAATTTTATATGTTGATTTCACCTATTAAGCCAAGTAAAGACGTTTCATACCAAAAGAATACTTTTAACATAACATAACATAACAGGAGGGTTAAAGAGCTGCCAGCTTGTGTGTAGACTTTTGTTCACACATGAATCACACTGATACGTTTTGATGTTCAGAGTTCGTGCTGCTTAAAAATGATCTCATCGAGTTTCAAAGAAGTGCAAACAAAAATACTCATTCATGAACATGGACATAAGTCATCTTAGGGGGTCAAAGTTCATAACACTCTTTGCTTTGAATCTAATTTTAGCAGGAGGCCAACTGTACCACATTTCAAGTCTGTTACAACTGACAACTACTGACCCCATGTCCCCAACCAGGCAACATGTATAAGGAAAAGAGGGGGGCTTTTTGGAAACTGGGGCACATAACAATTCTGGGGCAAATATTTACCATGGGAACTCATGATGAAAAGGTCATTCACACTGCATGGTGGTGAAACAGTGAGTCTTTTGTGCTTTATGTACAACAGTTCAAAAAGAGAGAGACTAAATATCCTGGTTGTTTGCAACTTCACTGTAAAATACTGAAGGCCAATATGACTGTGACAGGTGTGATATGACTAAGAAACCACTGCAGGTGGTCATGTTTTCGTCAGACTTTGAGTGAGGTGTAAGGACTATAATTACAGTAAAGAGTCACTGATCTGTCTGCAGGGATAGACTAAACACCCACCGGCTCCACAGACTGCTGAGTAGACTGTTACTGTGGAGGGGGAAAAAACACACACACAGTGTAGCCTCCCCACCTGATAAAAAGTAATCTTGGTTCCCTGACCTGGCACACTCATCTACATACCATGAAGCTCAGTAACACTGAGTAACCTGAGAGAGCCAAGGAGTTATGCAGCCCTGAGAGGGTGGGAGGCAGTGAGAGATGCAGGAAAAGTGCTGGAGGAGTGCATGAGAAGATTTTGCAATACAAAAGGGAGCTGGAAGGGAAGGGAGTGAACGTGCAACAGAAAAATTTACCAAAAAGAAAAATGACATCAGAGATAAGGAGGATGGTGAGAAAAGAAACATTATAGCTTACTGTGTAAGAAACACTCAAAAATTTAAAGGAATGGCATTCTTGTGGGTGTTAGTGAGAAGAGTCCTCTTTTCTGTACAGTCCATATAAAGCTGTAGGCATGATGTGAAGATTGTTTATGAAAGGTTATAAGATTCAAATCATTTTTTTCTCTAGAGGTTATGTGCAGACTATTTAGGGTAGAAAACTGCTATAAAATGTTCAACCGTAGGCTTTAAGCTGCTGTTGGTAGGAATGGTGTAAAAAATGTGACTTTTTTTCTGCTGGGTTTGGAGAAAAGCTCATAATACCCATTGGTACCCATCGGCAAGTGGAGTAATTTGAGATTATTACGAAATCTCTGCGTTTTCCAATGCCTTTGTATCAAGCAATCTTGTTATTCCCCTCGTCCCGTTATGACTGACCAATCAGTTTATCTCCAATCCTCTGTCCTGATTGGTTAAGGGGCGGCCCCTTCTACGTCCCTCCGATTGGTTATGAGTCCGGCACTATCATGACTGCACACGCCGATCTGTGTTGGGGGGCTAAGAGGAAATCTGTTTGAGAGGGATAGTGGTGACATTCGAACTCCCTCTCTCTGAACAGATGTTTACTCTGTGACTACCAACAGCAGCATTAAGAAAAGAAAATCTACCTTTTTTCAGTCCCAATTGCCATGCTAAGCTAAGCTAATCAACTGCTGTCAGTAGCTTGATACTCAACCACAAAATTGGAGAGTTTTAAAAATGTTTTAACCCTTAAAGACCTAGACCATCTTTTGGGGTGCCAGACTCTCCTGAATTTATTTTGAATATGCTGAATTGGACAAATGTGGTATCAATGGGAAGCTGAGAATGTCCGCTTTAAAGCTTGTTGATAGGATGAGCGGTTCAGAAAGTTATCAAACATTTAAGAACAAGTAGCCACCGGTGGCTGTCTTGGTCTTTGAGGGTTAAACTAGTTTTTGGCCAGAAATGAAGGAAGTTAACGATCCAAAATGCAAATTTTTAACAAATTTGTTGAGTGAAACTGGAAGCATATGAAGGCAAGAGACGAATCTGGCACTAAACACATTAAAAACACAAACCTGGCACTAAATACATAAACCAGATCCCAATTTCTTCATTGTAAATAATCTAGCTCTAAAACTCAGCTCAGCCTTGTTTTTCTGATAGGTTTAAGCCCCCCTCCTCTGTCCTGTGAGCTGACTATAATCAGATTAGCGCTCAACAGAGGAGGGCTGAGTGAGCAGACTTTGACACTACAATTAGATCGGGGTTTTATCCAAACTTAAAGGAAGAAACCATTTTGGGTTGACATTCGGATCATGTTGTTGTGCAACTTCAGCCTTGATCTTGTCTTTCTACTTTTTTTTAACTATCCTCTTTTCTTGTCTACACCAGCAGCAACCCTTAACATACCCTGGCCTCCTCTGGGTTGCCATGCTAACGGCTCAAGGAGCTGTAACAAAAGCTTCCACAGCTCCTCGTGCCAAATGAAAATAATGTTTCCTGTACAGGAGATGGAGACACCAAATAAAACAAACAAAACCTGTGCAGCTGAACATGTCATCACTTTTTAATCTACTCCAATCACAGTCCAGCTAAATGAATGTTAATAAAAAGTCAGCTGTTAGTTTTGTAGTCAAAGAGGCAAACACCATATGGCTGTTTCCATGGAAGCTGTCTTAAAAACACCTAAGGGGGCTGAGACAAAGAGCCTCTTTCTGAAACTTTTACATCATATAGAAAGATGCTTCATTGAGCCCCAACAAAGGTTTTTTTTTTACATCATGTTGTGAGAAATATGAAGTGAAGGCATACCGAGTACCAGTAACTCCAGCTGGGCTTCATTCTTCCCCTCCAGATCATCAGCAATGACGACTTTGCAGAAATACACTCCACTGTCGCCCCACTGAAGCTCCCCGATGCGCAGGTCTGCTTCTGCACAGAGAGAGGAAACAAGGCTGTTTGTGCTGCAAGAGGTGAGAGGTCAAATGAAACATGATGCTCACAAAGACGAGTATATGAATTTAGATTGATCGATCCTGACAAAAAAAACTCACTTTAATGATGCTGTTTCTGACTTTATATAGGAGCCCTTGTTTGTGTGGAGTTTTTCATACAGTTATCCCTGAAGTAATAGAGCATGTCCCAGAACCCTTTCCAGTACTTATTTCAATAGGAAACATAATATATGACATGCTGGCTGTTTTCGAAACGACCTGCTACATACTACCTACTAATACTAATGTAGTAGGCAGTAGGTACTGCCTACTACATACTGCGTTTGAATTTAGTATGTAGTGTGACTGTTCTGTTCGATCTGTGTTGCAGTATTCTGGGCCAGACGTCACTGAATTTCCGGTTTCGGAGAGTGGAAGTAAACAACGGCCAAGCTGATAGAGAAACTGCTTCTTTAGCATCCACTAATGATCTAAAAAGTTAAGAAGTGGTTTATATGGAATTTTATAATTTTCACAGCACCTAAAAACTGAGTTCCCCCGTCAAAATAAGAAGGAAAAAGAAAAAGCAGAAGGAGCGCTGTGCATTATGGGAAACAGTACGCGAGGCAGACTGGTCCGATGCATACTGTGAAATTTTCCCGAATCAGTAGATCAGTTTTGGCATACTGCAGATTTTGCCCTTGTTCACATACTACATACTACATACTGAATATTGCCCAAATCAGTACGTACTGCTAGAATAAACAGCCATTGTTTTGATGTGACTGAAGCATTCACTTCAGTAAAATACCGCCACTTGCAAACTTCTCCTCCTATAACATGATTTTTGCAGTAACACAGTTTTATAAATAGTTGAAATCATTCCAAAATGTGTAGAGAAAAAAAATATTGGGCAATGTCAGTTTAAAAACACTGGTTGAATTCACCACGTACTGTCTGGGTTGCAGCTGCTGTGGTAGTATGCAAAAAAAAACCATGATACACCAAATCCAAGGGTGCTTGCAGTAGTTGGCTGCAAGCAAAACCATTCAAATGATCATTTATGGCTGGGTCAAAAAAAAAGACCCTAAAAGATCCCAGAACTCTGTGTTGAAATGCACCCAATGAGACTCATTAAAGTGAGTGAGTGACACTTCTGTGCTAACCAAGCGGCGACCTCCAGCTGTGAGAAATCATGCCAATGCGGAAGTGCTAAAAACTGCAGTTCCTCTAGTGTCCACATGAGGCTGGCTCCAAAAGTACCAGAAACCACATACACACCAATTAAAAAAAGATGATCTTTACAGCCTGGTACAAAGAACAATTTTGTTCTGATTAGCTAATTTCTCTATCGGCACACACTGTACAGAGAGGGATTTTTTTTTATAACTCAGCAGTTTCAAAGATGTTAAGATTATGAGTTTTGTATAATTAGGGTCACAGCTAACTTGATTGAAAGGACAACCTCATTTCTAACTCTTTGCCTCATACTAGGTCAACCAAAGTTAGGTTGAGTCAGCATTTTCAATATGGCAGACGCTGATGCTAGGTTTCAAAACTCCACTTCAGAAACAGAAGGTATGACATCACAGAGACTACGTCCAACTACACTTAAATAAAAAGCAACGATCCCCATAACGTTATTTTTAATTTGCAAACAGAGGCTGCCATGTGTGTCACATATCAAAAGTTTGTTGAAATGTAATGTTGCAATGTTACAATGTCATTTAGCAGACACTTTTATCCAAAGCGACGTACATACGAGAACAAGAACAACACAAGCAAAGATCTAGACAAGAGGAAACAAGATCAGTAAGAGTAACAAAGTGCTTCAAGTCAATTTGGGTGCAGGTACTGCCAAGCAGTGTAAAGGCAATGCACAAAAGTAAGTACGGAATTTTTTTTATTTTTTTTTAACAACTGTTAAAAGAACTACCCATAAAA
This sequence comes from Notolabrus celidotus, assembly GCF_009762535.1. NCBI lineage: Eukaryota > Metazoa > Chordata > Actinopteri > Labriformes > Labridae > Notolabrus > Notolabrus celidotus. The sequence goes on from NC_048281.1 coordinate 24,343,553, forward strand.
ATCCTTTCATTTTCAAAACTTCAAATCAAAAGTTTTGATTCACAGAGCTAATAAAAACACTGGGAACCACAGAAGTTACAGAAACGTATATAATTCAGCTTTTAACTGTACGTGTATCATCGGCACAGTTTTTATTAAGCCAGAAATACTAAATACTCGGTACTTTTCTGTTATTGATGACGTCAGGGAAACATTGTTGTCTGTGGTGTGTTCGACTGACGCATTTGGAATAGAGGACTGCTGTTTTGTCCTGATAAGACTTGAGGTTTTTACAGGGAGTCATACATGAATAGGAGGGGGAGCAGGGACCTGGATCATGTGTGAGTGTGTGTGTGTGTGTGTTTCTCTCTTCTATTGTAAGATAAAGACAAAGGAGGTGTACTTAGAGAACAGGAAACACAAAGCAGCAGCGGTGCAGTGGTTAAACAGTTGCAGTGACTCTTCCTCCTTCACAGTAAAAAAAACATGACCTTACTGTTTATGATGGCGATGTCTCTGCCTTTGTAGTGCTCAGCCAGCGTCATGGAGGCTCCCTGCGCTGATGCTACAACCCGGACGGTGCGCCCGCTGTCCGAGCACTCCAGGTGGGATGAGGCTCCCAACTCCGAGGCCTGGACGGCGAGACTCTCCGGCAGGGTGAAGGACTCTCGGGTACGGTCTCGACAGTAGGACTTGTACCACCACTGGACCACCGGGGTCTGAGAGGAGGCCGTCTGGTACTGACAGGGGAGGACAACAGACTGGAAGAGCATCCCCATGCGCTGCTTCTCCCGCACTGTGACATGCACGCCATCAGACACACACACTGATGTACAAAATGAACAGAGACAAGAAACAAGAATGAGATTTAGGATTGGAAAAAACATTGACACATTTTTCAGACTCTTAATTGAGACAAATATGTGGGACAAACTTTCAGAGGAGTGTTGCTAATACCTACATTAGTTTCAGCTGACTAAACCAAACACAATGTCTCCTGGATGCAGTTAAAAGCAGTGAAATAACAGGAAAAGGATGCAGATCTTGATCACTGAAGGAACAGCTGTGCCTCCTCTTTGTCTTTACCGAGGAGGACTACACCTGGGAGACATTCAGCATCATATTGGAAAAAGGAACAGAGAAATGTTGTGTGTAGGGGGCTCCTCTGCTACTCTGTGCCAGGGTCAGGGAGGTCAAATTCCTGTGTGTGTAAGTGTAATGCGGTGTGTATGTGGGGGAGGCCTGTGGAGAGGCAGGGGGTTGTCATCACACAGGGAGGGGATGGAGTCTGCAGATATAGTCGTGGGTGCTTTCTGCGAGTCATATTAAGTCGAGGTGGGGCAGGAACTCCCTCTAAACATTTCCCAGAAGACAGGAAATCAAAACAAAAGCCTGCAGCGTGGTTTTCCCGAGCAGCGTTTATAATTTTTATCTAAGATATTTCCTTGTTTCCTTCTGTGAGCACCAGTGTACTTGTTTCTAGGCCACCTTTAGGACTACAGCGTTTATTCATTTATAATAAACATTAAAGTTCCTGTGAAGAACTTTTAGTGTGTGTCAATTCTGGAGCCCAAAAATAGACAAAATAGTACTTCATATGTCTTTGCTGATCTTATTCTGTACATATCTAGGTAGCGTGTTCTGACAAAAAAAGCATCATATGTTTTAAGCTAGTGCCATAGATCATCTGGTCTGACTCCTACCCCCTTGCAGCAGTTTCAGGCATTAAAGTTGACAGTACAGACATTGTCAATTTTATTGTTAATGGTCTTATTTACTTTTGTAGGTCATTAAGACACAGTACTGTTAATTTCGGTCAGTTTCATATCGATGTTAAAACTCCTCACAGGAGCTTTAAGTAGTGGGACTGCACTTTCAGTTCAATTTTATTTTTTGATCAATCTGACAGTCTTATTCCTGATTATTTTGGGGTCTATAAATCATTCAAAAAATACTTTTTTACTTAATACAGAGCTTCAAAATAAAATAAGTTAAATCTGCCATGAAAATGACAACCAAGAAAGCAAAATCTACAAATCGTACAGCCTTAAACCAAGGAATCTTTCATATATGTGCTAGAATTCTTACTAAAATTATCTAATTAATAATTATATGAAGGTACTAGACATTATTTTAAATAATATAACACAAAAAAGCAGTAAATTGTAATATCTGAAATGATGAATCCTGAGAAAAAATTTCATTTTTGCTTTAAAAAACAAATGTTTGTGCTTAATTATGCAACAATTTCAATGACAGGGTTGCTTAAGTCAGATTAGCATCATCAGTTTCTTCCTAATCCTCTGATAAGTTACGCATCTGAAACATTTTAAGTGTAATGATTGTGGTGTTTATATCCACTGACTTTTACAGGACAAACAAAAGAGGAGGGGCGATAGAGCTCCTGAATTCCTCCCACGATGGAGCCCTGGTTATCCCTTTGTTTCCTTTTTTTCATGGACCAGTCCATTGTAGGGCTGTGCCAAAGCCCCCCTCCTCTGTCCAACTTGAGGAGCTGAGCAGGGGGGGAGGAGGTCACAAACCCCCTAACCAATGAGCGCATCTGCCTTCATCCAGCTGGTTGGAAACAGACCAATCGATTTAAACCAAACGGTTCCCCCATGAATGTCCTCAGTTTGGGGTGAGGACAAACAAACAAACTAAAGAAACTATCAGCATGTTGAAAGTGACTGTTACTATTGTTCATATGGAGTCTGCATCAGGTGTGACTCACTGTATTTTAATGAACAAGTTGCACAGAGGACACAGTCACCTCCTCCACCTGCATACAGGCCTCACTGTTAGATTACTCTGTCTTGTATTAAAATAATGTGTGGTCACTGCTGTTGTCCAGGTCAAAGCTCAGCTGCAGGACGCTGCATGTTTCCTGACGCAGCCTCACTTCTTTTCCTCTCCAGAGCTGTCACATTTCCTGCTTTTACTGTGCCCTACATTCCTTCACATTGACTCAACAGTGGCCCAACAAAAATGTAACTCTGATAGGACTGAATATGGTGTCTGTTTCTGATAAAGATTTCAATGCAATTTTAAAAAGCACACACACTTTGAGATAGGAGGGGGGACTTTTCTGTTGGGAGTGCATCGCTCAAAGACCACAGGTATTTTACCAACACCCTGGAGTCCTGATGTGCACTGTTTAGTCACAAAATGTTGTTGTTAATGCATAACTGGTAGTGTTGCTATTATTGAATACTGTGACAGCCATTTACTTTCAGTTTTGATAAATCTCAGAGTTATAATCCTGACTAAATGAACATTTTGACTATAAAGTGCTAGTGAAAATGGCCTTTTGTTATTTCCTTTACCATCAGTGAGATCATGTATTTAAATAGGTTTTATTTCCTGTCTTAATTTGGACATATTAAATGTATCAGGCCTATAACTGCTTCAATCTTAAACCAGAGAATGTACAAGATGTGTTCTTGGAAAATTAAAACTAAAGTCTTGATTGAATATCAAGCCAGTTATTTTTGTTGTTGTCCCTTGATGAAAAGATTAGTCTCGTCAGCTTTATGCTATTGGTTTTATTGTAGCTACCCCTGAAGTACTGCTCTCATGATAATTATTGTTTTGCAAAACGCACAGTTGTACTTTTGTGAACTACACTTGCCGAATGAAAGAAAGATAGGTCTTAGTAAAGCTATTAAGCGACACATGAAGCCTGTTTTGTGAAGAATAAACCCAAAATGGAATACCACGCACCTATAAGTTCATTCTTTTGTAATAAGTGTCTTAAAAATGTGTAGAAACCCTATTTTTGCTCGATGTGAAGGCTCAAACAGAAGTATGTCTCAGCTGCGTTTTCTATACGCTGCCTGTATAATCACTGGGATCAACCTGTTGCGCCATTGTCGTAAATATAACACATTTAAGCAAAACATACACGTTCAAGTGAAGAGAATTAGACTCACCAAATGCTCCCAGCAAAATAGCCAGCAGGTAAAAGTTCATTATACAGTCCGTTTTCACAATAAAGTGCACTTTATCCGCATGTTGCCTCTCTCGTCGTCTGCTCACAGGGCTCCGGACTGCTGCGACTAACGGGACTGTACCACTTCACACAGAGGTGAGCCCGGCCCCAAAACACTGCTCTGACATAATTACTACTTTAAAATAATTATTCCTTTAGAAAAGCTCAAGTTTAGCGCAGGTTATCCTTCAATCTCTCTCCTGAGCACCAGTGGTTGTTGGGTTTTTTTTTCACCGGGTGCAGCAGCAGAGTCTGCCGGGCAGAGAGAGAGGTCCGCCCGGTGGATGTGGAGGGAGAAGGAGGGGGGCAGCTCCATAATGAAACCAGGTCAGAGTTTTTCAGGAATTTTACTGACCACGGCCAACGGTGGGCAAAGTGTTCTGTACTCAGGGGCGTCGCCAGGAATTCTGGGCCTCCTGAAAATATATATCAGTAGGCCCCTTCATGACAACCAACCCTACAAAATATAAAATTGCTGCTATAATATTGGTTTATTTGCATTATACAAAAATATTTGCTTAAAACTATCTTGGTTAACTGACTCAAATCTAAGCTACATATCAATTTTATTATTTTTTTCACAATTTCTCCAAATGTAACTGCACAATATTGACCTTCAGACTGCCCATCTCTTTAAACAAGATTATTTGAAGCCAATTGACTTGTTGAATAACAACAAGGGGGCATTATTTGGTATAAATTAACCTCATGGAGTCAAATACAACTCTAAAAACCAACAGTTTTCTTTTCAATCAGATTCAGCCACTATGACTCTGATTGAGAGAGACTCCCCTTTTTCCAGAAAGGAATTCTGAATGTTTGTTTATTTATTCAAAAAAATTTAGTTATCTTTTTGCATTTATAACAAAAGAAAAGAAAAGCGTAGTAGAAAACACGTTTTATTTTAGGCCCATGAAGGGCCTCCCTCCCCACTTGGGCCCTATAGGTAGTCAGTCCACACTCATTTGTGTAGGGGTGAAATTAAAATTTTTAAGAGCCCTAACCTAGGAGTGATTTCTCACATTAAAAACAATAAACAAAAGGTACAAAGATTTTATTGATGATAAATTCAAGCAGGATTTGTTACAGTTACAAAAATGACTATAACCTCTAAAACTGGTTTTCATATTAAAAAAAATACAATAAGAAATTAGTTAAAGATGATTTGCATAGTTTTTTACGAAAGAATTGTTGAATATTTCTTTTTTTTATTGTCTGAAAATTATTTGAATAATAATGGCAAAACCACAACAGTAGATTAATTGCATTATATGTAAGGTGTAAATGTGTTGTTCTAGAAACAATAGAAGTGCTAAGAGTATTTCGAAACATTATTCTCTGTCCTTTACATAATAAGATTTTCACTGTAGGAATTACTGGAACAGGCTTAGAAGATTTCATTTCGAGTTTCCCACATCCCCTGTAATAATATTTGAATACCTGTGTTAACTCTAAAATCAATGGGATTTTGTACATGCTCCTGTAGATTTTGCTCTGTGTGCCACTAAAAATTCAAGGTAAAAAACTGTATGGAAAAAGAAAAGTTTTGAGAGCATTTAAATGACTTTCAGTAACACAAGCTAATCATAACCATTTCTCTCTCTATCATCAATGTAAGCAATGTGATCACGACTGCCACCGCGTCCATCATCAAGGCGATCACGACTGCCACGGTAATGATCACGTGGTTCGTCAAGGCGTTCGCGACTGCCTCGGTACTGATCACGTGGTTCATCAAGGCGATCACGACTGCCCCGGTACTGATCACGTGGTTCATCAAGGCGATCACGACTGCCTCTGTAATGATCACGTGGTTCATCAAGGCGATCGCGACTGCCTCTGTACTGATCATGTGGTTCATCAAGGCGATCGCGACTGCCTCTGTACTGATCACGTGGTTCATCAAGGCGATCGCGACTGCCTCTGTAATGATCACGTTGATCATCAAGACGATCACGACTGCCACTGTATTGGTTACGTTTTTCATCGAGCCGATCGCGACTGCCTTGATTCTGATCGTGCCGGTCATCCTGATAACGCTGAGAGTCGACATCACCGCCCTTGCCGTCATTTCTTCCTTTACCACTATAACTGCTGTGTTGATCGTCCTCAGGCTTCTGTCCAGCTGCTCCTACGCTGCGATTGCTTTTAGGTACAACATCTTTGTCTTCATCCTTGTACTGCTTGGTGTTGGATTTGTCATCCAAGTACTGCTCAGCGCCAGGAGCATCTTTGTCGAAATGCGCCATTTCTTCGGGGGAACTAAGACAAACAACATTCAAACAAAAAAGGAAGATGTTGAGAATTGGTGGTCAGATGAAAGACCAACTAGAAGTCAAAATTATTGAATCATTCTTGGTGGTGGTTTACACTGACAGAAGCATTCCGGACACATCGTACATACCCTTCAGCAAGCTCATCCTTTTTTCCCTTTTTCCGGCAGAAACAGAAAATGACTATACCCAGTAACACAACGCCTGCTAGGACTCCTCCAATTATAACTGCAGTGGATCCAATCTTCATGCTGGCTAAAGTGGAGAGATAGCATTTTCAACTTCACTTGCCATTTTTGAATGTATTATTTAAGCCACCGTTCTCATTCTTCATTAGAAAAATATGTTATTGGTGAGACAAATTACATTGAATAATATCAGTAGGTCTTCTCAGTAATAAGATAAAGAAAAAAGCCATAACCACACACTGGAGGTCAACAGAACTACAGCAGAAATTGTTTTGTAGGAAACATTTGAATGATTTTTAAAGCCTCCCCCAGTTGTATATGACATTTTCATTTACAGGCAGGTTTAAAAAGTCAAAATTGTTGTTTATTTACTTGATTCAAAGAGAGTTAAAAATAATGTTTTAATCAGGTCCACAACATGAAGTGATAGCTATAACTAGTAGCTACTTTGTTGTTAGCTCCATGAGATCTTGGAAGAACAATGTTAAGTAAAGTAGATTATACATTATGTTTGATATTCTTAAACTATATATTACATGAACTATCGTGAGAATAATCGTTTTATAACTAGGAAAACCAAATGCCTCGTCAAGCATTTGGCTCTCTTTGGTTAGCTAGCTTCTTGGGGCGACAACTCTTCTAAATAGGAACACACCAGCATCTATAACTGTCTTTCACCTAGCGGTTAAGACCTTATTACTGATGTTATATTTCTAAAAGAGGCTTTTTTAAAACCCAATTTGTTACATAAAACTTTATAGTAAGCTAATGTCAGGCTGTTTGGCTTTAGCGGTCACACTGTTAGCCCCACAACTGTAGGTTGTAAGCTAGTTAGCTGGACGCTCAAACTGTAAAAGTCAGCAGTTGATGAAATAAAATCATCTCACACTGAATTCTTTGACATCTGATAATCACACAATGAAAAAAATCTCATGATTGAGTTGCTGATGTGTCCTGTTATAGATCATCTCAGACAGTACTTGCTCATGAGAGTTTAACAAGCTCATGTTTGACTTATAACAAGCAAGCAGACAGAAAGCCATTTAAGAAGTGTGTTCTGACCACCTTATGAAAACAAATCCAACCCCACATGCATTTTAGCTCTGTTTGGATTAACTAAGAATTTGAAAACTGAATTTGAAAAGCAGAAATTATAATTCACTGAGGGTTTTTCACAAACACCTGAGCAAGTAAATTATCTGAAACACTCACCTGGCACCACACTTAAGGTAAGGTTGCAGCTGGCAGAGCCCACTCGATTTGTTGATGAGCAAATGTAGAACCCAGACATTTCTCTTGAAACGTTAAAGAGGGATAAAGTTCCATCCTCTGTGACACAATGACAGACATTAGAGGAAACACAGCCAATGTAATGAGCCACTTTAGGATTTTTACATCAGCGCTGATGATGCAAAACAACATATCTGGAGGCATGCTTTAAAGTTAAACATGAATGATTGAGATGCGTACTTTCAGTTGTCTTTGGAGGAAATTGTCTGGGAATGTTTTCAACACTGTGGCTCTTCCATTTATAGGAAGGTTGTGGGGATCCCTCCTCCGACAGGCAGGTAAGGCTGATGTTATGCCCATACTCTGCTGTTCCCTGAATCCTACAGATTGGTGGAGAAGGACGTACTGAAAGAAAACAAGAATTTCATATTAAAAAATCTACTTTGTCGCAGCAGCACTGTTAAACCATTTGGAAATGATTTCACACACATTCATTTGTGTGTTTAAGTCTCACCAAGGACCAAAAGGAAAGTTATGGCGGCAGTTATTCCCTCATCGTCATTGGGGATCTTGACGCTGCACTGGAATTGGCGGCTGTCCTGCATGGTCACCTTTGTTAAGCGCAGAGTGCTCACTCTGCGGTCAATGTCGACTTCCATAAAGGCTCTGCCTTCATAAGCAGGTGCAATGTCAACTGGATGGTTTGGAAAGAAGGTTGCCACAGATTTCTAAAGAGTAAAGACAAATATATTTTATTAAATAAATATGTGGTCAATACAACTAAATCATAAAACTTCCAACACATTATTCTAAAGACGAATTATAACAATTAATACAATAACACAGTTCTCCATTACCATGACATCACTTATTTTAGGAACAGCAACTTTGTTGTAATAAGCTAACACCTGCCATTAACACTTTCTCTTCACTTGGGTGCTGAAAAATACAACAAACTCATGACCGTAGCTATAGATTACAGGATAGGCAGGTAGCATGTGGTGACTATTTTTCTCTTTGACTTTGAGCTGGGTGTTCTCAAAAAACTGACAATGGGTGTAGGTTTAACTCATTAGAGCTAAAAATGTCTTGCTTTGTTTTGTCATTTAGCAAAAGAAAAATGTCTCTGCCTTAATCTTCTCATTTTGAAGGAGTTTAACTAATCCGATGTGATAGTAAACTGGATATCTTAGAGACAAAACAAACCAAAAGGTTGCTACTTTAGACTTGTATTAGCTTATCACAGTCATTATCTCTAGGCTCTTTCCTTACTATGTGGACTAGAAGATAAATGAGAAAATAATTTAAAGATGAATTGTGAAAATTATCTGTTGCAGCCCTATGACTTTATTTTAGATTATAAAACCCATTCTTTGGTTTCAGTTTCTTTTGATATGTGCAACGGTTGGTTATTTGCAGAAGGCACTATTCATTCAAATTACTATCAATTGGACAAAGGTCACTGAGCACAGCGTACAGCAGGAAGGAGCTCTATGTCTGAAGCTTCAGTGCCACATTCAGTCAAAGCACAGGACCCCCTCCTTATGGATACTTCATTCATGACAGGGAATCCTTCTTTCTAAGTTGAAAAATGCCCACATTTAGACTGGGTATGCGTACCTAAAACTACGAACCTAATACAAAAAGCAACTGGTTTAAAACTACAATCCCTGTGGGTCGATAAAAAGCACACACTAGTTGGTTAACTTCATGTTACTATGGTTCATGGTTCAAAGAAATCCTGTTACTCAGTGAGTTTAGTGTTATAATGTCTAAGACTAATGTGACCGAATGTTAAGACATTGAAAGGTACATAACATGATTATAGAATTGGTTTGTAACAGATTAAATATTTTGACTGACAGAATATTTCAGCAGTTAGTATCCAGGTGTTGGGGGACTTCCAACAGACAGTTAAAACAAATAACAGCATCAGAAAACTCCCGAAAATTCTGTTTCCTACACTTCCCATAATGCAGTTCTCAAATTTGACACTCAGCAGCTACATTTTAGTTATAATTTTTCAAAAAATACAGACATTTTTCAGTGAGTACAGAAATCACAGACGACATGAAACAGCTGCTTCTTGCAGGTTTGGTAGCCCCCCTTATGATAAGTATACCAACTTATATACGTAGATTCAGTAGAAGTTATTTTATGTAGTTTGTTCCACTTTTTTTGTATCAAATTAATTTAACTTCAGATTTGTGCGCATGCGATTTAACTTCTCACCATTGGATCACCAGCTTCATCGGGGAAACCTCCCCACGTGAGGACGAGTGCATTGAATGGTCTGGCTGGGACGAATGAACATGTGAAGGTAATATCACCATCTTTTGCAACCTCATATTCTTCCTTTTCAATTGTAACCTGGAGGCCACTGCAGCAGGAAAGCGCTGAAAGAAAAAGAGAAATAAAAAAATCCTTTTTGGGTCAAAGTTGCATATATCCTGTAAAAAATAGCATTGTATTTAAACTTTACTATGCTTTTGCTAATGCAATCTTTTGTGCAACTAAAAAAAATTTAACCTGTTTGAAATCCTGCTTCCAGTTAGGCAGCAAGAACTTGGATTGATGATTAACCCAGGTGATAATGCCATAAAGGTGTGGTAGCTGAAAAAGAAAGAATAAAAGCGTAACTCCTACCTGTAAGGATCAGAAATAACTCCCTCCATCCGAGCTGCATCTTCGTCGATGTTACTTGAAGACGAGTAAAAACTCCAGGAATTAGAATATCTGAAATTGATGCTCCACAAAGTCTAAGAGCGAGAGCCCGCCTTAACCATCAGGGTGAACTCCCAGGTATGGAGAAGTTGACACTTCCAGGTAATAAGTCAACAGTTTGAGGTCACATGTCAGCAGAGGGCCAATCATTGACCTGTTTCACTTTGATTTAACATGAGCATTTAAGATGCATGTGAGAAGGCGGTCCATGACAGAAAGGTCTAAATATTATTATTTAAAAAAAAGAAGTAGACAGAAGAAAAAAGAAGAATTGGACAGTCAATGATCCTACTGTATCATAAGGACATTAGTTCAAGGATAAATATATAGATAGATAAATACCTAATTCATAAGACAGTTCAATGGATTTGTAACTGCCTTCAAAGCTTTATTGTGCAGCCATCTCTGGTGTTGTACTCAGCTTGACCTGCAGGCTGCAGTATTGCACTGACATTGATGCTGTATGTGTTTGATGCAAATTTGTAAATCTACAAACTAACTATGCGACAGACATTATTTACCTAAACCTTTGCCCCTGTGAATCTGAAAGGAAAAATGTATGAGCTGCAACCACACCACTAGTTGTTCAAGCGACTTCACAGAGAGTGTTCTCTTTCATTGGCTTTGGTGGCATGAGGTTGCAGAAACATGCTTGACTCTGGTTAATGATGCATCCCTACGTGGCCCAACAAGTCAGTTGTGGGGAAGTGTTTAGCCTGTTATGAGCTCTATGTTGAGCCATATGATGGACATGCTGCAGTTTAACCGTTTGTTGTCTCTTCATGAGATATGGGACACATCAGCAACTGAAACGTAGAGGCTGAGTGATATATTTCTCCGTGACACACTCACACACTTATTCCTAACAGTTATGAAAGAAAGTATTTGTATTGCAGACAAAGATGTTCTTCTGTGACTCTCATCTTGATATTTGATGTGATCTCATTGTGGATTCTAAGGCCACAATCTATATTACATCAATCAAGAGTTTGATGTTTGGTAGTAATATGCTGTTGTTGTAAAGGGTTGGGGGCCCCTTCCTTATAGTACGTCAGATTTGAGGGGCCATGAGATGATGAATGATGTTGAACAGAAATCTGAAACATTTTAAAACTTAGCTCTTCTCCTGGAATAGTCATACTTTTAACTCAGAGTCTTATTTCAATTAAACCTTTCGCTATTTTTCCAGAGCAATAAAAGGGAGGGGACCACTGCTTGAAAATCTCTATGCAAACACTATACTTTATGTAAACTCTAACAGTTTAATAATTAAATAACAAGCTGGTGTAGTATTGCCGTCCCATGATACATTCATATTTTTTTTACAAACTGTTTAAAGGCAGGCTCAAAATGTTAATTTGAAGTGCTCAACTTGACTTTTGTTGTCAGATTTACACACCTCTATGTGCTTTTTTTTTCTATAGCTTGGAATGGCAGTAGTGGAAAAAGTTCATGGCTTAATTATTTGGGTCAAAGTATCCTCCTTGTACTCCAATACAAGTGAAAGTTGTCCAGTCAAATTATTACTTGAGTTAAGTAACTGGAGTACTTGCTTTTAAGTATTCAAAGAACTTTTAAAAAGATCCTAAAAAGCTGTATTTTCACAAAGCATGACTGCAGTCAAGAATACACAAATGTACATTCTGCTCTGTTATGTTTATTTAGAAAATATTATTAAATATATATAGATATAAAATAAAGCATCTTGATTGAATTTTAAACACCACATTATACCACTGGTCTGTTTTTAGTTCTTTACTTTCCTTGTTGTTTTTCCACTTTTTGTGGTGATCTTTATGGACTTCATAGCCTTTTGTCTGGCTCCTCCCTGTCTCATCCTTCTTCTGTCCCTTCCACAATGCTGCATCATTTTCAGGCACCAAAGGCTTATAATACCTTTATTATTCCTGTCTTAGGTGTATGAGTCATATGATGGGAATATGACTGCATTATTTCCACTATATGAATGTTGTTCATATGTTGTTGTTGTTGTTCATGTTCTCTGTCCTACAGAGTGCAGATATTTGTACTTTTTGTTTCATGAACAGCCTACATTCTAACTTGACCATAGGCAGCGAGAAGTTATTCGGTCACATGTTAAGTATGTTTATTTTTTTTATTATTACTACATTGTTGTTGTTTTTGGGCCACATTTTAAGTATGAGAAAAGCTTGAAGATAATTGTCATAAGTTATTAAAAACAACAATCTGCATACACTCATTACTCTGCACCCAGTGTGTATTAGCGCAGGGGTTCACAAACTTGGGAACCCCTGCCAAAGGTGCCAAAGACTTGCCACCCCCCTCTGTCCCTCAAAGTGATTTAATGTGGCTTCATTTAGCTGGTCTGCAGAAAAGTAGCCTACCTATATGAGCATGTGGCTGTGTTTCCTGTGCTGTTATGAATTAACCTACTGCTACTGATGCTTTTGCTATTTAACTGTTAATTTATCCAAAACTTAGGAGTCATCTGACAAAAAGAAAGGCATTACATTTTCTATTTTCAAGGTTTTATTTCAAGTTTAGCTACTACTTCTGTCAATATTTTTTTTTTACTATAAATGGATAAAATGTATTACTTTTAGATAACTTTTGTCATTCAACTTTTTTATTGCATTTTTTTCAGTATTCCTTTGTTCACCACAAGTTAACGAATTATATAAGTAATACAAAACCAACAAAGAGAAAAAATACAATAAAAATGAATACAAAATAAATAAATAAATAATGATAATTATAAACAAATAATAATAATTAACAGTACAAACAAAAAAGGAAGATAAACATACGAAAACAAGGTAAATAAACAAAAATAAAACATAATAAAAATAATACATATTTTTTAGACAACTTTTTAAAAAAACATTCTGGAAGACCTCTCACGACCCCCCCAGGGTGTCCCGACTCACCCTTTGGGAACCCCTGTATTAACGTACCTGCCTGTGCATGCATGCATGTGTGGGTGTGTGTTTGTAGGTGTGTGTTTGTAGGTGTGTGTGTGTGTGTGAGTAGCACTGGTAGGCTCAGGGCTGGGATTTCGGGTTAAATATTCAAAATGGCGGACGGAGGAGCAGCGAGTCAAGATGAGAGTTCAGGACCAGGTAATGATTACAGCATTTTACATATTCATACTCATATTCAAACTGTGTTGCTCACAATTTATGATAAACGGAAAACAGAGGAAACGCAGACTGACTCGCAGATGAGAATGGAAATGGATGCTGCTTTAGTTTTACACACAGAAAGCCAACTGTAATTTGACAGAGGAGGAAACGAGCTATTGCAGTGCGACGGCAAATTACATGGAAACATGCCTCCCCCCTTTGTGTGATTAGACGGCTGTACGCCGCTACATATTCATACCTCTGTCGACAAATACAGTTTAGCATATTTTATTAGTAATCGCCGACGTGACTCCAATTCTTAGATGACATATTTAGATATTTCGCTAACGCAGTTTGATTGAAATGATGATGCTACCAAGCTAGTTAGCTCAACTGCTAACGCTTGGCTTTGTGTTGATGCACACAGTGAAGGCGTGAAGCAGCCTTTGGAAGAGGTTTGCATATTCATTTATATGGAAGCAGGGAAGTGGCTGTGCTCATTTCTTTTGAGAAAACACATATAAATGTAGCAAATGTGGATTTAGTAAAATAACATATCTGTTTCTGTGGGCTCGATGTGGTTTTTATAGCCCTCGGTCTTTTGTGCTCGGCGCAGTGGAGCCACAGCAGCAGCAGCCTGTTGTGTTATTCATGCGGGCCTGCTTCAACCAGAGTGCGGAGTTCAGCATATTCCAGCAACCGAAGCTGGAGCTCATCCTACGAGGCACAATAACTGTAAACACAACTGTTTGTGACCGAAGAGCGTTCACTACATCTCGTGTTTTCACATTTCAGACGTGTGTTTTTCGAGCGGCTAACTAGCTAACGTCACCTTTCTCCAACTTGTCGTGGAGCTAATGTTTATTTACTGAAACTGAACCCAGCTGGAACAAATACAGCTGCAGATAACCTTTAAAGATGTTGTTTTCTGTGGTGGACAAAGTACACAGCGTCATTACTTAAGTCAAAGTATAGATACTCCTGGTCAAATAGTACTCTAATACAAGTGAAAGTTGATCCATCAGATTATTACTTGAGTTAAAGTACTGGAGTACTTACTTTTAAAAATACTTAAGTATTCAATTTACTTTTTAAAAATATCTCAAAACCTATTTTCACAAAGCATGAGTGCAGTCAAGAATGCATGGGTGTACATTCTGCTCCGTTATGTTTATCTAGAAAAGTTCTAGTGAAGTTACTACAAGCACAGATAAGTTTAAAATGTTCATCTGGAATAAAACAAGTGTGTTAGCTACAGACCTCCACACGCTTTCTCAGGTTAGATGTCAATGTTTGTAGGCTGGGATGAAGTTTAAGTGGTAAACAGATCAGAGATTTGCAACAATACAAATCTTTCTTTATTTCAAAAACATCAAACGTGGGCTTAAAATATGGTCGTGGTGCTCAGGTAGAGAATCATTATCCTTCTCAGTCATAGCCATCATTACCAAGACCGAATGAACGGACTGATCTGAATAATGTTTGATCTGCATTGCTCTACGCTCAACCAACGTACGGCTACACCAAATGGACAAACTACATGGAAGTACCTGAACAGTTTACTGTCTTAGGGATCCGATTTCAGAAAAGAAAAGGAAATTCATGAGCTGACTACAAACCAAACGTATTGAGTAACTAGAGCACTGATAGAAATGTAGTGGAGTCAAAAGTACAATAATTGTCTTCTAAATGTAGTGGAGTAAAAGTAATAAGTTCCCCCAAAAAATAATACTCAAGTAAAGTACTGATACTCAAAAACTGTACTTAAGTACAGTACTCAAGTAAATCTACTCTGTTACTGTCCGCCACTGCCAGTGGTTGCACTCAAACTACAGTTTCATTGAAGTTGGGCCGAGCACTTTCCTGCTCTTTAAGTGGGAGAATCTGTGAAAGGCGAGCTGTAAATCCACCTTATTGGAATATATTTTTATAAACACAACTTTTTATTGCTCCTGAATGAGCAGGTATTGCATCTTGTTTTCCATCCGCTGTCCCTTCGTTGTTGTAGGAGTTTTGACTGAGTGCGTCTGTGCTGAATACAAAGATTGTACCTGTGTATCCCCCCGGGCACAGGGAGGGGTGGTGAGGCCCACTTCCTGAAGGCCACAATAATAACAGGCAGGACATTCTTACTATTCACTCCACCGGTTTCATGGCCGGGCAAGACACAGCATGATGGCACTTTTTTTCCCCCCTCAGAGTAGATCTGTTTAGTTGGTGTAAAGGAATGCAAAGTGTGTAGTGTTACTGTATCACTGTACTGTACTGTCATGTATATACCATTACAGATGATAGGGCTGTATTATATGGATGCTTTACTTCAGAAGTTGTCTTGAGTCCCAGAGTCACTAACTTTAAACAATGAATGAAAAAAAGAACTAAGAGTTCATTGATATGTTTACAACTTGTGATTGATTTTAAATTATTTTGCTAATAAATTCACCATACAGTGCTATAGTATGAGAAGAAAAGGTAACAAATCTGTTATTCCCACTTCTTAAATGAGAACATTTTGTGCGGCCTTCATTCCTCTATGTCAGTTAACTTATAAATCTTAAACTTGTGAGCAAAACAGACACTTGACGACCCCTCGGGCTTTTGAAAACAAAGAGTTCATTTGCAAAAACAGTTAACCCACTTTTGAAAAATTTAAAAAATGTTTCCAAAAACACATTTTTTCTAACACTAGCTTTTGGTATGAACAATCAACTGAGGTTGGGTGGCTTTGACTAAGTCAAAATGACTTTACTAATCAGAGATATCTTGAAAATGCAACTTTATTAGCAATCTATATAAAAAAATATGTTTTTTGAAAATGTATAAAAACGGAGTTATCTGTTTTTGCAAATGAACTCCTCAAACACACATCAACATTTTTTTACTCTTTTCTGACATCATATTGATTAAGTAATTGATAGATTATGAAACAATCAACAGGTCAATCACCAGTGAAAACATCTGCTTCAGCCCTGTGAGACAATGCATCACGCTGCGACCATGTTGTCATGTATTGAAGTCTTTGGAGTGATAACACAGTTGTGATAGACATACCTACCGATATCAATCAATCAGTCAATCTTTATTTGTATAGCGCCAAATCACAACAAACGTTATCTCAAGACGCTTTTACAAACATAGGAGGTCTAGACCGCTCTATGTCAATATATATCTAATCTATCAGAATATATATCTAAAAAAAAAAAAAGAAATGTTCATCAAAGACGACAGATTGGCCATAATCCTCCTGTCAGCCACCACCTCCACAGGGTCCAGGACTGAGCTGGCCTTCTTCACCATACAGTGTGTTCAGTCTTGCTCTCCTGTATCCTGTCCGCCCACAGCAGGTTTAATCCTTCCAATGTGGCGTTTGTGTCCGGTGTTAGCTCTGTTAGCATGATGCTACTCTGCCAGTATTCCCTCTGGTGCTGGGTTAGCTCGTCCACCTTATCGTAGATAGATCTTACATTCCCCATAACGGTGGGTGGAAGGACGGGTCGATGTCGTCTTTTCTTAGCTTGCACCTCAATACCAGCATGTTGTCCTGGCCTCCTTCTCCTCAGCTCGCAGTGAACATCGGGTCTAGTATCGTTTAGCATCAACATGCTACGGGCAGCTCACAGCTGATCTCGTATGTAAACAACGTTACCATGGATACACGCAGGATCACTGGACACAGACAGGAACAAAAATAACAAAAACACCACTGCAAACGTAGCCAGTTTGGTGTCTATGGCTAACAAAATACAACATGCTCGAAATACAAAGATAAGTAAACAGATATGAAAAAAGGTCAAAAGAAGAACAACGAAGAGAGAGCTGCTGCAACAAGCAGCCACTCGAGTGGCACATGTGCATCATCTTTCATTCAATATATTCAGACTTATACAAGTTATAAGGATAAAAGTGATACCTTGATGAAAACGGCAGGGTGGTGTTTCTTTGCTAGTTTTTCTATTTTATAGAATGAATTTCAGCCTCTTCATGTGATTTAGATATTGTTCTTTGTTAACACATCATAGAAAATGTATAGCATACCTGCAATCACACCTGGGGGTTACTTAGCCCGTGATAAAGATATCATATTAGAGGCTTGGACTTTTTGCTAGGGCGGGGCAATAATTCAATAACCATAATTATCGTGATATAATTTTTTGTCAATATAAATATAACAAATGTTCGATTTAAAAATCAATATATTTAAACACACGTAATCCATAGTAACCTTAAACTGGAGTGCACTACTCACAACAATACTCTATAAATTGATACACAGCACACAATGTGATGTGTCTTTGTTGTAAATAACCTCAATCTGAGAAAAATAAGAATCTACAAACTAAAACTTCACAAAAATCTCATCTTTCACAAAAGACCTGCTCCCTGTCAGCACCATCAGAAATGATGGAAGCTTTTCAGAGAACTAAATCCAGATACAAGCTAACAAAGCATCTGATGTCTAAAACTTTCAAAAATCTGCCTTTAAATGTAAAAGAAATAATAATTTGATATTTATCGTGATAATGATCGATTTCGACTGATATGAAAAACTTTATCGTGATAACTTCTTTTACAATCTCGCCCAGCTCTACTTCTTGCTTGTGGTTTCTTTCACAAAGAAGTCATCAAAAAGGTGTCTGTGTGTAAAAACTTGTGGTACTATTGTTGCTGTGGGACAAGCTGTCCCATGATTATCCTCGTAAAAGTGCAGGCATATAAGGCATGCATTTGCATCCGAAAAATGACAATGTGATACACAACGAGACATACCAAGCTTAGAGAGTAGACTGTTTGTTAAGTTGCATTTTGTAAAAATTAAAGCCCTGTCTGAATTCTGGAAATAGCCGTGCATACTTAAAAATATATAATTAAGGTATTAAACAGGGCAACTTAAATGACAGATGAGAAGTACTTCTGTCATCCTCATACTTAGGCTACTTTTCTGGTTTAATTAGTTTTAGAGTTCCACCCTCATTCCAGCCTTGTAGTTCCATCATGAATATTCATTGGTGTAAACACAGTTGTTATGAATAATGCATCATTTGCAGTAATAAATTCAGGACATGCCATCTCAAAGCACTGAGCGGGCCTCCATGAAGGCTGCAGTCAGACAAGCTTTTTTCTTTTTTTATGACTGTGGAGGAGGAAAATCATAACTAACTAAGAGCTGTATGCTGTGCTCCAAACAGATAAATACTTGTTTCAGTTGATCTGTAGCATGACTAAACAATGCAAAGCAGAACATGTCTGAGTATGATTAAAGCAACAGAGAGCAAGCATTCTGCTGAAGTTTTACTTCACAGTGTTCAACAAGGTTTCTTACAACAAATTGAGACCAGGTTGACAGACAGATATGGAAAATCTGTTTTTGACCATACAGACAGGATCAAAGATTAAGTAGCACAGGTGTACAGTTAGTACAGGAGACGGCAACTCGAAGGCAAGGTAGCGTATGATTGGTGGTTGATCCACAAGTTGTTACATTTACAAAGCAACAATTGGCTTGTTTTTGCGGGAGAACGCTCAATCGCATGCCGATTTTATGATCTGTAAAAATTTGCCTGAATGTCATTCAAGATTTAAATTTCAGAGACAGTTTATTCAACATTAAACTGTAGAAAAGAAGTCAGTCTAATCAAATCATGTGCCTTCTCTCTGCTCAGCTCTGCATGGGAGCTGAGAGATGTGCCTAAAAACTCCACACAAAATCACACAGCTAAATTAATCACTCTTGGTTTGTTAACATGAGTTTAAACAGTGTTTTGACAATAACAGAGGCTTAAAGAAGCAGAACTTTATCAACATTCCTTTAAGTTGTCTGTCCCAGAATTTAAACATGCTACCTTTTTTGGGCTCCAAAGTCAGTTAAATAGTTGCAGATATTAAGCAATATCTGGCAGTTAGATTCTAGATTACAATGCTCCATTGCTCAATCCTCTCATTGGTGAAGTTCAACAAGTGACGGTGGCCTTCAAGGACAAGAAGCTCCTGTTGTGCAGTCTAGTTTTTACAATCAAAAACTTCTATCAGTACGAAAAAAATGTACGCTCAACTACAACCACTAAAAGAAACATGAACATGACTGTTAGTAGTTTGCCTGTTATGTGCTACTGTAGAAACATTGTGGTGCAAGATGGCAGCCATTGTGAAAGGGTACCCTTTTCTTATGTGCACATGTGTTCAGTCTAAGCTAACAACAGATGTTTATATGCAGGTGATTATACACTCATTTAAACATATGTGTCAATACAATTTCTGCCAAGTTTGTTCAGCTAAATGCTGCTAAACATTACATACTGTGCCATTAGAACAAGTTAAAAAAAACCTGGGTGAAGCACTTTGATGGTGAAAAATTGTTTGGTGGATGCAGCGAAATTACACATTTACATAACTGCATCTTATCTGACTTTCTGCTGCTGCTGAACAGGTTTTTTGATCTGTTTTGAAATGTGTCCAAATTTAAATCCCAGGGTTTTCCCCTATTCTTTTTAAAATTACTTTATTAAGATGGAAACAATTTCATCTTTTACAGACCACTGTTCTTTCAAGTACATTGCATTTTCCCCCATATTTTTTGAGTACATTAAATGAAAAAAGACATAGTTACAGTAAAATGATTCAAACTCAAACCAACCAAAACAAAATAAAACCATACAAAACAGAAGAAGGATCATTCAAATATTTATATATATGACAAAAAGTAGTGTTGTCCACCATTCAAGATACAAGGGTGCCTGATTTTAAGGGCTTTATAAGTTAGAAGAAGGATTTTAAATTCTATTCTACATTTTATTGGGAGCCAGTGTAGAGAAGCTAACACTGGAGAAATGTGCTCTCTCTTCCTAGTTCTAGTCAATACTCGAGCTGCGGCGTTTTGAACTAGCTGAAGAGTCTTTAGAGACTTATTGGGGCAGCCTGATAAGAGGGAGTTACAGTAATCTAACCTGAAGGTAACAAATGCATGGACTAGATAAAGTTCTACTTACAAATAAATCTGTTTAATTGTATTATTTTGGACGGATGTCTGCTTATAACAAAACATATTTATGCTTGGATATACCTTTCCATTAAATTACCCTCAATTCCCAGTTAATTCTCATAAATTCCCATGGCAAGTTTCCAATTTGAAATATTTCCAAAATTCCCCAGCTTAACTTTTCCACCGCTTTGCAACCCTAGATAGAAACAATTTTATCTTTACAGACCACTGTACCATGGGAATTAATGGGATTACACCAGGAATTTACTAAAAGCTCTTAATAGGGAACTTAAATATAGTTGGGAAAAATCTATTTAAGTATAATTAAATGTAGTTGGGGAAAGTATATTTATATATTCAGGTACGTTGCATTTTTCCCAATTTTTTTTTTTTTTTACATACGTTTAATGAAAAATGACATAACAATAAAATAACCCAAACTCAAAACAACCCAGTCAAAATAAAACCATACAAAAGGGAGAAGGAATTTTAAAAAGTATTGTTGTCCCCTATTGAGATGATTTCATTCCCCAGCCCTCCTTTGCACAGCACATCCAGGAGCCATGGTAATATCTGCAGTATGCTTCCTTCATTATGAGAGTGAAGACACACCTCATAGATAACCTACAGTTATGGCTTAGTGCAGCTTTCTAGCCAGTGGATTCACACTCCCACTCTTCATCCGGCAGCCCTCCTTGCCACCCTCTGGAAACTTCACTTTAATTTCCCTGGATTGAGTTTCCCCACTTAGCCTATAGACAGCTTGCTAATGACCACCCAAGAGATACCGACCACAGCAGCTCAGAGTGGTGTTAGCCTCATTACCGCTCATCAAGTTACACTGCCTCATGGATTTAGTTTGTTTGGTGGTTTGAGTTTGTACTATATGTTGTCAGGTTGTGACGGTTTTTATTCAAGAATTAATAGCTGTTTGGACATTCACGTTGAACTCACTTTAAAGCTTTCGCTTGTTGGCTAATTATTTCCCCTTTTAAATAGAAAGATTATCCGTCGTGACCATACATCCAATCCGTTCTAAAAATCGTCTTTGTGCTCCGGCTAGTCCAGAGGAGGAAAAGTGGTCCTGATGTATTCTGTGTTTATGACGGAGGATATAGATAGCAGGGCAGAATGTGGATGTGCTAATTAAGTTTAGCTCTGTCTCATGTTGAATCTCTCCGCTCACATTAACGACTCTGCTGTATTCAGCCAGCCTTCCCATAATACAGTGCTAATGAGACACCTATTTAAAATTCTCTATGCAGGGTATTTGTATAATGCAATGTTCCGCAGCAGAGTTTTGCAAACCGTTCATCCAAGTAACCATACATGTGTCGAAGTGCACGGCTGATAACCACCCTTTGTGCTCACTTCTGTCTTGTTTTCTCACTCGGCTGCATGATTTGTTTGCAGATAGAGGTCGAGAACACAGACTGGTGCCAGATTTCTTACAGTAGAGTGACATCTGTAGATCTCACGGTGGGCCCTCTCAGTAAACAGAAGGCTAGAGTGGGATCAAACACGGCTTTATTTGAGGAGATCAGCTGGGGAGTTGGCATGAAATGTAATACAGTGTCTTTATATCATGTAGGGCAGAGTACCTCTTCAGTTTACTCACAGCTTCTTAAATAGCAAGAGAAAGCTGCTTCGGTTATTTTTAACATTTTTGAATATTACATGTCAATGGACAAAAATAGGATTACAGATTGTTTTGAAGCTAATATATGCTAGTGATGCAACTTTTTCAACCCCTTTACAGATACTAGGCCAATACCAAACACCAATCTAATAATGGTGTTTTATTCATTAACTCTGTGACAAACTTACAAACGCTGCTGATGCTGCAAGTTAGTTCAAACTTTATTTGCATGGCGAGAAAAACCTCAAACAGCCCAAACTTTCTGTAGACAGGGGAGCACTCCTCTATTTGCTATAAGCACATTTTCTGTCTGATGCTTCAGAGTCATGACTTGGTATTGAATATCCACATGTAGACAGAAGCATTCAACTGAATAAGTCAAGTGTCTGCTCCATTTTCACTGAATCTAGCTGTTTGTATATCTTTGAGTCTGATATCGGTGAAGCTTCACCCCCCCATGTTTTTATATGTTTATCATTAAAATAATCAAAATGGAGTGCCGTTGGCCTAGTGGTATAAGCGGGCGTCATATATACAGAGGCTATAGTCCTTCTCACAGAGGTCCCAGGTTTGATTCCAACCTCAACCATGTACTGCATGTCCTCCCCCACTCTCTACTCCCCACATTTACTCTCTCTCATCAGCTATCCTATCCATTAAAGGCAAAAATGCCACAAAATATAACTTTAAAATAATCAAAATACGTAGCTATGAAAGGCCCTGTGCATAGGTTGTACCCATAGACTGTATAAATGATAGATGTAGTATCCGTGACGTCACCCATCTGTTTCTGAAGCGCTGTTTTGAAGCCAGTTGCGGGCAGGAGCCATATTAGAAATGCTGAACTCAACCTAACTACTCTGGAGCTAGTGTGAGGTAAAGAGGCGAGCTTTGAACCTCCTCGCCAACAGCTACAGTGATCTCGCCTGTCAATCAAGTCAGCTGTGCCTCTCATAATGGAAAGTCGTTATGTCAATATCTTCAAAATTGTCACATTAATAAAGAATGTACTCCCCATACAGTGTGTGCCAATTGAGAAATGAGCAATCCAGACTACACTTGTCTTTTGTACCAGGCTGTAAACATGTTTATTTCTGCTGTAAAGATCGGCTTTTATGAATTGGTGTGTATGTGGTTTTTGCGGTACTTCCGGAGCCTCAAGTGGACACTTGAAAAACTGCAGTTTTTACCACTTGTGCAATGGCTTCAATTCTCGCGGCCGAAGGTTGCTGCTTGGTTGCACCTCACTCCATAAAAGTGGCCTTCTGATGAGACGTTAAATAAAATGAGGCATTGAAGAAAAGTTGAAGCAGACATCCAAAAGTAAAGAAAAGCTGTCTTCTTCACTCCAAATGGTTTGTTATGATTTTTATTTTTAACAGTCAAACACATGAATTGGTGACTGATGTTCCCTTGCTGGTTTTCCATTTCATACTACAGTTACAGCATTGTGCTCCCTCTTGTTTTTTGGTCGGCATCAATGTAAATACTCCCATCAGGCACCAGCCGAGATGAAGCCGTTGATTGGAGCTTTATCCTGCTTTGCAGTTGTTTTTTTCTCACTCTAAGCCCATTCCCCTTAAGATCCACATTAAAGCCACACATTCCAGTCCAGTCTGTCAGACTCAGCGGACACCTGTGCAGAAACGTAGCAGGACTTTTTCCCTCCCCTGCGGTATAAAAATCTGTCACCCTGCTGGAAATGAATTTAAAAAAAGCTCCGGAATGAAATACTAATGGAATGTAAAGCTAATCTAAATATGCTAATCCCTAAACACTTCATAAACATAGACAGCAACAGCCCGCCCGCCACCCACTCTCTGTGCTCGCTCGCTGTGGAATGCTGTAGCCACAGGGGGTCCCGCTGTAATGACGGCTTGTGGTGGATTAATGTGGAGTTATTTATTTCCGATTGAGCGAGTCCCCCCCCCCTTTCCATTCCCTCTCACACCCAAGACCCCCCCCCCCCTCTTTCTCCTCGCCTCTCCTCCCTTCTCCTTTTTAGCAGTAAGGCCAGGTCCCCATGACTCCTGGAGAAACTCAGAATGAGCAGTCTTAGACGTCCTATTAATGCAGTCCGCCTTGCTTACAAGCCCAGACCACCGCCGACAGGCCTCACATTGCATTCTGGGATATCTTCAGCCCTTTACCTGCTCTTAGCTAATTACTTTTTTAGCCGTGCACTGGCACAATAATTGGTCTTGTGCTGCTGCCTCCCCTCCCTCTGCTGCACCAAGTGCTAGTTTGAGCCCCCCCCCCCCCCCCTGTTCTCTGTGTCGTCCTTATTCCCCTGTTTTTTATCGTCCTCCAAAAGCCATCCAATTAATATGCTAATGAGCTGATAAATATTTATAGGGGTTTAAATTATGCAGAAAGCTTTCAGAGCCCGGTGTGAAATGCGTCGCTCGCAGGACTTCAAAGCCTTGCATTGCTAACGAGGCAGGGGCAGATTTGCATACGGCTTTAATCAGCTGAATACTGATTACGCTTCATTATAGAGTTGCAGGGAGGGGAGCCGAGTTAGAGGAGGCCGCCAGCTGCACTTGTCGTTTGTTTCATTCCAGCAAGAGAGGGAGAGGTCGAACTTTTTCAGAAGTACAGACAATCTTGGCACACGGAAAAGAGAGAGAGAGAGTGAGCGAGAGAGAGAGGGTGCAAAGTAGGCACCGTAAGAGAGAGAGAGAGAGAGAGAGAGAGAGAGAGAGAGAGAGAGTGCAGCGCTATAAGAAAAGAAAAGAGTGCAGGGAGAAAGAGAAGGAGAGCTGTTTGTCTAAACCCTGTTGGCTTTCCCAGTGTGCGTTTCACAGCGTTGCTCAGCGAACCGTGCGCCGGACAGTGCCGCTGTGTCTGCGTGTGTGTGTGTGTGTGTGTAGCTCGGCTTGTATTGAACTCTGCCTTCGCTGCTGACCAGTGGAGAGTGAAGAGAGGGAGGAGCAGGCAGGGAAGAGGAAAGGGGGGGGGGGAGTGCCGGACACCCTGTCGGAGGGGTTTGCCCCGGCAGAGGCAGGTTTCCCTATGATAGGCTCTGCAGCCATGCTGGAAAACACAGGTGGAGCAGGAGCGGGTGAGTTTTTGAACGATGGAGCTGATGTTGACGCTGCTTGGGGGGGGGGGGGGCGCTTGTTTTGTGGATGAAGCGCGCTCAGAAGAGTTTGAACGTGTCAACAGTTGTGTGTCTCCTTGTGTTGTAGCATGTTTCTGTAAAGGCAGTTTGTGTCAGTGATTCATTCAGCCCAGTTCTGCTGCTTTGAATGGTGAATGTGACCGAATGTTGTTGCAGAGCATCTTTTTAACTATGCAAAACACTCAGTGACAAAAGTGTGCCGTCCACTCTTCCTCCTCCTCCTCCTCCTCATTGTCATCATTGTGACAGGGTTGTTGTCTGCAAAGACAGTGGGTGTGAGTTTGTCTCACTTTCTCTCTCTGTCTGGCTCTTCCAGATGCTAAAGTGAATAATCAGTCAGAAACTACTAAATGTGCAATGGAAAGTGGTGACGAGAACACCGGTGAGTGACCTCCAGCTCCTTTTTTTTAATTCCTTCTTTTTTGTTTTTAAACTGGAATAAACTGATGATGTGCTGAGTTTCACCTCCTCACTCAACAGGTTTCAAACTCACAGCCAGAGATAGAGCTTACACTCCAGTCCTGTGACTGTGACTGTCCACCTTTTTGGAGTATTGATTAAAAAAAAAAAAAGCATGGCACTTTTCCAAATCCTTGTGAGCGCTCCTCTTTGTCAAATGAAGTGTTTACCTTGAAGAGCCGCTCTTCTGATTGAATCTCACAGTAATTCGCTCCGTGTCGGCGCTCCAGTGATTCTGTGATACCAATTATCAAACGTGGAGCGAACATTGTAGATTGGATGCTCAGCTTTATCTTCCTGTTGTGTAATGATGAACTGAGTAAATATTAATGTCTGCTTCCAATTTTTTTGTGCATAGTCCATATTGTTAATAATTAATTCTGTGATGATTCACCGGCCTGCACTCAAACACATTCATGCAGCAGTGTTGAAACCAGCACAGTATATACTGTTATCTATATGAACATGTTGTCCTTGCAGC
The DNA here is from genome assembly GCF_009762535.1 of Notolabrus celidotus. NCBI lineage: Eukaryota > Metazoa > Chordata > Actinopteri > Labriformes > Labridae > Notolabrus > Notolabrus celidotus. Next base: position 24,369,721 of record NC_048281.1, read on the forward strand.
TTATGAGAGTTATATCTCATAAGTGTCCTTCTGCAGGTTAATTTAACCCACTAATATCATTTTTTTCTAGGGCTGCATGATATTGTTTTTTTTGTCGATATGCCGATATTTTACAACTCATGTAGCTGATACCGATATTTTTTTCCCGCACACCTAATTGCAGAGATCATCAATTCTCTTCTGTATTGGAATTAGCTTCCTAATTAGTATCCTACTTAAAACTTGGATGACGCTGACCTGAGACAAACATAACAATACCCACAACCAGGGCAAATTTGGCCAATTTCACAGTTGACATAGTAAGTAAACCTAACCTCTGTTCCCAGGGAACATGTGAAAAGTGCAACTGTACAGCAATGAAACCCACATTAAATAAAATGGTTTACTCTTTGTCAGTAAATGTGCCTGAATTAGTCAGCTACATGTCCCTTGCAGACTGCTGCTTAAATTCAAATTTAATTTAAAACATGAGCCCAACATGTGTGCAGCAGCCCATGATTTTATTGGTTAATTATATCGGCGGATATCAGCATAATAATGTGCCGATAATATTGTGCATCTCTAATATGAACATGTTGTCCTTGCAGCTTATGACAGTTATATCTCCTAAGTGTCCTTCTGCAGGTTAATTTAAACCACTATTATATTTTTTTTTTATCTTTAACTTTAAAAAAAGTGTACACTTATTGACAATAAGTCTCTGAACTTCTCTAACAACATGTTTCTTGATCTGTCCTTCTCTCTTCAGGGATCCAAATCAATGGATTGGACTTTCAGAGGCATACGGTGCCAACCACAAGTGCAATCACTAATGCACACGCACAAGCCCTCCTCCAACAGGTAACACATGCTGCACGCCCCTCCTCACACCTCTTTCATCCTCCTGTCGTTTTGCATTTTTTCACTGTATATTGATTTAGCTTTAAGTGTGCCGTAACAAAAGAAAAAAGGTGAAGCTCGCACCGAGGTATGCTCTCTCCTGCACTCACACACGCGTGCTCCTAGCAGAAAGAGTTCATTTAAATGAGCCAGGCTCTCCTTGTGTCGCCTGGCAACAAGGCAGATTAATCAACCCTGTATGCTAATTAGCTGCTCTGCGGTTGCTCGGAAACAGATGGCCGAGAATATGCAAATCTATGCAGAATTTACATGCACTGCATAACAGTTATTTTAATTAGCATCTCAACTCTCCCCTCCCTTTCCATTCACTCTCCTCGTCTCTGAAGGCTGCAGAACATTTTTAAAAACCCCACTTTCTCACTTCCCTTTGAATTCAAACTCCTCTCCCTGTTTAAAGACCCCAGGCTCATTTTTCAGATGGCAGCTGAAGTAGCGCAGAGATTTTTTATCTTCAATGTATTTTTAGTTTTGGGCTCATTTTTTGGCTGTTTTTCAAAGTTAATACATTTTGAATATTCATCCAGCTTGAAAGGATTTGACCAGTTTTATCTCACACTGTCAACTTGCCTGGTATTATTTAGGGGTGTAACGATTCATCCACTACATCCATGTATCGATTTATATTCCGGTGATCCGACTACATCGATCTGTGCTCGGCCAGTTGGCCTTCTGGACGACATATACCGATCTAACATCGTTTTAAAAGGTAATAAATTGTATCGATACTAGGAAATAACGCATTGGATTTAAGCACGGCAGACTTTATATGGATGTGTTTTTTTGCACTTTTAATGATAAAGACATTAAACGTTACTCAATTCAGGCTGCCTGTGTGTGACGTCATCGCCACGCGCCAGGCGACAACAAAACATAGCATGGCGGATGGCAGAGGAGAAGCCGGCGAGCGAGAAATTATCCTGCCACCATTGCGGTCCAGCAACACTTTGGCTTTTGCAAAGACGGAGATGTTCTAAATAAGGGTCCCTGTTTGTAGGATATGTTAAGGTCAATTAAAGTACCACAGCAACACGACAAATCTATCCAACCACCTACTAAGGCGCCATGGGATTTCACACAACATTTATATCCATAAATAATTTACACCTGATTCCCTTACAAGAAACAAGAGGAGTCTAGGACTGTCCAGTATCAAGGTATTTATTTCACAGTCACACTGGTTGAATTTTTTGGCTAAAAAGTTACTGAATCGTTTCAGACCGTATCGTTCTAAATGAACCAACATTGTCCTTTAATCGTATCGGCAACCATGAATTGTGATACCAATTGAATCGTTATTAAAAAGAATCGTTACACCCCTAGTATTAATTATAGTAAGATCTCCTCTAAGCCCCCCTTCCCTCCTCCTTTTTTGCTTCACCTCCACTAGTCTAAGGCGGAAGACTCGAGTGCACTTCCCACCTCCGTCCAGCAGAGCGTTTTGCCTCAAACCCAGCTAATGTTGGCGGGAGGACAGATTGCTGGAGTAAGTGTCCTGTTGCCTCATTGCTATGAATCAAATCCTAATCACACAGCCATGCATCTGGGGTTCCCCCATCAGCACGATGAATCCAGGCTGACAGTGTGGGTGATGACATGACAGCTTTGCTTTGATCCTGTGGCTCAGGCTTGGTGTCTCTTCTTCCTGTTTGCCTGCTCATCATCATCATCATCATCATGGTTGTCCAGCTGTGTCCACATTCCTCCATGGGCAGAAAATGGAGGGATGTGTTTGGACAGACACGTTTGGGTCCAACCGCACAACGCATTTCATATATCCATCCATGCTTTCCCTGAGAACAGTTTTCGAAACCAGACTGCGGCTGCGGTTGTCGTGCTATGTGGGGTTTTAATGTGTACCATGCATGTGGACTTGAGTTTGAACATGACATCAACATGTTCATCTGCACTTGTGCCTGGCTCAGCTGCATGAGTCTTCTTTTCATTTGACTGTCAGGGCTCATTTTAGTGTTGATACTGTAAAGTGTGAATACTTGATACCAAAATGAAAAGATAGATTTAAGAACAAGATGTTGACAAAAAGTCACACTCTGGTTTAATAATCTGCTCTTAAAGATGATTGATCTCATGACTGTACACTGAAAAGGCCATTAAAACAACAACATATGACACAGCCATTGTACTCAGTGAGTCTAAGCCGACACGTCAAGACTACTGTGTAGAATTGTTGGTTATATTTTGTCAAAACTTTCTTTTTGGTATCAAAGCCTTTCAACTTAGATATCGTGACAACACTAACACATCTAATCTCAATGATGTAACTAGAGCCGGGCGATAAATACATCTTTTATTCATTACATTTTTTATTTCAAGGCAACTTCTTAAAATAAAATTCAACGGCACAGAGCTGCCACTGACCACCTCCTCTGCTGTGTTTCAAAAACATGGACACTCTAGACTCCGTAAGTCCGAGCAACACAAGAGCTTGTGCTTGTACATAGGTATAATGCCAATGTGGCAGCGTGTGCGAGCACTAACTAAAGAGGAGTGTAGTGATAAAAATGGCCTCCTCAGTCATCTGGGAGTGATTCAGTTTTTGTTTGAGCAACTTCAAACACCTATGGTCCTCTGAAATAAGTCCATGACATTTTAGAGCGACAGTAGACTGTTAATTTAAGAAGAACACAGTCCATAGAGAGATGCGTGTGATGCTGTGAGCTGCACAGAACAGCAGAATTAACACCAGCAAAAGCATTACACATCATTTGTAGTGAAAAAATAAAGGTCATAAAGTTTTGTCTTCATCACCCAGCTCTAGAGTTAGAAGGAAACTAGTGTGTCAAAGTGAGTGTTTCTGTCTGTTCACCCCTCACTCTCATCCTGACTTTGTTCACCGTCTCTCTTTCTTTCTTCTTTTCTGTCTGTCTTCCTTGGCTCTCCAGTTGACCCTGACCCCAGCGCATCAGCAGTTGTTGATTCAGCAGGCTCAGGCTCAGCTCCTGGCCGCCGCCGTGCATTCAGCCAGCCAGCAGAACAACGGGGCCAGCATCTCAGCCTCTGCAGCCACCCCCATTACCCAGCTGCCCCTGTCGCAGCCCATCCAGCTCGCTCCGGTAGGTCACATCACCTCACATACCTAACAGGTGTTGACTGAAACTGAGACTACATCCTCGTTTATACAGATTTAAAAACTGATTGTTTTTCTCTGTTTTCAAAAATAATTCTGTCCACACCAGAGTAGTTTTTGAATATTTCTCTGTCCACATGACAAAGCTGAAACACTTGAAATGCCTACAAAAGCATGTTAGGCCAGTAGGTGGCAATGATGTGTAATCAATCCGTCATGTCCAACACCGTAGATGAACATTGTGCATCATTGAGCATCTTCTTGTAAACAGTGTTATTTAATAAAGTGTCTACAGAGTTAGAGTTTATATTGAGAAAGAACAGCGAGGTATCCTTGTTAACATGCAATGACATCTAACAGCATTGAGCAGGCGTAAACAGGTAGCCTGCTATCTTGCTGTATGAGATAATGACATCAGTGAGTTTTTAAAAATCTCCACCCTGGATTGTGTTTTTTTAAGACTTCTGCTTTCAGTGACCTAAAGCTCTGATACAAGGACAAAGCCCAGAGAAAAAAATCTGCATTTTTACAAATATTCACAAACATGTGGGCGGGGCCTAAATGTTAAATTCATCACTCAAATCCAGATTATGATGTTTTACTCAAATTCTGTAAGTAGAATGATTTCCACATTGAGTTCACAAAGCAATAAAGGTGTATATTAGATCAACTTTACTGAAAAGAAAGTGAGGAAAAAAAATTGCTGTCCGTAAAAAAACAGCTTTATTTTTCAGTTCAGTAAATGTCATAAACAACCAATAAAGCTTAGTTATGGCAAATTCTATTCTGTGCTCAGAAGACAGCTAACATCATCATATGTATGTCACATGAAGGATTCAAGTTTGTACTTGGAACTTTTATTTATTATATACTTTTTGGGGCTTTTGCAGCTTTTTTCAAAGAGGGGAGGACAGTGGATAGAGCAGGAAACTTGGGAAGAGTGGGGGAATGACATGCGGGACAGGGACTCTGAGCTGGAATCAAACTTGGCTCCCAGGGCACGCATTTTAACCATAAGGCTAAATCAGCGGCCAAAAATTGTACATTTTTAGTTATGCAAAAATGATTGTGCTGAAACACACATCCAAGGTGTTCTTAAAAACGCACTACAATTCAGACTCTGAAGATATGCCAACATCGATATGTTAGTCCCTAACTTTATCTGCACCTTAATAATAATGTTCACACTGTCCGTGTGCTGCAATGAGTTTTTTCCCTTTAATTCTTAATATATTTTAATCAGGATTAAAGTAAAACTGCATTCATAAACACACACACTGTATCAGAGTAGATGAACAAACAGAGACCACATACAGTATGCTACATATGAGGAGCAGCTGCAATGGCACCACAACAACACATGGTGTGTGTGTTAGGTCGCAGTCAAAATGTGGTGATGTTGTGATTTTGTCTGATGAATGTTATACATGCCTTTTTATTCTGTTGGTTATTTTGGAAAATCATACATCATACATTTCTCGCAGCAGCTACAGCAGCAGAATCTCAGTATGCCACAGTTCCTTCTGCTGCAGCCTGGCCACCCGATCGCTACGCCGCTGCAGTCCACTCAGTTCATCATCTCACAGACGCCGCAGACCCAACAGAGTGAGCCATACACCTGCACCTCTTTTATTTGTTATTTCCCATTGTGTGATTCTGGTTTTATCTGAACTCTAATCTGTCTGTCTCTCTGTAGGCATATTGCAAGCCCAGAGTCTTCTAACTCAACTACCTCAAAGCCAAGCTAACCTCCTGCCGACTCAACCAAGCATCACCCTTGCACCTCAGGTTGGTAACACCTCTTTTATCTGAAGAGTTATCTTCGCAGTTTTCAAAACTGTTTTCGTAGTGGTCGTTCTCACGCTGTTCTGTATCTTGCCGTTCTCTGTAGCCTGCAACTCCAACCCGCACAACAGCTGCCACACCTATTCAGACCCTGCCCCACAGTCAATCACCACCCAAACGGTTGGACACCCCTACTCTGGAGGAGCCAAGCGATCTGGAGGAACTGGAACAGTTTGCAAAGACCTTCAAACAGAGGCGTATCAAACTGGGCTTCACACAGGTGTGTTTTAAGACTGATTTATTAACGTGTGACTACGCTTAGATTCATGGTGCATGTGGCATTCAAAAGTTTACAGGTGAGTCTTTGGTTTCATATCTTTTGCATTTCTGTGTTCTCGTCTGTGATCAGGGGGACGTTGGCCTGGCCATGGGGAAACTGTACGGAAACGACTTCAGCCAAACGACCATCTCTCGCTTTGAGGCCTTGAACCTGAGCTTTAAGAACATGTGCAAACTGAAGCCACTGCTGGAGAAGTGGCTCAACGATGCAGGTTTGTCCCTGAACCCACCTGAATGAGCAACACTGACACTTTTAACATACATACTGTTCTGGATTGATCTTTTGTGATGTGCAGAAGGAAGCCTGAGTTGTGTAGTATTTTTTCAGGACCTTGTCTTTACCTCTCCTCCCCTCTTTGTGTCGGTGCTGTTTGTGCAGAGAACCTGACATCTGACCAGGCCCTGTCCAGTCCCAGCGCTCTGGGCTCCCCCATGGGCATCGAGGGCATCAACCGCAGACGGAAGAAGAGGACCAGTATCGAGACCAACATCCGAGTGGCCTTAGAAAAGAGCTTTCTGGAGGTTAGAAATTCAAATTCCAAAGTTAGACATATCGATCCAATTGGGACAATAGAACTTTTTACTTGTGGGCATAAAGTACCTTAGGTATCATGCTTAAATGTTGATCAAGGTTACATAACTAATTTAAGATGGTATTTATTTAAAAACGACAAAAGATGGTAGTTCCTTGAGTGCTCACAGGGAATCCCTGGCTCTTTTGCCCGCTTAAAGCAGAACCAAAAACCTACCTCTGAAGAGATCACCATGATCGCCGACCAGCTCAACATGGAGAAGGAGGTGATCCGGGTCTGGTTCTGCAACCGCCGGCAGAAAGAAAAGAGGATTAACCCCCCGAGCAGCGGCAACAGCGGAGGAGGCAACCCCATCAAAACCATCTTTACTCCCAGTAGCCCTTTGGTAAGGACGAACATGCTCGCACCTCTTGGTTTTTAAAAGATCTCTCTCAGATGGGGGTACATTCTTCAGTCTTGCCAAGGTTTCAGTGGGACTTAATGTTTTTTTGAAGCTCATTCAATTCCCCCTCTTCCTTCCCTGCCCAGGTGGCCAGCACAGCAAGCCTTGTGAACAGTCCAACTATTAACACACCCACCACTCTGACTGTAAGCACAGTGATGCCTCTCACCAGCAACAGCGTCTCCAATCTGTCTTTCACAGGTGTGTTTGTGTGTGCGTACCCTAATGAAACTGTCCATCCAGTCACCCAAAATCAGACTTTTAAGGTTAACTTGTGTTTTCTCTTCTCAAAGGCACAAACACGGCGTCCGTTATCTCCACAGCACCCGTGGTCACCACCACAACCAGCTCCCCATCTTTAAGCCCGTCGCCAACGACAATTCAGTCCACACACACCACAGAGAGCAAGCTCGGCACCCAATCACACACCATCCTCAACCACGTCCCAACATCACTAGCCACCACCTTAGGGACGAGCCAGGTGATGGTGGCGTCTCCGGGGCTGTCTGCGGCGCTGCAGGGTGCTGCCCAGTTACAAACCAGTGCTAGCTTTGCCGCTATGGCCGCTGCTGCTGCAGGGCTCAACCCGGGACTGATGGCCTCCTCCCAGTTCGCTCCAGGGTCAGTCACATGATACTCAAACAAGACTGATTATTAATATCTCAATGGTGTCCTTTCTGAATAATCTGAATGCATTTGAACAATAATTAATAATGTCTGTGTTTTGTTTGTGTGTGCAGGGGGGCCCTGCTTAATCTGACTCCTGGTGGCCTCATGAGTAACAGCACCCTGGCTACCATTCAAGGTATGTGAAGCAGCTCTGTTTGTATTAGGTTAGGTTATCCAGTAATGCTACGTTTGTGTGAGTGTGTGCGACTTTTGTTGCTAACTCGTAAATTAACAGAGACTTCTCAATAGACCGCCTCCCCCCACACAAATTCACCTTATATCACCTGCAGAGCATGTGTCAGACACTTGTCCGAACTTGTACATGAGTGGGAAGATGCAAACAAGCAAACAAAACAACAACCCTGAAATGGTTGGCAGCCTGTCCATGTATTATTATTAATAATAATAATAATATTAATAGCTCGTGATGTCTGTGAGGCAATTGAGTAAACAGGGCGTTGCTGCCTCTGTTTGGGAAAAACTACCATATATTTAAAATAATCCAGCATATTAAATGTCTCCCTGTCTAAGTACACTAACTCAAATCTCCTCTGCAGCTCTGGCATCAGGCGGCGCAATTCCCATCACCTCTCTGGATGGAAGTAACCTGCTCTTCGCCAACACTTCTGCCGGTAACACGCCCAACCTGGTGACCACGCCGCTCTTCCTGAACCCCCAGAACCTGTCGCTGCTCACCAGCAACCCCGTCAGCCTGGTGCAGGCCGGGGCAGGGGGGCTGCACGTCACCACCGACGCTCATCATCAAGCCACCACGGCCGCCGTGCCTGTGCAAGCCTCGACCATAACCACTGCCTCCAAGGCTCAGTGAAGCCGGCCGGGGGCGGTCCGGCGTCCTGAATGAACGCCCTGTTCCTTGCGTCGTGCACTACTCTTATCACACCACGTAGGGAGCAGGGGAATCTGTAGGCTTCACTAACCACCCCACGTTCTTTCCATTGTATCTATCATTATTTAATCCTTTCTGCTGCCACCAAAAAGAAAGCAGCCTCAGATGAGGTTGTGTTTTTTTTTTTTTTTTTGGTTTGTTTCTTGTCTTTTATTTTATGATCGATGGATGTTTTTTTTTGTTTTTGTTATTTTCCACAAACAGTAGCCAGATGGACTCTGTTGTTGGCCTGTTTTGCTCACGAACCTTGACAAGTGTCCAGGAAGGAAAAAAATCTCCTCGGCACCATCAAGCTTTTCACATTTTGTACATATATATCCTCCTCTTTCCAGGTCAGAGTTTTCTCTGAAATACTTCTAACCAAAAACTTTAGGATTTTTCTCTTTTAACATTCAAACTAAACTGATTTTACTACGAATTTTACAATACTCATCATCACTAATGGGGGTTTGTGTGTCGCCCCATCTTTACTTATCTCTTTTTAGTTTGTTTGTTTTGACAGGCCTTGACGTAAATCATATCAAATTTGTATTGTAGAGACCTTTTTTCTTCAACTTTTGCTGTCTATATTTTTGACATTCAGAACTTTGTAAGTCTAATATTAAGTTAAGAGTTAAATATCAATTTTTAATCGTGGTTATAAGGCTTTAAAAACAAGTAATAAGTGGCCGATATAAAGGTTATCATTGCTTTAAGAGCCGGAGGGACCATTGGGTCTCTCTGAGTCTCTCTTTCTGGAAACACTGACTTTTACACTTTGCTGCAGTGGCTAAGTATCCGAGCAGCTTTTGTAAAACGGCGGTCTGGGTGCGGATCATTGACACTGATGGAAACTTACTGAAAACGTTGCAGTGAGAGCTTTAAAAAGAGCTGCAGGCATGCAGTCCTGTGTCTGATTGAGGGTGATTTGTTTTGGATGGTGGTCCAATGGATAACTGTATATTATGTTTGGGTTCAGAGGTAGAAACTTAAAGTCTGCATGTGTTGTCTTCAGCTCAGGCAGATACTGAAGAGTTCAGTACCTGCGTGATCCACGAGGCTCTGTGGCTGACCGGTCTGTTAATGTGAGGACTCGTCAGTCGTCATGGCCTTCATACCAAATGTTTGGTGGCTTTTGGCTCGGTGGGGTTGTCGTGTTGTGTTGTTTTCTTTTTTAATAGTAGTACCGTCGTATCTACTTGTGCACAGTATCTGTACCAAAAAACTGGATTGATGAGCTGCAGTCTGCCTGTTTTGAATGAACTTCTGTCTTTTCTTTTTCCTGTCTGCAGTCATCTGACTGGCTTACGTACTTTAAGATATACCAAAAATATTTGTTAAAATAATTGCTGTGTAGTCGGTGTAGCTTAGTCTAGTCAACATATTTATGAGTACAGAATCTCACTTCATCGTCAACAGTATATAGAAATGCAATATTTTGATGATAATTTCCAAAGATGACCTTTTTTGTTGTTTTTTTGAATTTGACAAAGTGTCTCATGGCTCAGCTTTTCGATTGGCAGCACAACTGACCAAAAAAAAAAAAAAGGGGGTTGTGGGGTTGGGCATGAGACAGAAGTTTCTTTTTACTCTTTATGAATTGGTTTTTAATACTGGGGCCTCGCCCCTAATGCCTGATCCTGGTTTTCTTTGGGCCATTTGATGGCTCCTTTTCCTTTCGACAGTTTCAGTAGCAGTTTTTGGCTTTTCTGAAGCATAGTGGAAAGCTTCTGTTTTTTGGTTTTGTACTAAGATTCAGCCATAAAACAACAGCTTGAACCAAAGTGGATTTCCTCAGTAGTTGCTGTGCCTGTTCCAGCACGGAATATGTGTACAAATGACTCCACACTGCTGATAAATGATTTTTATTTTCTCCCACTTTCACGGTCAACACCTGATATTCCTGATTTGGTGCTGCTGGATGAGGATTACACAAACTTAGCTTTAACAACCTGCTGCTGGTGCTCCTGGTGGAGCTGAGCTGTTGAGAGGCCTGCATGCTTTCTTATAGCTTTATGACTACATCCTGTGAAAATCAGGGTTTGTAGTTCTTTTAGACCCTTCTGTGTGGAGGGCTCATTTATGTAAATGCATAGTTGATCATCAGATAACATGCTCCCGCTTCCTCTCTGCGCCACCATTTTGAACCAGCATGCTACGAAACAATATGCTGCTCCCCTAAATCTGTCCGTGGACTCTGAAACCTGCCAAATTATCTCAGCCGACGCAGAGTCGGGCTAAGTGCTGTTAATGTGCTTCACATTCAGCTAAACCCCACATAAAAGCAGCAGCGTTCTGCCGCTTGAAGATAAAAATGAATTACAACACTGAGACTGTAAGCAGCAGAATTTGTCCACGTCCTCCTCTTGTCTACTTCTTTTCTGTTGTTGAATAATTTTGACTGAATATACCTCAGCAGCACTTAAACATAAGGTTCACTTTTAGACATTTCTGTGTATAGAACAGTGTAGAATGTATAAGTACTGTCTGGCTCGCCATTCAAAGTTTATACTGAAGAACCATACATAGGAAACATACAGAAAAGGACAACCTACTACTGCTATTTTCTAGTACTACTATTTATGGGGTATTTCCAGGTTTAGATATTATTTTGAGATCCTTCTTGCCAAAGTAAAAGCCTTTCTCTTTGCAGCTAGGCGGGTGTCGGGCTGCTCATGTTGCTGGTTTCCCTGTCTGTAAGGCCACGGCGGGCCTGTTCCTGTGCTGTCCGTACGCAGTCACTAAAGAGTCAAACGCGTGCTAGCAAGATGAACCAGTAGCCCTCGGCACCATAGGATGTTACTGAAATATTTATCTGAGGAAAGACTTAAGAATTAGAGAACTGATCTTTTCTTAATTCTATACATATAAATATATATATAAACACTTGTAAGATATTCATATTTTATATTTGAACCAGTATGTTATCAAGACTGAATGTAGTGTTTATCATGCTTACTCAAAACCCCCCTAAATCTTCCTTTTTTTATGATTGCAAAAGAGCAATTTTTGTTTAAAAATGTCAAGACCAAAAATATGAGAGCAAACGTGAGACCACGCTTCGAAGGTGCGTGAGTCGCTGACACCTGTGAGGGTTTTCCTTTATTTTTTTTAAACAGGAGAATCTTGTTCTCCTGAAATATCTGATCTTAACCTTTTCATAGTTTTTTTTGTTGTGCTTTTTGGGTTGAGTCGTTGTGGACTTGATTTGTTGTGCTGTCTTTAACAATCAGTTGTTTTTTTTTAAATATTACTTTATGCCTTTAACTGTTTTGTATAGTGTGAGAGGGCAAGATCACTGGCTTTCTTAGTTTTGACAAAAAAAGATTAACATTATCATTTATGCCTTATTGTTACGTAGAAGACATGAGCATTGTAGCATTACTGTGTGTGTGTGTGCGTGTGTGTGAGAGAGGGCTTGAGCATTGAGCTCACCTGGTACATTGTTTCCACTGAAACATTACAATGTACTTTGGGCATTTCAAGCGTGATTATGTTGCTACCTTTGTTTTTTTAGGTGTGACTCTGACAGGTGGAGGATACCTGTGAAAAAAAGCTTTACTAATAATTCCAGCAGGTGTGTGTGTGAGTGAGTGTCTTAAAACGAAAGACTAGGGAGGGCAGTCTGCAAACCATTATGGTTTCCCCCATCTTCCAGCCGATATTTAAAAGCGATTTTAAAAAAAAGAAGAAAGATGACTTAGATTTCTCTTTGTCCAATCAGGGGTCTGTATTCGTATACTCAAGTTTTAAAGCGAGCCAGTGATGTTAAACACAGGATAACTCTCTGTTCTAACTGATGATCTCTTTTGACACTGGCTTTGCTTTAAAGCTCAAGTATCATGAGATTACACTGACATTTTGTAAGAATCTGCTTGTGGATCAGCCATCAAGTTGATAGTAAGTTGACCCACCACACTGGTTTGCTGGTTTTGAAACGATGACAAAGATAGTGTGGAGTAACAGAAAGGCAAAATGGAGCTGTTGTATACCTCATTTATAACTCAAGATTGAGTGAAACCTGCTTTAATCTACTTAAGAAATAAAAACATTTAAAAAAAAAATCTCAAAAAAGGTGAAAATACACAAACTTGTGTCAGTGGAGAAGCCCGTTCATACCTGTGCTTTGTGAAGGGTTGTGCAAAAAAGCTACCACAAGGGGGAGACATGCTACATACCAATACTTATGAATGTCTGCTGTTTTTCTTTCACAGTTTGAGGTTTTAATGCTGCACACTGATTGGATGGCAATTCAATGATGTAACTTGAGTTATTGTATTTTTTCTCTCACTGTCATTTAAAAGTTACTTTTTGTTTTGAGAATAGGGCATCCCTCAATGTTTGAACACTTTAAGTTTGACAATCCTTTTTTATTGTTTTTGTTTTTTATGACCAGGTCCTGGTATGTTCATGTCTTCCCCTCTTTGTCGCGTTGTCACAACCCGTTCTTGCTTTCCTGTGGTACCAACATTAACCAAAGACTTATAACTTGATTGTATACGAACGAAACCATCTTCCCCTCGCCCGTCCCCGCCTCTGCCGCCCTCTGCTCAGCATCAAATCCCGGCTCGCACGCTCTCTCCCTCAACTTGTCTCTCAAAGCTTTTTATTGCATGTGAATGTGTATCCTGGAAAAAACAAAAAACAAAGAAAGACAAAAAAATATAAACATGCTCCGGCAACCTGTCGGTGCTGCGGTTTCAGTGCCTGTGGGCGGGGACCAGAGAGGAGAGGGGGAGGGGTTTGAAACGAGGCTGAGCGGGCTTCTCTGACACACATGAACCGATCCGGTGGTAGCTGGGTGATGTTTGTTAATACACACTGTGGGTTAATCCTGTGCACACTGTACCTGCTCAGGACTTGTGTATGTTTGTCCATTTTTGAGCGCTGTTGCTAGGATGCCCAACCCTCCCTTTCCCTCTTTCTCCCTCTTTTCCTCTCTCAAAGACTGTGGTGAAAATGCTCTTCCTGCCTCTCATAACGAGTCTGTCTTCTCCTCTCAATCTCTAGAGTCCTAAAACATTACCCTGTTGTCTCCAGGAATACACATCCTGCAGTTGCTCAAACTCACTGCTGTCGTCCCCCCCCCCCACCCCCCCCCCCCCCCTCCCTCCTTCATTCTCCTCTTTCCTTCATCTCTTCACTACAGACTCTGATCAGCTGTGACACTATGCATCATGGTCCGTCTCTCTGCACGGACCGTGTCCCTCTGGCTCAGACCTCTGGCCAACGGGCTTCAGTGACACTTTGTTTAAATGCTTTACTCCAAGTGTAGGTTGTAGGACCTCACAAGCGCTATCCCAAAGCAAAAATCCAAATATTTAACTTTTGACAAATGCAGATACCAAAGATATCTCTCTGTCCTGTGTCTCTCTCTTTGTTCCTCTCTTCCTCTCACCCTGCAGCATGTGTATTAAGAGACAAACCCAGCACTGGCTTTAGTCCTAGCCTCAGTAATTCCAAAGCTTAGATGTATATTTTGGTATATTTCTGAGAAAAACTTGCGTGAAAAAGCGTCTGTTTCTCGTTTGTTTGTTGTAATCTCTTTTTTCTGTCACAGCATGGAACTAATTGCAGAACTGTCTTACTCTTGGTAGGTTAAAGATATAGTATTTTTGTATGTTTTTGGGTGTGTTGTGTGTGATTATCAGTTCACAGCCCAAGTGACCATGGCTTTCAACAAGAGAAATAAACAAAGGAAAAAAAACAAAACAAAAAACAAAAAAAAACAAGAAAAAGAAAATGCCAACCATGTACATACTTTGTCTGTGTATTTCAAGAAATGCATTCTGTAAACATCTACTACTCATGTTGTGGAAGCTTGGGCTCATCTAAAGGAATGTGTCCTTGTTTTTTTATTTCCCTGTTATCTTATTCTGCAGTCTGATAAAGAAAATGTCTTTTCAGGACTCTAATGTATAGAGTCCTGGTAACCATCATGGACAGAAACACTGAGGGACACTGATCCGACTACAAGTAAAAAAAAAAAAAACCAAACAAAAACAATGCCACCATCTATGGCGGCATAGAACTGAAAGATTGTGTAGGAGTTTTAAGTATGTGAATCAGGATACATAGTAGATTTTGATGCATTTGTCTGCTGTATTTTTGTTTGTTTTGTTTTTATACACATATAAAGATAATCTTTTACTGTTAATGTACAGTTTTCTTTTGTTGTAAACATCATTAAACCATTTTCCAAGTGTTTCGATATGTGCGTTGTCTTTAATGGGATCCAGTAACACGACAGAAATTATTTATAACATTCACCATGCTGACATCACAGAAACTACATATTGTACTCAATCGGCAACCTCCGGTCTAAAAATATGAGTCCAATGCGGAAGTGCTAAAAACTGCAGTTCATCGAGGATCCGCTTGAGGCTGGCTCTGGAAGTACCAGAAACCACATACACACCAATTCAAAAAAGCTGATCTTTAAAACAGAAATAAACATGTTAACAGCCTGGTACAAAAGACGAGTATAGTCTGGATAGCCCATTTCTGGATCGGCACACACTGTAGGGGGGTGAGTTTTTTTCTAAGGCGGCAATTTTGAAGATGTTGAGATTCCGAGTCTTCCAATGAGAGGCACAGCTGACATGATTGACAGGCGGGAACACTGTAGCTGTTGGCTAGGAGGCTCAAAGCCCGCCTCTTTACGTCACAATCTTTCGACAGCAGCAACATGGCTGCCGCCGCCAATTGGCTTCAAAACAGCGCTTCAGAAACAGATGGGTGACGTAACAGATACTACGTCCATATTTTATACAGTCTATGTGTACAGCTAATATAATAATATAATTTAAATTTGAAACCAAGTACTTTTAAAAAAAGCTTCTCCAGTCACTTTTCATTAGTGCTGAATAATAAGTAAAATATCAACTTACACACGTCCGAGAAAGGCAAAAATAAATCATAGGCCTATTGTTACAACCCAAAAGATCGCATGCTTAAAAATGATTCCTGTTAGCATTAAAACGTTAGCGACGAACATGTAGCTAGCATGTCAAGGCCACAAAAGAGAGAGAGTGGGACTAAACGGACATGAAGTGTTAAAGCTGCTGTTGGTAGGAATGGTGTAAAAAAACGTTACTTTTTTCTGCTGGGTTTGGAGAAAAGGTCATAATACCCATCGGTACTCATCGGTAAGTGGAGTAATTTGAGACTGTCGCGAAATCTCTGCGTTTTCTAATGCCTTTGTATCAAGCAATGTTATTATTACCCTCGTTCCCGTTATGACAGACCAATCAGAGCTGATCTTCAATCCTCTGTTCTGATTGGTTAAGGGGCGTCCCCTACTACGTCGTCAGATTGGTTATGAGTCCAGCACCATCATGACTGCAAACACCGATCTGTGTTGGGGGGCTAAGAGGAAACCTGGTTGGGAGGGATAGTATTGACATTCGAAGTCCCTCTCTCTGAACAGATTTTTACTCAGTGACTACCAACAGCAGCTTTAAGTTCATTCATTTCTGTCTAATTAAATATTTGGTTTATAAAATGCAAAAAACAAAGTGAAAGTGGCTCAACACAGTAGATTGGAAACCAAGGGATGGGATTTTTGTCAGTTCAATATCCATTTAGTTTACAACGACAAACAAAACAGAGTTTAACTTCTGAAAAGCTGAAGCCAGTCAAACATTAATAACACCAGTAGCAGTTCTGTCTCTGGTCGCAGGAGGGACCATGGAGGACTTTATAGTGGAGGGAGAGGTCGAGCTGAGTCATGGGACTGAGACTCATTAGGGTCTCTATCCCTCTCCTCTTCTGAGGTTGGCTGTAAAGGAGAGAGACAAAGTTCAATCTGTGCTCTGATTAGAACAGCTTTGATCTATCCAGTGTGTGAGTCTGCTAGTTTTAACTCCAAATGATCAGTCACTGATCAGTTTACCAGAAGAAACCCAGTGAAAAGTGTTAAATGTGATCTCTTAAATCAATAAATCACATCTTGAAAAAACGCTGCAGAGCATTCTGTTAGTTTGTTTTGTTGTTTCATTTGTGGAAAAAACAGACAATATTACCCAAATCAAAATAATTCTACTAATATTCAAAGAAGCTACAAAGGTAGGATGACACTTTTTTTTACTTTAATGTTAAGTTTGCCAATTTTAAATTTTAAATTTTAATTTTCTTTCACATTTCAATTATAAGACAACATGTTCGTTTGTAAATTTTCTTACCTTAGGTTTCCTTTTCTTTGCTGCTTTTTTCTACAGATAAAAACAAACACATGATAAACAGTTTATGTGCCATATTGTCCTGAAGGTGACTCTGTCACTTTGTCAAAAGCCCTCAGAGGCTTACCTTTCTCTTTGTTGGTTCAAGCACCTGGTACGGATCAGCATCCCTCGGCCTCTCAAGCTCCTAGAGACGGAAAACAAAAATTATCAACAATTTTCATTCAGCATATCAGGAGTAATAAACATATGTGGTGTAAGGGTTTCCTTACCTGGTAAATGCGGGCACTTTCCTCCTGTTTAGTAGTGCGTAAGACAAACACAAAAAGGAGAGATAAGCTTTGAATGCATATTTTTTAACAGATCTACATCAGCCAATCAATTAACAGAAAGAAATGATCATACTCAGGATTCAATGTTCACTTACAGGCACTGCAACAACTGCAGGTGGGATGTAGGAAAACTACAGAGACAACAAAAAAGAAAAAGAAAAAAATAGATGATTTAAATGTAAAATAAAAGCTATGCAACTGAATCTCATAACATGTGGCACTCTGAATGGCCCTTTATGGAAAGGCAATCTGTCTGGTGTTTCATGAAGTTTACTTTACTAGATGTGATTATCCAGAGGGAACGTCACCATGTGTTCTCTACGAGAAGAGGCACTTGGCATCTCAGCTAGTTTTCTCCACTTGAAGAGGCACCTCAGTGGACACTAGGGTTGCAAAGGGGTGGAAAATTTCCAGTAAATTTCAATGGGAAGTTAAGGTGGGGAATTTTGGAAAATTTCCAGACAGTAGACTATCTATGAGAATTTAGGGGATTTAATGGGAATTTAATGGGAGTTAACTGGGAATTGAGGGTAATTTAATGGAAAGGTATCATAACGAAGCATAAATATTTGTTTTTTTATAAGCAGACATCCATCCAAAAGAAAACAATTAAAACAGATTTATTTGTAAGTTGAATTTGATCAAATGTTAAATATTTTATTGAACAATCAATTCTTTCATTGAAGAACAAAAACATGAATGTTGAGTTAAATATTACTCATCCCCATCCCATTCAAAAATTAACAAAAATACAATCACAACAAAGTCCCATTCAACATGCAAATAAAAAAGCATCTTCTTGCATGAAATCTGGTTGTTTTAGTCAGGATTTTGCTAAAATGTATTTTCCCCAACTATATTTAAGTTCCCTATTAAGAGCCAACTTTCAATTTAGTAAATTCCTGGTTTATTCCCATTAGTTCCCATGGAAAGTTTCCAACTTTGAAAATTCCTGGAATTTTGCAACCCTAGTGGACACTTGGAATTTATACCTTAGTGGGCTCTTAAACAAGTTATTTCTAATAGAGGGGCACCTTTATTATGTTTCATGTATTGTAAGGGCAACTTGGAGAACACTTTACTTTGATTTCTCTGTTGCAAAGGCACTCTAAAGGGCAGGTTGTTTTCTCCACTAGAAAAGCAATATCAACATCACTTTAAAAAGTTTTCCCAACTGGGTGGGCACTTTATTATGTCTTTACCTTTAATGTTCCTATAAAAGCGTAACCTGAGGGGCTCATAACCTTTCCCCCCCCATAGAAAAGCACTGTACCACATCTTAACTAGTAGGGCATTTTGACATTTTCTCTACTGGATGGTTAAGACATTATCTTTATTAGAAGTTTACTACAGAGGTAACATTATCAACTCCTTCTTCCTATAATGCCATCATTAGCTAAAAACTAATGTTTTCCACTTAATAAGACCTTATTACTAAAAGCCATATTCAAGTAAAAAAAAAAAAATCTAAGTCTGACATGTTTGACCCGAGGTTTGTTGCCTTTGTCTACTTCTAATTGCAATGAATCAAATAAATTCAAGGTTTGGACGGTTAGTTGATAGAAGAGCAATAAGAAGCTGGCACACTGCACTCACTAGGAAGAATAATGTTCATTTCCTCACTAACCCATACATTTTTATACACTAAGAAAGAATTGAGTAATACAATTTGAACTGAAAAATGTCTATAATTTTTTATTCTTCAAGTTCTTCACTAAATGATCTACATATGAAACTTTACTCAGGTTATTTTGTCAGTCAGAAATAAACAGTTCTGTGTCTGGTATCTCTGAGGCCTGCGCTTCCTTTGCTGTGGCTCACCTTTTCTCTGAAGTATAATGCCGTGGCGATGATACAGTAAACTATCAGGATCACATCCAGAACATAGCAAACGACCGGCTCTCTGAAGAAACTATCTGCAGAACAAACAGAGGAAGGAAATATTGAACTGCAGGCAGATGTTTCAGGCAAATAAGCAATATTGCACATTTAAGGACGTATTTTCAGAAAAAAGTTACTTTTCTTTATCACCTCTACGATCAGATAGAAATGAATACCACTTACGTGTGAAGACTACTCCTGTAGAAATAATTCCTATTACTGAACTTGCAACAATTTTTGTAAAGTTGTTAAAAAATAAAAAGTCTGCAAAGAAATGTATTCCACAAAACTGGAAAGACACTAACAGACCCAGTACAACCCATTGGTTAAATCAGATGTTGTCAACCGTCCTATTAGAAAAAATAACATACATCCAGAGAGCCAAAGAACATGTTTTTGAAAAAATGTGGAAACCCTTCATTGATTATGTTAAAAAACTATCCAACACTGCAGTCCCAAAATCCATGTAGAAATGCAGATTCTGTCATTTGTCTTAATATATGACAACTGACCTTGATTTTATTTCTTTCAAATTGAATAGCCTTGTTTGATTTAGAGAAGCTTTGTTCATTCTATTTATTATTATTATTATTATTATTATTATTATTATTATTATTATTATTATTATTATTATTATTATTATTATTATTATTATTATTATCATTATCATTATTATCATTATTTTCTTTCTTTTTTGTTTATTGTTATTGTCTTGTTTGTCCATTTGTTAAGCCTTGAGATACAGCTACACAGGTGAAAGTTGAAAACGATGATAAAGCTGTATTTTTGTGGTTATAAAAACACTATGGCGGAAAAAAAAAGTGCAAATTAGAATTATTAATACATTTTGTCATAAAAACAAAAAGTTATCCAATGAGTCTGATTCAAATAACCAATCAAATCTTTACATTGTGACAGTAAGAAGGAGCATGATAGTGGAAACCTAAAGCCAAAGCCATTGTGGAACTCTGCTGTTTGTTTTTTAAAAACCTTTTTTTTAAGTCCTTAAATGTGAAAATGAGAAAAGGGTCTCATGTTGTAGAAACAGCTCTCTATATGTAACCTATAGGCAAGATAAAATGTTCAAAGGAGCTTTGTGCACATTGGTACTCTGCTTGAATTAAAAATTAACTTCCTTATATTCCACGTCATCTGATTACAAAATATTACACTTTTTCGTCCACTACATTTTCTTCAGTCATAATTAAATATGAGAGTTCATTCTTCTTGAAAAACAGTATCCACTTAAAAGACAGTCATTGTCTTCTTTATGACATAAATTGTTTATTGAATTTATTAAAGGAAACAACAGGATTACATCTCACTGCAGTTTTACCTTTTATGGTTGCATGTGACTAATACAAATTCTCATTATAATGCTTGATCATTTCAAAATATGTGCAGGACTTTTCTGTTTTTTTTAAAGTTACAATGTCTTTCTTTTAAAATAAGCTGTTTTCAAATTAAATCAAGAGTGTAAAATTCTTAAGATAGAAAATGATTTAAATTTGTAATCTGAAGGAAATAACTTTTTTTTAGGACTCAATTCTTTTAAACCAAATTGAATAAAATTGTGATGATTATTCTGTAACATAAATTATATTTCAGAAGGTTTTAAAGATAAAAAAATGTATTGATGCAAACTCACAAGCTCTAACAGCTTCATTATGTTGATTTCTTTCCCTTTTTAAAAATGAGACGGTTCTTAGATAAATTGAATTAATGCCCATACCTAACTTTTACAATAAGAAAGTTTACTTTGTAGTTTTTCCTGATATTTTTGAAATTTTGTCAGATGAAAATATGAAGCATATTTATCATATATTTATCAAATCAACATATTTATCTTAGTGTGACTCAAAAGTCATACATTAAAGCCTTATATTGTGTGGATGTATCTTCATACATTTCCATGTTTAAACAGTCTCTCACGATGAGGTTGATGCAGATAAGACTGACTTATACAGCATTTAATAAAGGTACAAGAAGAGATTATTGCATGCTGAATTTAAAAACACACAATAAAGTTTTTTCATGACATACTTTAGCCTACTTTAAGTAAACATGTAAAATAACATCCTAACTGAGTGTAGAAATGATAAAAGTAGGTCAAAGCCTCTGTGAGCGTTTGTGTGTGTGTGAATCTGTTTCATGCCATGATACAGGATGTCCATTCAGTAACAAGGGATGGAAAAAGCAGCCGATAGTGAGGCACAGAATAGCTCTGAATAACACTACAAACAGGAAATAAGTGAGTTCATATTTGCATCTCAGCAAACAGAGTGTGTTCCTGTCAGTGTGAGGGGCTCTGAGGTTGTGGTGAGGCTCGTTTATCTCGCCATGCGGTTGGAACAGAAGTCTTGAGTATTGAGATACAGCCAGTGGCGGAGCTTCATTGAACCTTAAACGTCTTGATCAAATCTTTATCATGTCAGGTCGCAGAGGGAATGGAAAATGTACTGATCTTAAGTTATTTTTACACTCCAAAAAGGAAAATTGTGAAATAACTGAAAGTGGATGAGCAGGTAAAGCTAAGGTAGTTTTCCACTGCACTGCTCTACAGTTAACTCTTCAGTTATTACAACATCAGTATGTATGGTTATTATATATATATAAGGATCAGTATACTACCTGGTGCTAACACAACATATCACAGGCTAGTGAGCTAAACATGCAAATTTGTGTTCAGACACAGAGCTTGATAATCAAATTGGAACGACGCTCATGTCTGTATGTTAACAGCTACAACCAGGAACCACACCTGCTCAGCTGTGCTGATGTACCAACCTTAGGCCCGTTTTTTTTAAATGACTGCATTATTATGATTCTTTGCTCAAACTTAAACCAGAAATTCTGTTTTCTGACGCCTCAAGAATCTCCAATAAATCCAAACAACATCTTCAAGATTGAACAATATCTAACTCCACTGTTTGCATTTATTAGCTACATTCATGTGTTTCTTTTAACAAGTCAGATAGATAAGGAAATTTGCTTACACTCTCAAATCCATGATGCATGAAGCTTATCAGCAGAGGTTCAGTTTGACTTGCATAAAAGCAACGTTTGCCAGAACAGCTCTAGGAAACAAATTTGGGTTAAACTGAATGAGATATGACGTGTTTGAGTTAGAGTTTGTTACCTTTGCACAGAACTTAGCTCTATGTGTCCCTTGTTTTGGGTAATATTACAAAGCTAACTTTGAAATTATTGTGTTTGAATCCAGTGCTGCATGTAAGGCCCCGATATTTGACCTGGGCTCCCTCCAATCTTACTTGAAACCCACAGTGACCAATCTTGGTGTTATAATGGATAGTGAATTTAAATAGATAAACAGATCAATTCTGTAGTCCAATCTTGTTTTTACCATTTGAGGCTTATATCTGAGATTAAATCGGTTTTATCCTCGAACGATTTTGAGAAAGTTATACATGCTTTTATTTCGACTCGTCTGGACTACTGTAACGCACGTTATGTAGTTAACCAGGCATCCCAGTCACGGCTACAGTTAGTCCAAAAAACTGCTGCTCGAATTTTAACTGGCACTCGTAAACAAGAGCAAATTACCCCCATCCTTGCCTCCCTCCACTGGCTCCCTCTTCATTTAAGGATTCATTTTAAGATTTGATTGTTTGTTTTTACATCTTTAAATGGAGTAGCTCCACAGTATATTTTCAACCTCCTGCAAAGCTACACTCCTGCAAGGTCATTGAGGTATACTGGTCAGCAACTTCTCGTGGTCCCTAAGAACAGGCTGATACCAGGGGTGGCCGTGCCTTCTCTGTAGTGGCCCCCAAACTGTGGAACGAGCTACACCCCCCCATGTTAGATTGTTCCCAACATAACCGACTTTTAAATCCCGCCTCAAAACATATTTTTACTCCTTTGTTTTTAACCCAGCATGAGAGTAGTGTGGTCTCTGTCTCTGTCTGTTCTTTTATTGGATTGCTTTTGCTCTTACAGTGTTATTTTATTTATTATTTATTTGTGTTTTTTAAAACTTTTCTAAAAAGTGTTTTATGTGTTTTATTATGATTTTTTTAAATTCTATTTTATTTTCTGGCAATGTTTTATGGTCTGTGTGTTTTAACTTATTTGACCTCACTGTGCAGCACTTTGCTAAACATGGTTGTTTTTTTGAATGTGCTATATATATAAAGTGGATTAGATTGGATAACTTGCTCCTGGTCGCTTTTTTTTAATGACAAATACGCAAAAGTTTTCATCTCTTCATCCAACTTAAGAAAAAGTGAATGAGCGAGTTTCCTTTAACTTCAGACAGTTTCCTCTTTGTACAGAAATAGCCTCCTTGGTCTGTTATCATTACAAATGTTTGATGTGGAGGATAATATTACTCAAACACTCAAAGGTCAACCATGAAACATTCAAAAAAGCCAGGGGAATTAACAGAAATGTAAAAAAAAAAATTGAAATTGAAATTTCTTCGTTTGAGTCTTTGGTTGGTTGATATCATACAGTATTCATAAAGACGAAGTTTCAAAGTTGTACTCTCAGACTATGTGAAATAAAATGATGCAGTCAAAGTTACTGAACACTGAGATTTTCAACATGTGTTTTGAAATTTTAAAACAAAATTTCTGATCGATTTGAACTGATTGTTGCCAACTGAGCCGAGTAAATGTTAATCCTGATGTTTAAAATGTCAGAGAGTAAGACGCCTCAAGCTGAAAAGTAAAGAAGATTTAGTAATAAGTCAAATGCAGCAGAACCCTTTATCAGTGTTGTGCATTTTTCCTGCACCAGAAGTTTTAATATTTTATTTTCTGACATTGCAATTTGCCGAATAACACAAACAGCAGGGATTCACCTTCTCTGTTGTCTCAGCGAGCGTAATGTCTGGAGGGAGATTATTTATTCATGTGTGCTTTTATGTCGTCCCCTCGTCTCAATGAGTCTGACTGAAAACAATGACATGACTTTGAAGAACATTTTGGATTTTTTCTCTCCAACATTTCTCCTTAAAAATGACCCAGAGGAACATTTATGGAAAGCATGAGATGCAGACAAACTTCTGAGTATTTGAACTTCTCGAGTGAAACCCGAATGATTTAAAGAGAGAGTGAAGTTTTGTAGTTGTATGTTGAACTAAAGAGAGATACACATGATGTTTATCAGATTATCCATCATGCATCCTTACTGCAAAGTCAGCTTGTTTGTATTCATTTTCGTTTCCAGTGCTCTGAATCAAACATCTATTTTTGCTCATTTGAAAGGAAAGTGTGTCTCAGGTCTGAATTTCCCTTATTTGCACAAACCCACAAATCACTCTGCTTTTTCCAAAGATTATGCTGCTCGTAGAAATTATTTCCTCTGTCTGAACCATCACACTTGTTCTTTACTTCAGTGCAGAAAAGCCAACAGGTGAACCCAAAATGACCCAGTAGAATTAAATCCTCCAAAAATTGAGTTAGCAAACGGCTCAGATTTAATAAGTGCTGTATGTTTCATCATGCAGAGGAACCTGTGTTACTGACAACAATAAAAAATCTCCACATCACGATATAAAAACAGAGCCTTTTTCAATTTAGTTAAAAAAATACAACATCGGTCTCTCCGGTTTTGTCATTTTTATCAAACTCAGTCAGAAAATAGTTTCTCTTTTTGCATCACTCACCCACATCCATGCCCTCATCGAAGATTCTCCCCCTTCTCTGTTTATCTGAAGACTCTCTTTTACTTCTTTTTTAGCTGTTTCCTTCTTGTCTTCTGCCTCTCTGTTTCTGTTTGCCTCACTCTTTACATCTCCTTCTCTCTCTGATCAGAGGAAGTGGCTGAACTGACTACAGGCAAATGGACTCAGACATTGGCTGTTCACACTTGAAAGTATCGTACAAGCTTCGACACCCACAGTCTCCCTCATCCCCACCTCTAAACCTGACGACATCTGCTCCCTCAGGTTAATCTAAGCATCACTGATGATGCTCCTTTTCCTCTGATGTTCTTCTGAATTATATAACCAGCAGAATGACTCACCTTAACTTAGAATTACTCATCTATATTAAGCATTGTTTTATATCTTAGCCCCCTATTTACCCTTTACATTATGATTAATTATATAATGCAGTACATAGAAAATGATGATAAAATTATCAAAAAACAGTGTACAATAATAATTAAAGTCCACTGAAATGTGTTATGTTTCCTCCTATATTCTTTTTATAACTGTCTACACATTTAAGTATAGTCATTCACCATGCAGATGAAAATTGGATCCAGCAGAAAGGCTGAAAAACATCATTACAGATACATCCTAACATGTCATTCATAAGTGCTGTATGTGCTAATCCTTTGTATCACAGATTGGCTCTGGGAAAGATGAGTATCACCTCACTGGCAGGGAAGCACCCTGAGCTGAAGCAGGGGTGAAATGGTGCCAACTTGACAGGTTAAAATTCAGGCCTGTCACTGATTTTGGAACCAAACTCCTGTAGTGTGGCTGTACAACTGGGATGTGGGCAGGGGGGTATCTACCGGGGTGGCATAGGGTGGCATGTGCCACCCTAAAACACAGCCTTGCCACCCCTGTTTCCAACCGCCTTTGGAAGGTTTAATTTAAAAAGAAAAGTTATGCCTCATCGGACACATCTGTGAATTACCTACTGCTGTGAATGCAACACGAGATGACGCAACATGTTTTGGCATTTCTTAAAACTGGATTGTCTGTTAACTAGATTTTTAGGGAGGGGGAGGTTGTCCTGTTCAGGGGGTGGGGCGCCCCCTTATCAAAGCAGGAATACAACCTAATTTTATATGTGGTCAAATCAACTCAAAAAGACATCCAGAAAAGAGAACAATCATTGTAAAAAAAATATCAAGCTTTGACCAAAGTATAAATTAAATTAGTTCAGCACATAGACGCCTGCCATGTTGCCACCACTCGGAAATGTACTGCCCCCCTCTTGTCATCCCATAAATATTTTTCTATATCCGCCCCTGGATGTGGGAATACCTAAGAGCCTCAAAAATTCCTCCTGGGGAACTCGCCGCTATGGGACATAGGCTCTAATCTGGCCAGGAAGCCGTCTTGAGGAAAGGCTCTGACTCTTATTTGTGCTCATTCGTCAACCAGTAGTTTGGATACACTGCCTTCTTTAAGTTCTTCTTGGAGTTGTTCTTGAAATTCTGAAAAAGGTGCAGCATAGGAACTTTCAGGGGTGGAGCCAGGGGGTGGCCCTGAAAACAGATTGGTCACCCTTAAATCCTAAACCATGATAGGGCTTGTCAGAGGAAGCTCTTATATTGAAATCAATGATTTAAGGTTGTGGTTTTCTTTTATTGATGCTTTAAAAGGTCACTTTGTACAAACATCTTCCTTCTGAGTCCTTAAAGAATTAAGTCCAGTAGATGTTGCCACTCTGTTGAGTTAAGGTCAAAAATCAAATACAAAATGTGCGGTCAACCCAAAGATTGAGATTGCAGATAAAAGCAGCCAAACTGAGCTTCCTCTACAGACTGGGCTCAGAGATTGAGATCGAGTATGAAGATCATGAAGGGCTGCTGCAACAGTGCATTGAAGCTCACATGTATCCTTCCTCTTGCATTTATGACGTGTAAACTGAGCTACTGATTACCTTCTTTGTAACTGTGTTGTGGCCTGCCTTTTGAATGTATGGCTTATACCAGTGATTCCCATAGTGTGGGCTGTCCCCCTGGTGGTCTGTAATGGTACTGCAGTTGTATTGACATTAACACATTTTCTTTTTCCCTTTTAAAAGTTGCAGTCATTGTATTTCTTTAAAAATTATCAACTGAAAGTGGACAAATTATTTCTTTGTACCACCCTTTGTAGAGTTTTCAATGTATGGAATAAAAAATGTCTTTATCTTAATATCAGGAGTGATCAGAGTTATACTTTGATTTCTGGTGCAATGCCTCATAACCATGTGCAATATTGGAATTTATCCCATAACATATTACATTTGTATATTAATCTACTAAATATGCACTGTGGCTTAGGCTAAGTTAACTTATTTTTTCTTCTTGTTGTTCTTCTCTGTCTTGTGTCCTTCCTGTCTTGTTGTTCCCTTACTGTCTCTTTGTGTCCTTACTGTCTTGTTGTGTCCTTACTGTCTCTTTGTGTCCTTACTGTCTCTTTCTGTCCTTACTGTCTTGTTGTGTCCTTACTGTCTTGTTGTGTCCTTACTGTTCTGTTGTGTCCTTACTGTTCTGTTGTGTCCTTACTGTCTTGTTGTGTCCTTCCTGTCTTGTTGTGTCCTTCCTGTCTTGTTGTGTCCTTACTGTCTTGTTGTGTCCTTACTGTCTTGTTGTGTCCTTACAGTACTGTCTTGTTGTGTCCTTACTGTCTTGTTGTTAAATACCAGTGTTCCTTTCACCACGTCAAATTCCTTGTCTGTAGGAGCTCACTTGGCAATAAAGCTTTCTTGAATCTTGAATCTTGAATCTTGAGTTGTGTGATAAGAAGTATAAGTAGGCCCTAGGATGTTTTAACATTACAAAGTTACCTCTGTGTCTTCAAGCTTTGGAAAGTCGGCCTTACACAATTTTTTTATTTTAAATTTTGCGCCTTGTTGGGCAATGTTTTGGTGAAGGAATATCGAAGTCATTTAGGTGATATATGTTCCTGCACCTTTTAAGAAACATGGCAGAAATCAGTTTAACATCCTTTTCCAGGTACTTGCTGAATAATAAAAGCTTTGAAATTAAATCCTTTGTTCCCACATCTTCTAATGCTGCAAAAAGCCTGAACCGTGTGTTAACAAACAGTGAGTTACAATCTGATAACCAAGAAAATGTGTGTGTCTGCTGGTTATCTTGTCTGCAGAGGGATTGATCTGACAGTTGTAGCTGGTTCCGACCTGTTTAAATGACTGTTTGTTCAAAAGGTCATACAACATGTTGCCCCCTGTGATACTTGAATGTTAGTGTTTTCCTGTGTGAAGGAAAGGGTTACAGACATGAGACCTCTGCAGCTTTTCAAAGAATGTCTCTGCCCCAAGTTGCATAATCACAGTGATCTGTGACACTGGCGGAAGCTATTGAACCACCAGGCAGATAAGTGAGGCCAGGTTGGGCTGCAAAGAGGGGACTTAATTTTGTCACAGGGGTGTAAAATGTTTAGAGACCTCTAGCTGAGCTCTGACCTTCAGGACCTTTAATTAGACGAAGACATCCAAACTTCTGGACCTTGCTGTTGAACCAAATTTAGTGGTTATCGTCACCCTGCGAGGGCCAGGTCCTTTACGTAAGTGCACATACCTAGGGGTGTAGCCATTATTTTAGAAGTGAGGGGGACAAATTGTTAGGGTTGTTAAGATTTTAGCGCAAAGTGGTATTTTTATCTTGTTTTTTCAATTATCTTTGTTCTTTTTAAAAATGTTTTTCGGCATTTTTGGTCTTAATTGTTAGGACAGCTGAAGAGATACAGGAAACATGGGGGGTAGAGGGCAGAGAAAGACATGCAGCAAAGCCCCATGGACAGAATTGAACCAGCGACTGTTGCGTCAAGGATTATAGCCTCTGTGCATGGGGCGCACTTAAACAGCTAGGCCTAGGGCACCTCCTGTTTTTGACTTTGAACATCCAATACTTAATCCCCCGCATCATGATTATTTTTGTAATATGTCTGTGAAGGTTCTCAGTCATCCAGGTCAACATAATTCAAAGCTTGATCCGTTTGCCAGAAACTAGGATAACGACCCTACTTAGGACCTTTTGTGACAAACTGAACACACCCATGACTGTTAGAGGTTTATATCTTCTAGCTCTTTCCAAGTCTGGTCAGAAATGAAGGTGAAACGTCTTCAAGAATTTCTACCAAGTCCAGTTAGCAAAATTAATAAATAATCTTACTGTATTGATTTGACTTGATTTTTAAGTATTTTATTTATAATCATGCCTTTAATAATTTTACCATTGCTGTTGTTTTCTGTCTCTGTTATTCTGTGAAGCACTTTGGGCTGCATGTTTTTATGTATGAAAGGTGCTATATAAATAAAGTTAAGTTGAGTTGAGTTGAGAATGCTGGTGTACAAATGCCATGGCAGCATTTCACTGAAGTAATCCAGCTCCTAAAACGTACATCAAAACTACTGCTGTAAATGAATGTAATGAAATAAAAAAGTCGGTTACAGAAAGTTTTTAGATTAAAAAATGGCTTTAAAACCCTCAATTGACATACAACATATATGAATACCAGCATTGTGATGAAATAGGCTAACGAAAAGGAGACTTCATGTCTTTGTTGTTTGACTCCAAGCTGCTTGCAAGGGCGTCGTAGTGGGGGGAAAAGTGGGACTGACTACCTCGGGCCCAAGTGGGGAGGGGGGCCCCTAATGGACCTGAAAGTTTTCTACTACGCTTTTCTTTTTTTTCGTTATAACTACAATAAGATGACTAAAGTTTTCTGAATAAATAAACATACATTCAGACTTCCTTTCTGGAAAAAGGGGAATCTCAGCTCCGTGAGATGCACGTCTCAAGGAGTAAACTGTAGAATTGTCTTATTTTCACAGCATCAAGTGTGGCTGAATCTGATTGAAAGTAGAATTCCTGGTGACGCCCCTGGTCAGAACTACTGCTGCAAATAAATGTAATGAAATAAAAAAGTAGGTTACAGAAAGTTGCTAGATTGAAAACATCTTTAACACCCTCAATGGACGTACAACATATATGAACACCAGCATTGTGATGAAACAGGATAAGGAAAAGGAGACTTCATGTCTTTGTTGTTTGACTCCATGCTGCTTGCAAGGGCGTCGTAGTGGAGGGAAAAAGTGGGAGGGACTACCTAGGGCCCAAGTGGGGAGGAAGACCCTTAATGGGCCTGAAATAAAATGTGTTTTCTACTACGCTGTTCTTTTGTTTCGTTATAACTAAAATTGTCTGAATAAATAAACATACAGTCAGAATTCCTTTCTGGAAAAAAGGGGAGTCTTGGCTCAGTGAGATGAGCGTCTCGCAGAGTAAAGTGGGGAATTGCCATGTTTTCATAGCATCAAATGTGGCTGAATCTGATTGAAAGTAGGCTTTTAGAGTTTCATTTTACTTCATGAGGTTGGATTATTCAAAATAATGCCCCCTTGCTGTTATTCAACAAATCACTTGGCTTCAAATAATCTTGTTTAAAGAGGTGGACAGTCTGAAGGACAATATTGTGCAGTTACATTTGGAGAAATTGTAATATATATATATATATATATATATATATATATATATATATATATATATATATATATATACAGTTGTGCTCAAAAGTTTACATTCCCTGGCAGAATTTGTGATTTCTTTCAGAGAATATGAATGTTAGGAGAAAAACTTTCTTTTCACTCATGGTTAGTGGTTGGGTGAAGCAAAATTTTTATCAAACAACTGTGATTACTCTTTTTATATCATAATTACAACAGAAACTATCCAAGAAACCATAAATTATGCCAGGGTATGTAAACTTATGAGCACAACTGTATATATTGATATGTAGCTGTAGATTTGAGTCAGTTGGTTTTAAGCACATGTTTTTGTTTACAGCAATAAACCAGTATTATAGCAGCAATGTTATATTTTGTAGGGTTGGCTGTGGTGATGGGGCCCACTGAGTTATCTTTTCAGGGGGCAGTATTCCTGGTGACGTCTCTGGTCAAAACGACTGCTGCAAATAAATGTAATGAAATAAAAAAGTAGGTTACAGAAAGTTGCTAGATTAAAAACATCTTTAACACCCTCAATGGACGTACAACATATATGAACACCAGCATTGTGATGAAACAGGATAAGGAAAATGAGCCTTCATGTCTTTGTTGTTTGACTCCATGCTGCTCGTCTCTCTGCGTCATCACGTGACCTTCTGGGTGTTTCTTAGTCACATGATCCTGATGTCAGTCCGAGCAGCAGCGATAAAGTGTTACAAGACGAGCAAAATCCACCTCGCAGCAAGCTTCCACAAGATCTAACAGAGCTAAACTAGTACCAGGAGCATCTTTCGGTTTCGTTAACACAGAGGACGCTTTATCATCTCAACAAATCAGTGCTCTCGACTTGTTTCCTCTTTCTATTTGTTGTGACGCTAAGGTTCGCCTAGCTAGCACAACAGACCCTTAGCTAGCTAGCTGTTGCAGAGATTTCGCCTTGACGAGCTGAAAAACACAGCCGGAGAGAAACCCTGAAACATGACGCAGATCTGCGGAGTCCAGTCCTGGTGCCTGGGAGTCACATTCTGGTTGATTTTAGGTGAGTACGAGGTTTGTTTACCCGACATTTAATGTGCTTTACCTGGCGAATAGGAAGGTCACACTCCAAACTGCGCCAAACTAACACTTAGTTTCCCCATTAAACATCTGATACAATGTCCTCACGTAATGACCACACGTATTAGTATTAGTTTTCAGGCTTACATGTAAGTTACCCTAACATGCTGTAATCTTTGTTTCAACCTAGGTTAGCTTTGATCATGTTTACTTAATGTCTCTCACAAGTTTGCGCCATTCTCAGTTAGAAATCGATCAGGAGCAAAAGGTCGATTTGAAAGTCTTGCTGGCAATTTATTTCTTCGCCATCTTTTCTTCACAAAGGAGACTAGACAGAAGTGACATATAACACTAAAGGGTGTTTTATAATCAGCATTTTGAATCAAAGTCACAATGTAGGTGTACTAATAATAGGTTTGTAAAGAATCAGCCTACATGCACCAAAACAGCCTTTTGTTCTGATACAGTTACAACCTATTTCTGCTTTATCTTAATGCACACATGTCTCTAAAAGTTAAGCTTCATAAGGCAAGTTGATGCATGTAAACACAACAAGGAATTTGACACTGGTATTAACTTGCCCTCATACTGTACTGAGTTACAGGAGAGAGAGAGAGGATCAGATACACAGTGAGGTACAAATAGAAAATGAACACTGGAGTATTATTTCAAAGAGGTTTATAAATGTTAATATGTCAAAAGCACCAATAGACACTGTCTCTGTAGAAGTCAAGTGTTTCTATGAGGTGTAAAGGTACATTTCTTGTAATATAAAATGTGTATCTATCTTCTGAAAGATGTGGATTTAAAAGCTTAGCCTCACATAGCTGCCCGGCAGTGACTCAGGTTCTGTTTGATATTTCTGCCTCTCCAAAGGATTTTTTCCTCCAGTCACTGATGCTAAATGCTTGCTCTTTTACTGGCGGATGGAAGTTGTGTCTCAGCGAATAACATTACAAGGAATGTAGTAATGACTCATGAGATAACTTCTACTTTATTAGGCTCCATATAAACTGAAACAAAGATGAAAAGACTGAGCAGAAGATGTCTCTTCACTGGAATGTCAGATTCCAGTGAGTGTGATCTGGAGTTCTAGGTCATATTAGCACATTTGGAAATGACTGGCTTCCAATAAACAGCCTGCAATCCCAAAGGAAGCAAGGGGAATATTCAGGGGTATAAAAGAGAGAACACGTATAGTTTTGTCCTGGGTGGCCACCTTATTATTGACTAGAAATAAAGGCTTTGAATATCCTCCAATGAGCATCCCTGTGCACAAAGACGTACCTATTATATCTGCTGCTTGTGTTCTGTACGTAGAAGATGTTTTCCTCTCACTGTGAGTCTTTGCCATGAAATATTAAAAGAAGGCTGTTTCGGCTCGGTTTGCAAATTTCTGGGAATTTTCAAAGTTGGAAACTTTCCATGGGAATTAACAGGAATAAACCAATAATTTACTAAATTGAAGGTTGGCTCTTAATAGGGAACTTAAATAAAGTTGGGGAAAATATATTTCAGCATAATCCTGACTAAAACAACCAGATTTCATGCAAGTACAGTTGGATATCTATGCTATTCCTCAATCACATGCACATAGCACACTGCTTACTACGGGGCTATTGAGACCACGCCCCCTTCATGCACTTTTTATTTGCATGTTGAATGGGACTTATTTTTTGGAGGGAGAGGGGCTCTTTTCATTTAACATTTTTGTTAATCTTTGAATGGGTTGGGTCGGGGGGGATGAGTAATATTTAACTCAACATTCATGTTTTTGTTCTTCAATGGAATAAGTGATTGTTCAATAAAATATTTAACACTTGCTAAAGTTATACTTACATAAATCTGTTTTAGTTGTATTATTTTGGATGGATGTCTGCTTATAACAAAACAAATATTTATGCTTGGATATGATACCTTTCCATTAAAATTACCCTCAATTGCCAGTTAATTCCCATAATTTCCAATTTTGAATATTTCCAAAATTCCCCAGCCTAACCTTCCATGGACATTTACCAGAAATTTTCCACCCCTTTGCAACCCTAGTTTTGGCATCAGACACCAAAAATGACAACTTATAAAATCATCAATCCTCTCTTCTATGGTCTCTTTTCTGCAGTAGATGATATAGAAACATCAGTGTTTCAGCCTCTTTCATTTAAACCAGCTAAAAGCTCCTCAAACTGAGTTAAAAATCATAAGTAAAACTAATGAAAGTAAAAGAATGTCATTTGAAATCACAAATCTTTTCATCTGTAATTCATACGTCCATTTTCTATGACTGATCCAGGCCCAGTTAGTGTTGATTTACCAACATTAACAAAAGGAGCTGAAGTAGGAACAGCTGGAAAGTTGTTAAACAACTCAAGCTGTCTTCCATCCAGGACGTTATTCCACTGTACTTTAAAGCTTTTGATGCCCACTCTGTGTTTCAGCATCGGACCACTCACATCCCTGTAATTAAACACCCATTCATGATTTCTGTTGCAGCTGCTGTCCTGCACCAGGGATTTGCTACTGTTGCCCCGCCAACCACTGCTGCCCCGCACAAAGACCTCGGCAGACCTGAAAGAGGAAACTACCTGGTGGCTGGCAGCAATGGAACTGCCTGTTTATTGGCCTCCATGGGTCTCCAGCTAAACATCTCCTTCAGCTCCGCCTCCCTGAATAAGGTGCTTAAAACACAAACACATGAATGCTGCTGGAAGTAAAAAAAATAAATATAGTCACAGGGGACAGGATTGAAAAGCAGAATGTTACGTCATTTGTTTGCAGACTCAGCAGGAGGTCATGAATCTTCAGCCCAATGTGACCAAGAGCTCCGGATCATGTGAGGCAGACAGCGCCTCCCTGAGGCTCACAACTGATGCCGATAAGACCAACCTCACTTTCTACTTCACCCTGGCAAGTTATTTTTATTTTATCCCCAGGTGCAGGAAAACCTCTGTGACGTTTATCTTCTTGCTTGCTTTTATTTTCACATGCTCTCCCTAAAGTAGCCACTAGATGGCGACTGTTTCTCAAAGGTAAACATGCTGTGTTACTGACCTAATATGATGCTGCTGTTAATCTCCAGAACACTACATCCAATAAGTACCACCTGAGTGAAGTGTCTCTGTCTGCTGCCTGGCCTGACATGAAAGGTGAGTGCACTTTAACCCCCTGTGTGTGTGTGTGTGATAACTACCTTTTGATCCTCTTAAGTTCTTGAAGTGTAATCAGGGAGTTTGTCTTCACAGTGGGGCTGTCAGGATATCAGCTTTTCATCTAATGATTAGCAAGGCCAAAAAATATACAGAGAGAGATTCAGAACCTGTAAAAAACTTCAGAAACTTCTGCAGCCATCAGAGTTCTCCTTCCAAAGCATATACACAATAGAGATCAAGGGGCGCTGCTGGCCTAGCAGTCTAAGCGCACGCCCCATATACAGAGGCTATAGTCCTCATCGCAGCGGTTGCAGTTTCGACCCCTGTCCTCGACCATTTGCTGCATGTCTTCCCTCACTACTCCCCACATTTCCTGTCTTTCTCCAGCTGTCCCATCTAATAAAGGCAAAAATGCCCCAAAAATATAACTTAGGAAAAAAAATTGAGATTACGTCTTTGCCAGGTAGAACTAGCATCAGTCTACAGAGTAAGGCACCCAGAGTCGAGTATAGAGTTGTAATTTATCTTAAAGTGCTCATCCCTTCATTTAACTGCATCACCATGTTGTCAGAAAATCCGAAACAGTCTGAGACGATCAGTGTCAGATATAAAAACTTTAAGTGGGGCATACATTTCTTTCATCTGTAATCACTCCCTGTGCTCTCCTCTCCAACAGAGCCCTTCTCAACCCACAACAACAGCCTGGACTACCTGCAGGGCACCATGGGCTTCTCCTACATGTGCCATGAGGAGCAAACCCTGGATGTCACCCAGGATTTGTCCATCAACACCTTCCAGCTGCAGGTGCAGCCATTTGGCCTCAACGGGGGTCAGTTTGGAGCAGGTAAGGCTTTTAGCTGTCAAAATAAAATAAAGGAATCAACCCCTTTCTTGTTCTAACGAGTCTGCTGTCTCTTTTTTTTTAGCTGAGGAGTGCCAGTTAGACGAGGATGACATGTTGATCCCCATCATCGTCGGAGCCGCTTTAGCAGGCCTCGTCCTCATCGTGCTCTTGGCGTACCTCATTGGCAGGAAGAGGAGCCACGCCGGCTACCAAACCATCTGAGGTCGCTTCAATGTTCGCAGAGGCCAGAGCGCTACTCCCCCTCCCTCCCCTACCAGATTAACCCCTGTCCTCTGAGACTTAACACTCCACCCTGTCCCCCTTTCCTCTATCTTTCCATCCTCCACCCCCCCTGCCTCTGTGTGTGCTGTTCTTCGTCCTCATCAGTAACACTAGTCACTATCACTCTGTGCAGGTTGATATGCTCTTTCTGAACTGACCCACTCCTTCAGTTAAAAACATGAGGGACTTTGTTTGGAGATTGCAGTGAAATAAGGAAAAGTCTTCAATGATACCAAGTGAAGCAGGGATTGAATGTTGATCAGAGGGTCTGTGCGAGTCCTCGTTGTACTATTTATGATTTCTGTGAAAGGAATTTCGAGGGATTACGGGATTTGAGGGAATTACTTGTGTAGCTTTTCTTATTGTTTTCTTCTTTGTGGGCGACCCTTTTTAAGTGGTGTCGCTCTGATTAAGGTTTGTTACATAAAGGGAATATTCCAGACTGTTAAAGGTAATCCCCTTTAGAGTTTTTATAGGGGTCCGGATAACTCAGAATTTAGCACAAAGTACAAGGATTTTAGGGAACACACTAAAAATACAGTAACCTAATCCCAACAGGGATTCAAGAGTCTTCTAAGTAGTTAAGATGAATTAACAGGTTTGTTTTATGAAATGGGTTTGATGATGATTATTTCCTCTTTTTGCTTAAGTATGCAGGTACGCACACATTTTGACATTTTGTATGGAGGGTGAAAATGCAGTTTTTTGACTTTTTCACGTCGTTAAGGAAGTGCGTGATTGCTTTCTCGCCTAGAGTTAAAGAAGAGGATCAATACCACTCTACTGTTGGATAGAATGAGTCTGCAGCCAGCTGGAGGTTAGCAAAGTTTGCACAAAGACTTAAATCAAGCGGGAACAACTTAGCCTGCCTTGCCTGTGCACAATGACACAATGATGCAAAAATCCACATACCTGCACCACAAAAAAATGAAGTGTGCAAACAACACAGTTATATTTTACACTATATCAGTGTGTTGTTTCTACACTTTAATGATTGCACAGAATAAAAAGAAGTCAGTGAGTCTGAGAGGTGTTGGTCGGTGGATTTGATTAATCTTGCACAGAGCCATGCTAGCTACTTCCCTGTTTCCTGTCTTAATGCTAAGCTAATCCTACCCTGGCTGATGTTTCATACTCAAACAGTAGAGTTCAGCCAATCTTATTAAGCGTTTTGAGATTTTGCCACTCTTTTGGATTCTGCTGTTACAGTGTGCACACATGACAGGAACTGCTTAATAAATACGAGGAGTACCAGAACTGATTAGGTGCTTGAAAAGCTCAGGACATTGTTTAAAGAGTGAAATAATGTTGAAGTGTTACAATCCACTGGGTGGTTTTCTTTGTGTTATTTTTTCTTTTTTTTTGTTTGCTCTCTGAATATGTACCCACTTGGGTTTTTTTTTTTGATCGCTTGAAGTGAAAGAAGTTGCACTAAAGTTTAAGAAGCAGCCCCAAGTAATGATTGAAGTGGCCAAAAAAACGCTCTGGTCAGTGTTCATCAGTGCCTTCCCAGCTGTTACAGAGATGGGATTCAAGTAAAGCCAATTACCACAAAGGTACTCACTCGCTCACTCACACTGTGTGCTGTCATGTCCGGGACATTTTCTCTGTCTCACATAGCCTTCATGTACTGTTACTGTTACTACCATGAATATGCGTTGATTGATATAGCAGGAGAAAATGCAGACCTTTGTTTTTTATGCCCCCCCTCCCCCTCTCATCTAAATATCCATGTAGTGATTTAATAAGGTTTTAATGTGTTTGTTTGAACTGTTTTCTAAAGGAGAGGTCAATAAAAGTGAATGAACGCTGTTTGACTTTGTTTTGCCTCCATACAGTACAGCTCATCAGCAGTCCAACCTGTTCCTGGTTGGCTTTGTTTGCTTGGACTAAAAGGTATTAAGGTCCTTTGTCTCATATTAACTGTGTCAATGGAGCTGCATTGTATCATTTTAAATGCAATTTTTAAAGAACAAAATATAGGATTATTGTATAAAAGAATCACACAAAATGTACTGTTTTAACTAGTTTTTAGGTTCTGATACTCCTTCAGTTTTTAAAGTATGCATGTATTGTTTTTGAGTTGTTAACAGTCTTAGGCCCTGACTGCAGAGGCGACCAGGCCTTTGCTTTTACTTCTTAACTCATCACTGACTTTCAATTGAATTTCTGCATTTTTTTTATTATTGTTTTTACTTAACTAATTCTAGCTCTCCTTACCTTTGTCATGTGCTTTAGTGTTTTCACTCGCTATGTCTTGCACTCTGTAAAGCACTTTATAAACATGTTTTTAAAAGGTGCTATATATAAATAATATTATTATTATTATTATATTATTATTATTATTAGATGGCCCAAGGGAATGTCAAAAAGACTTAAAAACAGTGTTCCAACACTAAAGGTTGAAAAAATACTGGGTTCGTTATCCGCTTTGGTTGCTGCTACAGTTTTCCTTTTGAATTGAGGGCGTGGGAAAGTTGTTCAAACCTGTTTCAACCATCCGTGTCGAGTCACTGATATAATCAGCAAGATGCAAATGACTTTAATAAAAGGAAACAAATATCAGTAAATACAAAAAGACTGAAATTAGGAACAAAACAAAGAGAATGAGACTCAAAATGATTAAAAACATGCAAATCCAAGACAGCTTTATCTCTGTCATTGTAGGTGTCATAATATCAAAGTATTAAGGGCAGTGGCGGTTCTAGACCAATTTTACACGGGGGGCCAGGCTGGGGCCAAGGGTGTTGTCAGAGGGACGCATTCAACACTGACAAAAGAGACTGAGAAGGGCGAGGACCGGCTGAGAACAAACTGGCAAACATCAGTGCATCCCTATATACTAGACATATATACTAATGTGTACTACATCAAAATGCAGACTGCAGCTGTTTGGCTGTTCACACTCAACATGAGTCCCATAGCGCTCTAAGGGACTGGAACCAAGTGCCACACGCATGTGTTCCAACTGTAACATTGGCGATACCGAAGCTTTTTTTATTGTATACTATTATTTTGGTGTGGAGGGGGGGCCACAGGGGGGTCCAGGTTCAATTTTACAGGGGCACTGGCCCTTGTTGGCCCCTCCCCAGAACCGCCACTGATTAAGGGACCAGTGTTTCCAAAACCTGTCCCCGGCTGTACACCAGACCTTTATTTTATTCATTTACATTAAAGAAAAACTTGAAAGTTGTTTAATCTTTTAGTTTATATTCATTAAACATTAATTATGTATTTTCAGTGCACACCCACAACCCTTTTCTCAGGGTCCAGTTTGTTTTCTCCTAATCAGCACTGGAAGGATTTTAAACGTATAAACCTCATGTTCAGCTCCCTGAATGAACTGCTGTATCAGGAGATAATCTTACTATCTTACTCTTAGTTCTAATTATCTTCACCTTTATCCTGAAAAAAACACAAGCCCACTTATTGGGCCTACCTCAACAATAACAAGTGAAACACAAGCTTCTGTAAGTTAGGACAGCAGTAAGCACTCCAGAAGTGTCATTTTTATTTTTACTTCATCAAAAGAAACAGTCCGTTCAACAGAGTCTCAGTGTAAACAACATGAATTCCCTTATTCTCCCCAGCAACAAAACACATGTCCCCTCTCCCACACCACTTCTGCAGATATTACTACTAAAGTGCAAGTAATAAAAACACGACAGATTCAATGGTTTTCACAAAGTATCAGTTTTAGCAGCAGAAAAAAGTTCATCAGCTCAGAAGCTTCACCACACCCTTTATATGTCCCTGTCCGCTGAGTTGGAGTGTATTATAGAAAATACAAAGAAGCAAAGAAAAGGCGATGGTGTGACTTTGGTTGGTGGTAGGTAAATCTCCCTGATAGTACAGAGTCTTACTCTCACTCTGTAAGGAAAGCTGTTGGAGCCAAGAACACTACGGCTGTCTAGATTCCTCCTCCAGTATTCGCTGTCTGCATTTCTCTCTCAGTTTCTCGACTGTCGCCATCGACAGGCTTCCTGGTTCAGTGAAGACTTTCTGGAAAAAAGAAAGAAAGTGTGGATCAAGCTTCTATATAAGTCTCTTATTAAACACACATTAAAGGGGGAAACCCTCTACTTGAATCCTCTTATCCAGTATCTGTTACTGAGGTCATTTTTTTTAATATTCAGTCCGTGTTCTCAAGTGTTGTTCATAACTCCATGACCAGGGGCATGTCTAGAACTTTTTGACCGGGGTGGCCCAACTGAGGCTCTCACATGTGGTGGCCCGTGCATTTACAAATAAATAACATTTACCCTTTCTGTCTTCACAACATGCTTTCATTATAGTATTAAACAGTTCTTATATTCCCTTTGACTTTAAAAAAACATGACAAAGTGGGATACATCTTCTAAGCTTAATTCTTTAAGGTCCTACAAAAGATGTTTTTTCAAAGTCACATTTGAGGGCACTAATAAAAAAATCTACTGTCAGCCTTTTAACTCATCCCAAATTATAGATTTTAACAGAAACCCCACCTCTGACAAGGCAAACAGCCAATCATAGTTTAGGAGTTTGGGGTGGCCAATTGGATTTCAAGGGGTGCCAGTGCCACCCTTGGCCACCCCTCTGGCCATGGTCCATGACTAAAGTCCTTCAGTCGTGAGTCATTCTTTCCATAGAGTATACTTACTCAACAATATCAAACCACTGTGCTTGGTTAGGGGTGGTAACTTTTTAACAAGGCCTAGGTATACAATCCAAGGGTCCCTGGGGATCTTGTAGCCTATAATGCCCTCTAACCAACCTTGTCCCAAAACATCTATATTTTTATCCATAACCAGAAAATGTGAGAGTGATTGGTATTGACATGACAACTTTGTCTCCTACATTTCTGCTGTGTTCCTAGTAGTACATATATGACTCATTTCAATGATGCTATATTGCAAAGTTTTAGGATTAAGACCACACCTCAACCACGCCTCTTCCAACTCTCTTATAAATTCAAATCTCTCTGATTTCGTACCCTGCCCTCCCTCCCTCCCTCCCTCCCTCCCCTTTTCTTCCTATTGCTTTCTTCCTACAATACATAGGGCTCTTAAGGGGGGATTTGATGTGCAGGGAGCTACAGCGGATCCCCTAATAAGCTTCCCCAAACCAGTAACAGCAAGAAGTTCAACGTCAAATTCAGAATCATTATTCAAATTGAATAATAATATTAATATATATATAATAAATCATTGTCAAATTACATCCTGTTGATGGTGCGGTCCTTGCTAGTAGAAGACAAAAACACAAGTCTGCGTTTTCCAATGAAATCCATGCTTTCCTTTAGAACAGCAGCTCAGAAAGAAACATCCCATACATCCCCACCCAAGTCAAAATGGCCCCCACCCTGGATACTTTTAAATCCCGTCTTAAAACTCATTTTTACTCCTAGGCTTTTAATACAGCATGACAGTTTATGTTGGTCTCTGTTTTTATTTTAATTTACTGTATTTTAAATGTCACTATTATTAATTCGTACTCTTTTTATTTGTTGTTCAGCAGTTTGGTAACCTTGTTGTTTTTAAAATGTGCTATATGAATAAAATTGATTGTATTGTATTGTATTGGGGATTGGATACATAATAAACTGGCTTCAGCCGCACTGGCGTTTCTTTTCTGGTCAGTCACTTTGGACCGTTTTCTACTCTGTAAATCTAGCCATCATTGAGCTAATCCTTCTCTGAGAAGAACTACTTTCTCCCTCTGATGCTGTCAGAAGAGATAACAGCAGAAGTGCACTTCAGTTCAGATGGATTGTAGGTGTGAATCTGGTTTGGCCAATCACAACCTTTTATCAACTCCAGGATGATTTTCGTGAAGTTTTAGGGAGTTTGTTTCCATTATTGTGTCTTGGTATGTTGTTTCTGCTTTATTTGTAAAACTGCTGCTGATGTGGAACGTTCTAAATCTGGTTTTGTGTCAGTGTAAAAAAAAACAACAGTAAAGTTATTCAACTAAGTAAACACTGATTTGCATCCAAAAGCACGTCCGGGGCTGTCACGCTAAGTGTATTAGTCACAGCTTGATTAATCAACTTTGGATTCAGACTTTGGACTGCTACTTCAACTCGGTTGAGGCAGTTGGCCTTCTAACATGAGTCTGGTTCTGCTCCAGGTTTCTGCCTGTTAAAAGGACATTTTTAGTTGTTGCTGTAACTTGCTAAATGCTGCAAAGTGTTCTACTCATGGTGGATTAAGATGATATAAGACTGAGTCTTACCCTGTCTTGATGTTGGGTCTTTGTTAATAATATAACAGAGTATGATCTAGACCTGCTCTGTTTGTAAAAGCGTCTTGAGATAACTTTGTTGGGATTTGAAGCTAGGCTAATAAAGATTGATTAATTGATTATTTTCCAAACTTCTCAACAGAATATTTTTACCTCACCTGCATGAAGGTGTGACAGTCCAGAGTGAAAGTTCCACCGGTGATTTGTTTGAAACACTCACACACATCGATCAAAGAGCGAGCTCTCAAGATCTCCGGCTGGTGATGAATGATGAGAGTCAGAGCAACACGGAAAAGAACCTTGGAGCCTTCGTAGAAAAGACAATCCCAGACCCGCAGAACTGTCTGCAAGTGCAAGAAACCAGAAATATTACAGTAAAATGATTTGCATAAATGCTACCTGAATCACTCATTCACTTCTGTTACTAAACCCAAACATTTGCCTCACCTCAATTGGGAGTACATCAATGTAAAGGCAGATGAACCAGCGTGACACCACCAGCGTCCATATGCCAGGGAACTGGGCCATGAGCTGCCCTATTGCAGGAGCTTTAGCCTTCACCAGCTCCCCAAGAACCTCCTGATCAGTCTTCAGGCCCATCATGGCAGGGCTGTAGTAATCTGAAATATACCAAAGATTGATGAGTTTGTCTTTGTCTATCTTTGTGATGTAGCCTTGCTGCTTTTTGCATTACAAGCACAGTGCACAACTGTTCTGTCAAGGTAAGATCTACTTGTTTGAGATTGTGGTGATGGTTTCCTGAAAGAAAAATTATCAATGTGGAGTATCACGAGGCTCCAACCCTGGTCCTCTACTCTTCTGTAAAACATTAAAAGCATTTGAAACATCCAGACAGGCATAAAAAAGAACACAACTAAAATGACAAATATGATAAAACAGAAAAGAAAAGGAAAATTAGAATAAAAAAATACATTAAAATTTGCATTTAAAGCGAGTTAAAATAAGCTAATATAGGAAGGCAGTGGCAAATAAAAAGGTCTTAGTCTTTGATTTGAAAGAGGTGAGAGTTGGAGCGGACCTGCAGCTTTCAGGGAGTTTGTTCCAGGTATGTGGTGCATAATGACTAAACGCTGTTTCGTTCTGACTCTCGGGACTGAAAGCAGACCAGTACCTGATGACCTCAGAGGTCCAGATGGTTCATAAAGTAGCAGCAGATCAGCAATGTATTTTGGGCCTA
The DNA here is from genome assembly GCF_009762535.1 of Notolabrus celidotus. Lineage (NCBI taxonomy): Eukaryota > Metazoa > Chordata > Actinopteri > Labriformes > Labridae > Notolabrus > Notolabrus celidotus. Next base: position 24,412,663 of record NC_048281.1, read on the forward strand.
CACCATTCAGTGCTTTATAAACCATCAGCAAGATTTTAAAGTCTATTCTCTGACAGACAGGAAGCCAGTGTAGAGATCTAAGAACTGGAGTGATGTGGTCTACTTTTTTGGTCCTTGTTAGGACTCGAGCAGCAGCGTTCTGTATGAGCTGCAGACGTCTGATGGACTTTTTAGGGAGTCCTGTAAAGACACCGTTACAGTAGTCTAGTCTGCTAAAGATAAATACATGGACAAGTTTTTCTGCATCCCTCATGCTTTAAGCATCATAAACACCAGTAAGCTTGGCAAAGTTGGCATAAAATAGCGTTATAACCTGATCCACATTCCTATTATTTTAGCTGCCTTAATGACCTTTGAAATACATTCTTGATATTAGTTAAAACTTTGCAAGTGGTGAATTTGTTCAGGATTAAAAGAATGCTCTACAAGTCTTTTACAAATACACCTAATTTTTCAGCAATAAAACCCCACCAAAGAACATTATGTCTCCCTTATAAAGGCAACATCTTTTTTCACCTTATAAACAGATAAACACACTCATCCTTTAGCATGTAGTCTTAGATATTATAATGCAACACTCTCATGTTTGCTTACAGTCAACTTATCACCCACTTTGTACATATGGTCCTTTTATTGGACTGATGCACAGAGCTCAAACTTCTTGCTACTCTTCTATAACCCAGCACCACCTCACTAATTGACTGATATTTTCAGTATTTTGTAATGTTCTCAATAATCATGTCTGTGTTTCAACATTTCATTTCAGCCTTATGTCCCGTTTCTTCAGCACACAGTCAACAAATGTAAACGTAACAGTTGTTTATGTTGCAGCTGTGTGTGCAGGACAACTTGAACTCTAACCGTTTTTATTGCTTATTGACTCATGACATCTCACATGATCCTGGCACTGTACCTGGGAGCATTCTGCCCAGCAATGCATCCATTAGCCAAAATGAGTTCTCTTCATCTTTGGTGATGATGATGAGGTAGCCAGCTATGAAGTTCATACCCTGGAATAAACAGATAAACAGTGATTACTTATGTGTTTGTGATTCCCACTTGAGACAGACACACAAGCAGAAGCTCAGTGCTAATGGATGTGATTATGCCACCATACCATTATTAGCCTATTCTTGTCTTCTTCTCTACCAAGGTTTAAAAACTCAATGAAATTCAACAAGTAGCATGCTAATGTGAAAAGTGTCTCATCTCTGCAAGTCTCACTCCGAAGTCCCTGTGCTTTCAGAAACACTCCCGCCTAGCTTGAACATTTTAGAGTCAAATAATGTCCATGGAACTTTATGTGGTGCCTGTACTGAAAAAACAGCAAGAACCATTTAGAGTTCTTGATGTTCTAGAAATCTAGAGAACCTTCTAAGGACTTATGAAAAGTTGCAGCAGTGTGAATGCAACTATAATAAACTTTTTTTTTATAACTAAAAGCCATGTGACCTCATAATACAGCTTTTAAAATAAGCTAACAGGTATACATGACCTTGCACTTTAAAGTCATGGAGGCATGATTTGGTTTAAAATCCTATCCATGTAAATCCATGTATTCAAATTGTTGAGGGACTTGCCCGTCCTGTTCTTAAGATAAACAGAGGTTATGTTAAGTGAGAGGAGATGTAATGTTTACTTCACCTGACAGTAACCCACTGCCTTGTTATGGTGTCCATAGGCCAGCAGCACGTTGAACAGGGCTTTCTGCAGGCTCGGCTCTGCTTTGCTCTTAAAGAGGACATTGTCAGGAAAGGTCCTATGCATGTCTGTCAGAAAACATTCAAAGATTAGTAATATGATACAGACCTGTATGTTGGTACAATGATGATAGGAATGAGTTGGGTAATGTGTTCTTACTACACATATGTATGTGTACAGGTTGTAGGAGGAAGACAGATGTTGTTAACCCAATGCTAATGGCTTAGATGTTAGATGTTACCATACTATAAAGGACAAAACAGTCCTGACGGTGTGTAAGCACAGACTGTATGAAATATGGGATGGCATAACAGCTTCCTAAAAGTAAAGCCACAACATTTAGTTTCTCTCTCGACTAGCTTCAGTTTGGCAATGACGTCCGCCACTCCAAAGGTAACAGATGTGTGTTTTGGTTGTCAGGGGGATATTCTTTGTTTTATTTTTTTCTAACAAGATAATTTGGAGCCAGATCCTCCATCTTTGTTTAGATAGATAGATAGATAGATAGATAGATAGATAGATAGATAGATAGATAGATAGATAGATAGATAGATAGATAGATATGCCATACACAACCAAGCACTCTCAAAGTCAGGCAGTACAGTAAAAAACATCAACAAGGTAAAGTGAATAAAATAAGTTAAAAGCTACTATCAGAAGTATTAATAAAGTGCACACTAGCAAGATCCCTTGTAAAGTCTTATCGCAGCCGGGATGAACGACCTCCTGAACCTCTCAGTCCTGAAGTGCATGGAGAGGAATCGGTCACTGCGGCTGCTTTGCTGAGCGACCAAAGTGTCATGTAGGGGGAGACTACTGTTACTGAGGATGGACTTACATTCAGTGTGTTCAAGTACATACATAAATACATAAATACATAAATACATACATACATACATACATACATACATAAATACACGCACGCACGCACGCACGCACGCACGCACGCACGCACGCACGCAGGCTCGCTCGCTCGCTCGCACGCACACACACACACACGCACAACTGCCTGCCTGCCAGCCTGCCTGCCTGCCAGCCTGCCTGCCGGGCAGGCCTGCCTGCCTGCCTGCCTGCCTACCTGCCTGCCTGCCAGCCTGCCTGCCTGCCTGCCCGCCAGCCTAATGGAATATGAAAATGGCTTTTTACAGGAGACTCAAATTTAAGTTCAAAGTAAAACTTAGTGTTGATTTCTATTTCAGCCTTAACCATGATCTTTTAGCTCTGGTAAAATCCCTAACCAAACTGTAAACTCTTAAAAATCTTTTTTCAAGTTTAAGCTGTAAAACAGTTGCTGTTGATAAGTTTTAGGCAGCTTGGTTAGGTTTTTGAAAAGACCATGGTTTGATTTAAAGTATATGTCTTCATTGACCTGGAACACCAACACCTGCTTCTGTGTAAAAGACAAAGAGCAAGAGCTCAGGTGCCAGAGTTTTTCAAATCTATAGCTACCATCTAGACATGACACAACGGCCATCATTAATTGAAATGTAATTTTTATCATTAGATTAAAAAAAGGCCTGTTGTTGCACCTGTGCGGATGGTTTCCTTCAGAGTAGTGTCATGCTCCATGGCCAGCATAGACTGGTAATAACCCGGGTTGCTCTCCAGTTGTTTCTGTGCACCACTGGCTGCCATCCAAATCCTGGCCCGGTGCTCGTTTGGCACACCTTTCCGCACGTACCTTTTCACTTTAGATTTTAGAATTACATCACATGAACAAAGAGAACCAGAGCACACCAAAATAGAACAGTGGTTATTTCACAGTGTTGGCTGCTTGTACCTGTCACGTTCTTCTCCACATGAGGTTTCTCTTGAAGGAGCTTTGACCATCTCATTGATCTTCTGTTGAGGACAGCTACATACTCGTTCATCATCTCTTTGTAGGACTCAAAATCATGCCGTCTCTCAAAGCCATAGGGGTCGACCCTGCAAGGGGGGTAATTTCATCCACAAAAAACACACATGTTGTGAAGAGAGAACTGAGAAGCAGCTACTCTCCTCCCTCCCTTTTGTTCTTCCCCCTGTTTCCTGATGAAAGATACTACAACAACCAGCGGATAGGATGTCTGTAGGCCGGATCAAATACCCCTGCTGGATGATGAGTCAGTTTTACGTTACTTCAAGAGCAAGAAGCTAAATGACTGACAAAAAACAACTTTTAAAATGCTCCCAGAAATGTCATTTCAACAAAAATCTCTGAATGAATATCAGTTTATGCTGAGTTTGGTATTTAGCTTTTAATAGCATACATAGATCATACATTGCAAATACAGTGAGGAAGCACACTGATAGAAGTAACACATAGCTAGGAAAGAAAAAGCAATTCACAAGTAACAACTTTGAACAAAGTAAAAAGAAAACACACATTAAAATACAGCTCACCTTTCACTGTCATTACTACATGTAAGAGGCTGTGCAGCTTGTCCTGTTATTTCCATCGCCTGTCAGCCGCTGCAGGTCACGTAGTCCACCAAGACTATAAAGAACCTGCACCGAGAGGGTTATTTCATTTGTTAAAGTAGTAAAGGAGCTGACTGCTGTCAAAGTAAATAACAAAGCGGACTGAGTTTCAACTGTCTCACCTTACAGCGCTCACTGAGAGGAGGGGCTCGTTTGAGTAACACCCAGGAAACATCCACGGACAGGTGAGTGCTTTATTTGCATACCAAACAAACAGAGGAAGAGAAATAGCAAAGTTTGCTTGTATATCCCCTTTGCAAATTCCTGTTCATGACAATGAACAGAGGTAGTTCTGGTATCAGTAGCAGTCCAGGCGGTAATAGTAGTGACAGCAGCTGCCCTCGTCCTCCTTTTAAAAAAAAAAACAATATAAAGTTCTGAACCTTTAGCAGATAGTAAATTTAATGCCCTGGCCAGACTAAGAGCGCTGATTAAAGAGTCCAAAGTCCTCCTGTAACACAGTGTGCAGTGGGCACATTATGACAGGTTCACACTGCAGGGGTTTCAGGATTACGTGAGTACTAAATCCATTTAGGTGTAGGGTTTAGTGGCATCTAGCTGTGAGGTCAAAGATTGCAGCCAACTGATAACCCCTATACTCTTTTGTTTTCTCAGGCATGATGTTAGACCTATGGTGGCCATCATAGGCATTTCTAGCCCATTTTTGGGGGCACTGAAGCACCTCTAAAATCTGAGAGATTTTTACTTTTCTTTTTTTTTACTGTAGGTCCTTTTTAACAAGCCAGAAAAGTTTCAAAACCACACAGTACTTGGTTGAAAGGTAATATTTTAACAACAAAAATACAGCACCACCGCGTTTTACATGTTGTGCGTTGCATTACAAATGAAAGTCCAAAAAATAACTCCAATGTCAATTTTTGGTATTTTTGGTACTCACTATAGGGGGCTGGTTTACTCCAGAAACATACGTACTGGTTATGTATATGTTGAGGAGCTGCTGTATCAAAATGAGTTTACTTATTTTTAGGGTTACCATATGTTTCTTTTATGATTCCAATCTATTTCTCCTTTGCCACGGCTCAGCGTTTAAATAACCTTTATCAGATCTGATGGTTTAGTCACACACTTTCCCAAAAAGTGTTATACTTTTCTTTCACAAATGTAGGAATTAAATTGCATTAAAATGTTCAAAACAGTGAAATTTATCGTGACTCCTAAACATCAGATCCTAGAATCGCCCCTGGTGGCCATGAAACTTTTTTCAAAAACAGGGAAAGATTTCAGAAACATGTCAGACTGTGGAAGAGGACCCAGTCTCTCTGAAGATATGTAGGGCTTCTCAGATAACACAAACAGAACATTTCTTCGGTGACTTTACATTCATGATTGCATTCTCAAAAATATTATATCACAGTCCTTTTTTAAAATCTTCATGCTGATACTTTTATTTCATTAAAAGTAACTAGAATCAATATGTTTTTATTCAGATCAGATCACATTAAACTTAAACCTGTAAAGTGATGATCTCCCAAATCTACAGACCTGTTATTCTTTGCAGAACATCCTTTGGTTTTGCAGTTCACAACTTTATTTTTTGGATCCTTTCCACCAGAAGAAACTGATGAACTCTCTTCACTCTCTCTGCTCAGGTCACTAACTGCTGATGAACACTTGAAGCTTTTAACCAGTCAACAATCAGACCGTTCTGAAGCTTATGAAATCTATAGATAAAAGATGTGTACATGGATAAATGTTTGCAAACAGGTTTGTCAAATCAGATTTTTAAGGGTTCATGTGCCCACATGTCAAATGTCTGTCTGAGTTTGTTCCAGCTGCCCCCAAGTGGCCAAAAAAAATGCAGATTAATTTTTCCTTTACACCAGAGAAAACCAGCACTGAGCAAATTTCTCCCTCAGTAAATTACACCAAGTATGATCTGTGAAATTATAGAATGATAACACATTCAAGATTGTAACAGCGCCTTCCTTTGTGTCCGTGTTTCTTTGAACTTTCCCTCAAGAACAAGATTAAGGTGCCCATGTGTGCTTTCAGAAACCCTTTACTTGTGATTTAAAGGTGCAGTGTAAAAGACAGGCAGACGATTCGTCATTAAAGGAATTGAACGTGTTCTGAAAAGATAACAGAATGCTATACTCCTGGATTCTCCCTCATTGTTGTCAAAGACCATCACATTTAATGTGTTAATCTCCTTACACTTCTGTTTCCTCACTTCCTTTTCTGAGTTGTTTAGCTTCTGCTTTGATTGTCTTTGTTAATTTAGCGCATCTGTTTTTTGTCTTCCATCCACATTTGTGTGTTTTATTTTTTCTTTTTTTTTCATCTTCAACAGCACAATAAAAAAGGTCAACTCTTTTGCTCCACGAGTGGCTCCTTAAATTATTTTTTGCCATTGAAAAACAAATACAACAAAAAAGTTTCAGTTATGTGATTTCACTCATTAGCACCGTCTTGAGTTCTTGTGTTCTGGGGTATGATGTGTAAATAAACTGAACCTCTGATGTGGTATTTTGTTAAGTCACAATCAGGGAAATATTAAAGACATGATGAATTATGCATGACTGTCTCATAGTTTGTTTTGACATACTCCACATAATAATCTAACTAAGGGGTTCACAAACTTTTTTCCCATGACCCCTAAAATCACAGTGCCGGGGACTGTTGACCCCCACTGTCTCTCGAGGTGGTTTAACATTGCTTACAACCATGCGCTAGCAACAACAGGCTGATCATAAAAAGCAGACATTAAACAATAACATAAAAATCCAAAACACATCAGCCAAACAACCATAATATTACTTTAAACTAACTTTTAAAAGGCCAGATGCAGAAGAAAGCATTCTTCATGTTATGGCGAAAGCAGTATTTAATAAGTAATAATACAATTTAACAATTTTTGTATATTTATACAACAAATTTTTGGTAACTTAAGGTTGTTGTTTTTTGGGGGGGAAGGCATCCAGCGACCCTCCAAGGGGTCTTGAGCCCCACCTTGAGAACCACTAAACAAAGGCGTTTTTCGACCGCAGGAACTTTACCCTGGAACTAGGGACTTTACCCCTGATCTATGTGTTTCGACCGGAGGAACCAGGGTCTAAATTTAGTTCAGGGGTAGATAATCCCACTCCTGAAAAGCCCCTGCTTGAGGGGTAGTACTTTTCATAGGTCCTGGGACTTTCAGTTGAACGTAACGGTGTTTGTGGAGTTTACACAGTTGTTGAAACACAGAGGGAGTTCCTGGGAATACATACTAGATTATTTTTTTTTTATTAAGATTTCAAAATATTATTTAACATAGTTATATTATTTTATCGAAACGCAGACAACAATGGGGGCACAGGAACCTTTTAGTTTCGGGTAAAGTAGTTCTGGGGGCTAAAAAGACCCTGGAACTCTTGGTCGAAATGCACCTCAAGTGAACACTGGGATGTAATTCTAAAGTTACTTTTGAGCATACACAATATCGGTTGAGGCAGATGTCTGTCTAACATGAGTCTGGTTCTGCTCGAGGTTTCTGCCTGTTCAAAAGAAGATTGTCCTTGCTGCTGTAACTTGCTAAATACTGCAAAGTGCTCTGCTCATAGTGGATTGAGATGAGAAAAGACTGAGTCCTGTCTGTTAGAGGAGACTGGATCTTACCCTGTGTTGATGTTGTGTCTTTGTAAAAGATTTAATATAGAGTACGGTCTAGACCTGCTATGTTTGTAAAGCGTCTTGAGATAATGTTTGTTGTGATTTGGCGCTATACGAATGAAGATTGATTGATTGAACATGGCAGGAATAAAAAACTTCAGACACACTGGATTCACAGTGAGAGCAATCACAAGGTGCTGCACTGCTGTTCTATGTGATGTTCAATGTCTCTTAAAAGCAACAAAAGAGCTGTTTACATGACCGATTATGAAAAAACTCATGCTTTATTCATCTTTCTGAAATGAACAATATACTTAGGCTACTTACATGATGTATCAACAATATATTCAAATGTTCACTACCGTCAGTAACACTGGACAGATGGGCTTGAACAGAAACATAAATATTGAACAGAGATATTTATTCTTAAGGCTTACTTTGTCGTCCTGTTGTCGCTGTCTTTAGTGTCCTGGTTTCTGAGCTAAGGGCGCTGCACCGCTGTGACGTACAGATATGTGCCATGCAATCCTAAGGGTCTGTTGTTTCTTAACTCAAATGTTGTTGAAGCATCACTTTGTCATTACTCATCCCTCAGAAGGATGACCTATTGAAAGTTAAACCCTCCTTCACAGTGGGAAAGAAAGCAAAACGGTGGTGTTATTGACAGGACTGAACGTGTGTTGACTTTAAGATTTAAGACCCTCTCTCAAACCAAGACTGACTGGACGTATGAATTCCATGAACCAATATCACACATCGGAGTTCAGTACTGCCTTTACTGTAGTGAAAATGTGAAACCAGCCTGAGGTGATGCAAAATGTGTTAAACATGCTTTCAATAAGAAGCTCACAACTCCATGACTCGACACGTCCACCTAATAATTAAACCAACAGCATATCATCCACAATATTGAGGCATCCCGATAGAGATCGTAGCATTTACTGTACATAAAAGAATCCTCTTTTGCATTTATAAATTGAACATATTTATATTATTCTTCATATAGCTGTCTTTGTAAACTGTCCCAATAGATACAGTATGTACAGTAAAAACTGCAACAGTTGTGTTGGTGCTGGTGTAGAGAGCACTCTGTCCCAAAGTGAGAGTAAGACATGGGATCTTTGCACAGTCACTCAGAGCGTCATAAACAAAACAAAGCCGACTAGGAAGAATCCTATAACACACAGCTTCCTCCTCTCCGGCCCCTTCAGAGTACACGCAGCCAGTGAACCTCCTCGCAGTGCCGTGTCCATCCCTGCTCACAGGGCCTGACAGGTAGAGCTCCACCTGGAGCAGAGCAGAGGAGGCGTCCAGGACACTGAGAGTCCAGCAGCAGGGACAGAGGTGAATCTGGCCCGAGTCCACGTGGTGCCTCAGTCGCATGAGGACAAAAACCTGTAGCCAGATGCTCTAATAGTTTTTACTCAGCTCAGGTGGTGTCCTGACAGTTTCAAGTGCTTCTGTTTGCTCTACAATTTTCACTTTTTTTTGTACAAGTCTTAAAAAAACTATGAAGTCACTGTAAAAGAAACAACGTTCTGGATTTCCAGAGGCCGGTTTGGATTTAGAGAGTTTTACGTTTCGATCCTGTTACAATCGGTCGAGCAAATTCCACAAAATCATCTATAAGGACTGGCCACGCTCCTGAGTGAGAAACAAGAGGATGTCGTTAGTGCCATGGAGTTTAAAATAGGGAGCTTCTTATTGACAGTTTTATGCTGCATTCATATGAATTCAGACTGAATGTATTAAAAATAGAAATTATTCGAATTTTTTGACTTACTACAATTTTTAGTACTCACTTAAAGGGATATTTCAGTTTCTTTGAAGTGGGGTCGTTTGAGTTACAGTACACTATTGCTCCTGTTAGCCACAATGCTCGCCGGTGAGCTCTTCCCCTTTAATGAGAAAATTCCAAGAGGACCGGCAGGCAAGCTAGGCTATTTTCTTGGCACATAGCATTTTTAGCAGACACTTTAAAAAAAAACTACAAATTGCAAAAATTTGTGATTCTGACAGCGACGTTGACATGCCGTTTACTGTGGACACGAGAATTTCTCTATGAACCAGAGCTTACAGAGGAAGTGGGACTTTTAGTGACAACAAAACTTCAGGACCTGTAGATTCAGAGGATACCAGCGGCTTACATACGGCTCCAGTCTGCATCACTCATCATCCAGAGTTCCATGCCTTACAGGAGGTTTGCTTGTTTGAACAGCCGGGATAAAGACAGGTATGTTGCATCTTTTAAATCTGCAGAAAAGCGAGTTTAATTCACTGTAAAGACCGATACCACTACTTGATCCTGCTACGTGCTTGTTGTGCTTGTTGATCCAAACAGCTGATCGGCGTGTATTCGTGCTCATGCAGCGGAAGAACACAGGTCTGCGAGGTGTGTCCAAAAATAGTGCCAAAAGAACGGGGGCTTCTGGCGGCAATAGCTCTGAATAGCTCCAATTTTTTCTACTGGTTCATGCATTTGCAACGTGATGAGTGCCTGGACCATATTTCCTTAACTTTGGCGAAATTAAGCGAAATAGGAGGCCCCGTCCGCAGAGAATTGTAGCCTAGCTTACCTGCCAGTCCTTTGGGAATTTTCTCATTAAAACTGAAATATCCCTTTTTTTTTCACCAGCTGAAAATGTGAGTCCTGTAATTCCTGTAGCTTTAAACCCTGGTTTTATCTTCGGGTATTATCACAATCTTAAGAGTGTGAGACCAAAATTATTTGCTTCTTGTTCTCCACAATGCTTCTTCTATTTGTCAAGTTTCTCAATATTTGTCGTCAGTTCTGCTGCAAGAGAAAGCTTCAAAGTTTTTCATATTTTAAAAAAGTACAAGGTTATAGCCTGCTTGATTTTTTTTTTGTCCTGTATCGAACAGAAGATATCTGTCTTACTGTCTGTTATTGTCGGCCTGAATCCATGTGAATCCACTATGTGAAGACATTTCATCAACCAAGACTCACCTTCCTCATCATAGTTTGACATGTCGTCTGCGATCATGTTACCAAAGTCCAACAATAGGTTCCATGTGTCCTTTGGGATGGATCGTTTATGGTGTTCCTATAATGGATAGAACATATTGTTATGTGGACACTTCACAGTCTGTTTTCCATTTATGGATACAGGACGGTGTTATTTGCTCCTTTTTTAAACATTTTTTTAAACTTATATTTTGGGCATTTTTGCCTTTATTTGATAGGAAAGCTGAAGAGAGAAGGAAAATGTGGGGAGTAGAGAGAGGAGGAAGACATGCAGCAAATGGTTGAGGCTGGGAGTCGAGGCCGGGATTCGAGGCCGGGAGTCGAGCCTGCGACCGCTGCGACACGGATAATAGCCTCTGTTTATGGGGCACGCGCTTAAACCGCTAGGCCAACAGCACCACAATTTGAGCCATTTTAACAACTTAATGTAAACTGATGATCTGCCAGCAGGCCAGTTTATGGACTGGTGGTCAGTCCATGAGGAGAAACAACAGCTCGAAAGTACAAATCCAACTTGATAGCAACTCAGTACTGATGTGACTTCAACTCTCTCATTTTCCCCAGATGTAAACATCATCTAGGGCAGTGATTCTCAAATGGGGGGTATGTGAGAGTACTGCAAGGGGTACGTGACAAATGTAAAAGCATCACAATAAATTACAAAAAAATCTGATTAAGGACAACTTTATCAACAGCATTTAATTTCTATTTCAATGCAACATCAAATAGGGCCCTGTTTCTGAAATTGAGCATATTCATTCATAAAATATATTATTTGCAAAGCTGCTTGGACCAGGGATTTTCATCTGTTACCACGGCTCTACCTGCTTCAAACCGTGTTATAACTCGGTTTTCTAAAGTTCAAGATGAGTAGGATCAATGACTGTAGCTGTGACTTGAGGCCAGATGAACAATTATAAATATCATAACTCCTGACGGCCGCTGCTAATCGTAGTTAAGCTACTTTGAAAGGGCTATAACAGGAAGCAGCATGTTGTCAGCTGTAATGACTTGACAGATTTCAAAGAGTAAAATAAAGCACCTGTAGATGTCTAAATTATATGAACAGGGGAGGAGGAGAGGAAAGGAAACTCAGATAATACAGATTTAGCAAGAAGTTACAAAGTCCTGAGTTCTGAACAAAAAGGATTGTGGTCTCAGGATCACCCATGAGTTGAGTGTTGGCCATACAAGGGGGGTACTTGGCTGTAATTGTTTTTGAAAAGGGTACACAAGCAAAAAAAGTTTGAGAATCCCTGATCTAGGGATGGTGTTTGATAAATCTATAGGCGTTTTTCGACCGCATGAACCTTACCCCGGAACGAGGGACTTTACCCCTGAACTACGTGCGTTTCGACCAGAGGAACCAGGGTCTAAATTTAGTTCAGGGGTAGATAATCTCCCCCCTGAAAAGCCCCTGCTTGGGGGGTAGTACTTTTCAAAGGTCCTGGGACATTCACTTGAACGTAACGGTGTTTGTGGAGTTTACACAGTTATTGAAACACAGAGGGAGTTCCTGGGAATGCATACTAGTTTAGTTTTTTTATTAACATTTCAAAATATTATTTAATATAATTTTTTTTCTCCATTCGTCACTGGCCTGATTTGCACAATCTACCCGGGACTTCAGCTCGCAGTCGAAACACAGACAACAATGGGGGCGAAAGTAGTTCTGGGGGCTGAAAGACCACGTAACTCTTGGTCGAAATGCACCTTATCTTGAAAACCATTCACTTGATTGACTATAAATTTGCTGTGTGTATTGCAGAGGAAGCAAAGAGGAAAAGTCCTGAATATTGGAATAATCAGTAACAGGATTCTCAAGAGCACTTCGAGCAACCAAACAGCATTTCTTGTCAATTTTGCAATCAATATTCAGAAAGTAACTAAACCCCCACACCAGCTGAACACTTCTTATACGGGTTATTTTTAGTAGTGCTGTTTATCAGTTTAGGTCTCTGTCCCGACCAATGAGTGTAAAGTATTCCTCACATTGTGTTAAAAAATTTAACCATTGAACTTTTCTAATGTCTGATGTATTTGGTGCAAGCTTTCATCACCTCACCCTTTAAAACACACTTCACCCAGCTCAGTAGACAGTGAGGAGTGAAGTGGACTATGACAATTACACGGCCTGATATTGACCGTGACTTTAGTGATCTAGTAGTTGGATTATATAAACTGCAATTCATCGAGAATCCGCTTGAGGCTGGCTGCAGAAACACTGGAAACCACATAGACACCAATTCAAAAAAGACGATCTTTGCAGCATTAATAAACATGTTTACAGCCTGGTGCAAAAAAACGGCTTGGCTCTACTTAGCTAATCTCTCTATCGGCACACGCTGTACGAGGGTGAATTTTTTTCTAACGTGACGGTTCAGAAGATATTAAGATTACAAGTTTTTGCCCAAATAAGGACACGACTGACTTGACTCCCGGACGGAAACACATAGCAGTTGTGCTCATAAGTTTACATACCCTGGCAGAATTTATAGTTTCTTGGGTAGCTTCTGTTTTCATTATGATATAAAAAGAGATATACATTTTTTTGCTTCCCCCAACCACTAACCAGGAGTGAAAAAAAGTTTTTCTCTTATCATTCATATTCTCTGAAAAATGGCCAAAAAAAATCACAAATTCTGCCAGGGTATGTAAACTTATGAGCACAACTGCAGCTGTTGGCTAGGAGGCTCAAACGTCACACTCTGCCCGGTTTAGTTCAGCATTTCCAATATGGCTGCCGCCGTCGATTGGCTTCAAAACAGCGTTCAGGAACAGATGGGTGACGTCACGGATACTACGTCCATATAAGGACTCAGCTATTTTACATGGCTTGAGTCATGAGGCGCCTCATAAATATAGTTCTTCAACTCACCAAAAGAAATCTATTCCAGAGATCGAGGAACTTAAATCGTCCTGACAGAACCAGGTTCCAGTAGGCTACGGCCATCTCCAGATCTAAACACAAAGAGAAATCAGAACACTTTACTCCGATTGTTCGTCAGTTTGTATTCAGGAGTGTCTTGTTGTTATTCATTCTTCTTACCGAGACCCTTCTGTCCAGGATTTTTGGCAAAGTTAAAGGTGAACTGGTAGAAGTCCTTGAACTTCCCACTATCTTTGAGTTCCTGCTCTAATCGTGGCAACAGAGCCTTCAGTTTTTCTGGACTGTCACACCTACAACACATAAAAACATTAGGACAGAAGTGAGCAAATGAGCAGTAATCGAATACACACATACTTAAACTAGTCGTAACACAACAGTCTAGATGCTGATGACTGAACAGCTAAAGTTAACTTTGACACATGAAACTCAAAATTCAAAAACACTGCCGCTCTTCCATCGGGTCATTCCACGAAGACACCGAATACTCAAGCTGTGGTTGAGTGAGTCTAAATATAGAAAGCCTTCCCTCTCTGGAGCTACACGAATAGAACCGCCATGCAAAGATACCTCAGGCTCAGTGTTTGTGTCCCACTTTAGGAGCATGTCACACCCTGTTGATGTCAACACTCACCCGAGCTCAGTCATTCCCTCAAGAAACTCCTTCTTGGTAAACTCGCACTGAGTGGCAGCCCGGAACTTCCACGCTACGACCAGCACCGTGATGCTGGCCGGGTCCAGCGAGAGGTCGTCACAAAACTGCTGGATCCCATCGATACCGATTTTATTCTCATCCTGAGGATCTATCAGAGGAATGAAACAGTTGAGGTGACAATTTTAGCAAACAAGTAGCATCTTTTCTAAAGAATACAGACAACAAAATGAGTACTTTTAGGTTACAACATAAAGCACTTACCTTTGTAGCGATTGTAGAGCTGCTCCAGCCGTTTCCGGTCGACTGACGTTTTCATGGATTCCTTACAGTAGAGATCTGGATTCTGAAAGTAGTTGTCGGTCGCAACTTCTAGTTTCCAGTCATTCTGCGTGAGGCAGTACACAGCTGTCTTTTCCCCAGCCTGTGTGAAGGACATGAACTGCCGTACCTTGTCCCTCTGCGAAGACTTCAGCTTATGCTGCGTGAGTACAGGACAGGGGCTGTCAGACACGGGCCCGATCAGAGCCGGGAGCACAGACAACAACACACAAACACAGAACGAGACACAAACAAAAACACAGAGCGACACACACACATCTACAGGCATTCAGGCAACAGAGAGGGGGACAGGAACGACTGGGAGACACTCAGAAACACTCTGACACACATTTCAAAAGGTTAGTCTGTCACACTTACAAACACACACATTAGAGGAGGTGAGCCAAGACGCAGCGGTGCCGGTAATTAGGTCCTGTCCAAAAGCAACATAGGCTTTTCTGAAGGGGGATGTTATGGATTTCTCGGAGCACACGCTGTACCCGAGTGGGGCCCCTCAGATAACTACAGTCATAGATGTAACATGAGCAGGGAAATGGGATGCCATCACCAGGACATTGAGGTGCAACAAGTCTGGAGTGTAACACAAGCACCCCTGCCCAGAAATACTTGCCAACATCAAAAATAAAGAAAAACAAAAATCTTGAATTATACTTTTTTTCCAAGATGCATTGTGTCATTCCGTTTCTCATTCTTATATCTCTTACAAAAGAAAGTAAGTAGGAGCATGTCAAACTTTGAACTACATCAAAGAAAAGTAAAACCTTTCATGTTTATTTATTGACTTAATATTGATTGTAAGATTTTAACACTCACTTTTAAAGCAATAAATGGACTGGCCCCTGAGTACCTAAGCGAATGCCTTAAAATGTATTATTATTATTATTATTATTAATATTAATGGTTTGTGATGTAACAGATCTACTGAAACTCATTAAAAAAAGATTCTGACATGCAATTTCTAATGCATAAATTATAATAAAACACACGTTGGATGTTGCTTATTTTCTCAATCTATATTTGAACAAACTCCTTTAGATTCTTGTTTTTTCAATCAACAAAATAGTCAGTTTGATGAAGCCTCAGATTTCCCCCCCTTTGTTGTTTACTGACACTTAACCGATTAAATAAAAATTCTATAACTTGGAACAGGAAGCAACCTTGTAGTCCTTTACAACTGGGGTTCCCAAAGTGTGGGTTGCGAGACACAACTCGGGGGACGTGAGATGGCTTCAAAAATGTTTTTTTTTTTTTTATGTTTTCTAAAAATATTTAGTACGATTATTTATTTGTGCTTATTTACCTTTTCTCATGTTTATCTTCATTTTTTATTGTACTGCTAATTATTAGTATTTCTTTATTATTATTATTATTATTATTATTATTATTATTTATTTATTTATTTTTTATATTATGTATATTTGTATTTTATATATTATTATTTGTATTTATGTATTTTTTCTTCTCTTTGTTGGTTTAGTGTTACTTATATATAATTTTTTAACTCTTGGTGAACAAAGAAATACTGAAAAATGCAATAAAAAAAGTTGAATGACAAAAAAATTCTAAAAATACTACATTTTATCCATTTATAGTAAAAAAAATTATCAACAAAAATAGTAGCTAAACTTGAAGATAGAAAATGTAATGAGTTTTCTGCCTTTCTTTTTGCCAGATGACTCCTAAGTTTAGGGTTAGGGAACAGTTAATTATCAAAAGCATCAGTAGCAGCCATAGGTAGCAGCAGGTTAATTCATAAAAGCACAGGAAACAGCCACATGCTCATATAGGTAGGCTACATTTCTGCAGACCAGTTATATGAAGCCACATTAAATCACTTTGAGGGACAGTGGGTGTCGCGAGTCTTTGACACCTATATTCTAGGGGGGCTGAAAAGTTTGTGAACCCCTGCTTTGCTGAAGTGTCCTGAGATATCACCAAGCTGTATCAAACACAAGAAAACACTGCCATCTCCTCAGCAGCTGCAGCGTCACAGCACAGACACTTGACAGAAGAGCAGCATTTCCTGAAACCGGAGACTAAAGCTCTTTGAGTTCACACTGACTGCACTGATAATCCTCATGATCACTGCCAATAAGGCTCACTTGAAATCAAAAGTCTATCCCTGCTGCTGTCTGCACTGTGTGGGTAACGTTGGGTTAGCATTGTCAACACACCACCAGCCAGATACTTATACTAGCTAACGTAAGCTAAGTTAGCCAGAATGTATCGCTGACATTTACCAGAGGGTAATATCAATGGAATATATTGTCCTTCTGGTTATGAACGTGCAATAACTCAACCTAAACGACCCCGTGTGTGTCTGTCTTTGAAATCGAACTGCTGACCTGCTCACCGCCGAAGTTACAGACTACCAAAAAGGGACGTGTAGCTAGCTAGCTGCTCTCAAAATATCAACTGACCTTCCCTGGAATAGCAGCGAACACAAGTAACTGACCACTGTAGGCTTTACACAAACGCGACAAATCATGTGCTTTAATAATACAACAAGAGTCTGAAATACAAGCATGAATGGCACCAAAGGCAATGCATGGGTTTGTGTTTATTTTGGTTACCTACCATTTTCACACCCGCTGTTTGACCAGTTTGGTAGCCCGACTGTCTCTCATTGTGCGCATGCGCGGAAGTAGTCGCACAGTTATAGAAGGTTTCAATGAAAATGTGAGGTTTGCAGGAAAAGACAAGTTTTTATTTCACCTAGGTTTTTTTGTTGTTGTTGTTGAAATTGTGTCTGTGTATTTATACGGAAGAGGATGAGGGCCAATGGAAAAAAATTCAAATAATTGAGGGTAATTTTTTTTAAATATTATTATTATTCTGGGAAAAAAGTTAGAATTCTGACCTTTTTCTCAGAATTCTGATTTTTTTCTATGAATTCTGATTTTTTTTCTATGAATTCTGACTTTAATCTCAGCATTCGGATTTTCTCAGAATATTGACCTTTATCTCAGAATTCTGTTTTTTTTCCTCAGAATTCTGACTTTAATCTCAAAATACTGACTTTTGTCTCAGAATAATAATAATAATAAAAAATGTTGACCTTAATTTTTTTTATTTCTCTGGTGGCCCTAATCCTCTTCCGTAGTATTTATATGTAAGATTGGCCATGAAAATATTTTTCCCCCACTAAACTGCCAAGAATAACACAGGAAAACTCTCTTAAAACTGCAAACAATATACTCTCAACAGTAAAATCAAACCCTAGTTTTTCCACCTCTTTTCCTTTTCACATAAACTCTACCTAATTACAACGCTTTCACATAAACACCATTTCAAACTGTAACACACTGCATCTGACTATAATGGTGTCCCTCCTGTACTTTTCACACCATACACTGGCCTAATTACAGTACAAGCATACGCACGGTTCAGATAGCATGGGATCCATTCACCCAAAACTGAAAATGAATCTCTCCTCGACAAAAAAACTGCACATCAAAGCGAAATGTGTATTCAATGGGTCCCTCAACACTCAAAGGTTTATCCTACCTGGATCAATAACTCATCAGTGAAACATTGCTTTTTTCCTTGAGTTTGGTTCTGGTTCTGGTTCTGTTTGCTTAAGTTGGTTCTGGTTCTGTTTGCTTGACTTGGTTCTGGTTCTGTTTGCTTGAGTTTAGTTCTGGTTCTGTTTGCTTAAGTTGGTTCTGGTTCTGTTTGCTTGTGTTTGGTTCTGGTTCTGGTTCTGGTTCTGTTTGCTTGAGTTTGGTTCCGGTTCCGTTTGCTTGAGTTTGGTTCCGGTTCTGTTTCTGTTTCTGTTTGCTTGACTTGGTTCTGGTTCTGTTTGCTTGAGTTTGGTTCTGTTTGCTTAGGTGGTTCTGGTTCTGTTTGCTTGAGTTTGGCTCTGGTTCTGTTTGCTTGAGTTTGGTTCTGGTTGTGGTTCTGTTTGCTTGAGTTTGGTTCTGTTTGCTTAGGTGGTTCTGGTTCTGTTTGCTTGAGTTTGGTTCTGGTTCTGATTCTGTTTGCTTGAGTTTAGTTCTGGTTCCTTTTCCTTGAGTTTGGCTCTGGTTCTGGTTCTGGTTCTGTTTGCTTGACTTCGTTCTGGTTCTGTTTGCTTGAGTTTGGTTCTGGTTCTGTTTGGTTCTGGTTCGGTTCTGTGGATATGTTTGCATTTTTTTGTTAATTTTTACAATAAAAAAGATTGATTAAAATACTAAACAAAAGTAAGAATGGTTTTGTAACAGAATAAATGCACAAAATTGTGCAATTCTAAGGCTTCTCATAAACACTGTACGTAAAATGGTTTTCAACACACAAACCATTATTTTTAGCAAAGTTAAGGTAAAATATACGGCTTCAAAAGATCCTAAATTAAGAGCCGTTCAGGAGTCGAAAGAGCCGGCTCTTCTTTGGGAGCCAAGTCAAAAGAGCCGGCTCTCTGAAAAGAGCCAAACTTCCCATCACTACAGCAGGGGAGGTGAAAAACATATACATATTATCTGTAAGGGAGTCCTACCAACATTATACTCTGCATCTACACATGACACACTCTCTGTCAGAGCTTTACAAAATGAGCAGCAGAAGTAAACAGGTGATAACCCTGGCACTCCTCTTTGATCATGACAGTGAAAGAGAGGAGGGTTTGTCTGAAGCTGAAGACCATCTTGTGGTCAATTCTGAGTCTGATGATTCTGATTATGAACCAAATGAGGAAACCTATTCATATTCCTCCAAGCAGACATTCACATCAAAAATGGGGAAATACAGCAATCTTCATCCCAAATATACGTCAGGCAAAACTGTCTGCAGAAAACATTATAAAGACAGAGCCATTAGGATAGCAGTGACTCGTGTGACAGACATCAAGTCAGCTTTTGAGCAGGTCATGCTGAATAGTAAATGGTGAATGGACTTGTACTCATATATCTCTTTTCCAGTCTTCTGACCACTCAAAGCTCTTTTATATTACTCGCTCACCCAATGATTGTAGAGGCTGCTACAGTAAGGGACCATCAGTGTTAGCTAATCTTATTGTTGACATTCACACACCGCTGAACAACTGAGGGAGCAGTTTGGGGTTCAGTGTCTTACCCAAGGACACTTCGGCATTTGACTGCAAGAGCTGAGATCGATAGAAACAAGCTGTCAGCCATTAGAACAGTGAGGGACAAGTGGGTAGCGCAACTTCCACTACTCTATAACTCAGGCTCTAATGTCACAGTGGATGAAAGGCTAAAGGCATTCAGAGGTTCTTTCCATTTTAGGCAATATATGCCTTCCAAGCCAGCTAAATACAGCATCAAAATCCGGCCAGCATGTGACAGAAGAGGTGTCTCCTGTTAGTTTATCAACATCACTTCATAAAAAAAGAAAATCAAAATAAAGTAAACAAAAATCGGTGTCATGCAAAACTATTATATTTATATTTAGGTCTTTCAAATGTACATTAAAAAAGCTTTAACATTAATTTTCATAAAAAACGAGTGAGTTATCCTCATTGAACCATGATCTTTGAGGATTAAAGAACACCATTGCACTAAATATTGCTTTAAATGGTTAGTAAATGGAGTTAATAGTGAGTTGAAAAAATGTTTATTGGGATTTTTTTTAAATTCTGACACTTCTGGATAATTAAACATGCCCCAGGTCAAGTTGCCCCATGAAAATTATAGCTGTCCCTAAGAAACGAACATAACAGGAGGGTTAAGTTTGCATATATTTTTTCATCACACAACAACATTTTTCAGAGTCAACAATTGATAAGTTTCCTTTTGATTATTTTTAATTGAATATAGGTTTTAAATGATTTGCAAAACATCACCATCTGTTTTATTAACATTTTACACAGTGTCCAATTATTTTGGAAATGGGATTCATCATATCGCTTGTGCTTTTGAATATCAATTTTTCAGATATAAACTCACATTAAAAAAAGGCTTAAAAATTGGTCCTTGAAGTGGGTTGTATCTTAGTGTTGAGGCCTATATCTTTCTGTTTCATGCTTCCATGATGCATATGTTTAATTTGACATGTTTCATCAGTTAATACTGGGCAGCATTCAGGCGCAGAGTAATTGCACGCTTTACACTGAAGTATGTGGGTCATTGGGTTTATAGGGCCCTGCCCCCTGAAAGGTTAATCCAGCCAGAGGGCAAAAGGATGTTCAAGTATGATCTGTGCCGCAGTGGATGACGTGTCAAATGTATATTGGAAACAGAACAGTATATATGTAGAGTGGGAAACTATCTGTTTATCTGGTTTATTTATTTGTTTGTGTTTAAACAGGACTGTTAGTCAGGTGAAAAGTAAAGATATCAAAGATTATGAAAAGTCACTAAACGCAAAGAAGATTTATTTTCTTTCTTTCTTTCTTTTAAATTCTTTTACATTTCATACCTTAAACAACATTTCAGCACTTTGGTAAACAGCATTGTTAGTTAAATGTGCTGTACTATTAAAGTGGAGTAGATTAAATTGCATGTGCTTTATGTTCTCACTGTTGTTTGATATTTGGTCCCCATGATGAGTTGAACTCCTTGTATAAAATTAGAAAAAAGTGCTCTTTAAAGACAGTTTTTTGGGTTGACTCAGGCTCAGCTGAGCTTTATCTCATGTGAAAAGAATGAATACACCCTTCAACAAGTGTGAAACACACACAGCACTGCTGCTGATAGAGTATCTGTCGATGTCAGCCTTCCTCCTTTTTTGTTATGCACTGAAAAGGCTTGAGTTGAATACACCCATTTCAGACTATAGCAGACCTTCAGGATGAAGCATGTGAGTGAGGGAAACCTCTTCATTCATACCACTTGTGAAACACATGTGTTTGATCCCTTGTTTTGAGATCCATGACAGTGTGGGAGTTAAGAGGTCTATGAACCCAAATGTGAATGAAAAAGTAGGACAATATTTTTTTAGGGAGACAAATAGATAGACAAATTATCTGCATTTTTACAAACACGCTAGGTTACACACCAAACTCATTATGATACTGAACTTTGACTGTGAGCTAGTATCAGTTTCATTATGCGGTCTTCTTCCATATCAGGTGTCTGATAACATTTGCTAAAACATTCCCAATCAGATCAGCTCTCCCGTGTTTTATAGTGATTAAGTGAAATACATAATTACAGAAATACAGAGCCAAAAAATGCTTATAAAGTGGTTGATTATGGTTGACATGTAGACATGCTGTATGTGTGGAGGAACATTTCAATAGTTACCAAAAGTAAATGAAAAAAAGAAAACCAACATGATTCAGTATAAAAACATGCTCCTTATTTTTATATGTATTCAGTTGCTAGACCAGTTTGTACAGATATAAATTGTTGTTCCAGTGAAAAACAAAAAAAAGTAAAGTAAAGTTTGTAAGATCTTGGGAAACAAAGTATCCGGGCAGTTTTAAAACATTCATTAAACACTTATGCCCATTGAAAATGAAAACATTTTCGTACAATGCAGATACATTAAAGAACCATATATGTGTCCTACTGAGCATTAACGTGTTTCATGGAGCGGACTAGTTGATGACTTGTTGCCTATAAGTATTGTAATTGTGCAAAAAGTCAAACTTCACAGTCATGCTATCAACAGCCTTTATTGGAATGTCAATGTACATCCAAGCATCAAGCACCCACACACATTCAAGACCCCGAACAGCTGGTGTTGACCTATGATGTTGACCAAAAGGGTCGTACTATAGGTCAATAGGAGTAACAAGGCTATTTTTAAAATGTAAGGAATAGAAAGTAAAGCTAATTGCGTGAAAATGTAAGGAGTAGAAGTAAAAAGTCGGCTGAAAAATAATTACTCCAGTAAAGTATAGATACACAAAATTTCTACTTACTTTACTGGAGTAATTATTTTTCAGCCGACTTTTTACTTCTACTCCTTACATTTCCACTCAATTAGCTTTACTTTCTTTTCCTTACATTTTAGAAATAACCCTGTTACTCTTATTGACCTACAGTAAGACCCTATTGGTCAACACCAGCTGTTCCGGGTCTTGAATGTGTGTGGGTGCTTGATGCTTGGATGTACATTGAAATTCCAATAAATGCTATTGATAACATGACTGTGAAATTTGACTTTTTGCACAATTACAATACTTATAGGCAACAAGTCATCAACTAGTCCGCTCCATGAAACACGTTAATGCTCAGTAGGACACATATATGGTTCTTAAATGTGTTTGCATTGTACGGAAATGCTTTCATTTTCAATGGGCAAGAACGCAGCTGAAACAGGTGCAACCCAAATATTTCAGCATTAACATATTAATATAACATTATAGTGATTATGGCCTTTACAAAATGTATTTTTTTGGGAGGTGGGGTAGTGCACTATAGGCCCCTGTGGTGCAGCCTAAGCTTTTGTCCTTAATTACATTTTTCCCCCCTTACATTACTTTTATACTTAGCAGTAGTTTTGAAACCAGAACTTTTACACTTTTACTTGAGTAAAAAGCTTGAGTTGACACTCCAACTCAACTTCAACTTCAAGTCTTTTTAAACCCTAGTATCTATACTTCTATGTGAGTAATGAATGAGAATACTTTTGACACCTCTGTATAATTGTAAGCTGAACAAAACTGATGAGACCTGTTCATGTGGAGCACAGGAGTAAAATGTATCTCCACCCTCCTGAACAGCAGATGGCAATGTGTCTACTTTAGGACGCTGTCTGGTATCGACCAATCCCAGGAGATCCAGGTTGTGGGCATGAGCTTACTTTGCCTGCTTTGCTTTCGTCTCATCGATGCTGTCCAATCAGAGCCTCGTGAAGAGAGACACCGCCAAGATCAGATTGTGAGTCTCGCTGCTGCAGCTCTGCTAGCGGAGAGTGGATAGAAGAGGCTAACTAACAATCTGCTAACTTGGGAAGTGCACCGGTAAGCTTTATTTACCGACTTGTGGCTCGCTACAGAGAAAGTCCTAGATGTTGTAGACGGTTTACTGGTTAGTATGTTTTTAAATATGTTTGAAAAGCATTGAAAAGCTAACATAGTGAAAGTGCGGCTCGTTGTGACAGTGTTGTAGATGACAGCTGTGGATTAGCTCCATCACAGGCTGCTAGCCCGCGTTGGCTAACAAAGCGTCCGTGCTTTTCCACTGTAATGCACCGTCAGATTTCTACTAAAATACCTTATTTTATTATTTTAATCACTAATCCTTGCTGCATTACATCCTTTCACTTGCATTTATAATCGGCGCATTAGCTAGCTTGACTGACAAACTCAGTCATTAGCAGGCTTTGGTTAGTTTAACATGATCGGGCTGCTTTATTTATCTTTATTTATCAATTGATTACCATTAATAGACTGTGCAGACGTCCTTGTGGTGAAATATAATCTTAACAAATATCCAAACTGGTTTTATTCAGTCATCAAATCTCACTTGATGCATTGCTTTGCCAAAATTAAACATTTCAACCACTATTTAATTAAAACACATTATTCAGTATATAAGGGGTGTAGTGTGATATCTTTTTTCATATTGTGAACAAGCATGCAACTTTGGGACCCTTTTTTAATTATTGTTCAGACTGCTTGCTTTAGATTGATTTCCATGTGATAAATAAAGACTGTCAATAAACAAATAAACATGTTTTTCCTCCACTGAGCAAGTCCAGAAATTGTGACATATTTAAGGTGTGAGCTATATTAACTTTTACACCTCGAATGAAGCAGATTCATATGTTGTAAATTCACAGTTAAGTGTATATTTTTCTTGCTTCTGTGTGGTCGGTCTTTTCAATTCAATGGATCACTTTGTATACAGCTTCATCCAACAGGCGAGACCTCCTGATTCTGACTGTGCAACACCAAAAATCAGAAACGGGAGCATTTATGAACAGATCAGATGATTACTCTGCCATAACAGAATATTTCAAGCCTGGGAAATAAGTATGATATTTATTAAAAACTACTTCGACGTTGCTTAGTATGTTTCCTGTTTGGTAGGGATTTAGACCTCCTCTTCCTCCATTCTCAAATGCCAACAACAACAGCCGTCGAAGAAACAGCAGAGTGCACTCGTAAGTGCACCAAATAACTCTTTTAACTTTTATTCACCATGCGAAAAATGCACATACATTTATTTTGTGTCAACCCACACTTAACTTTATCTGGAATCTGCAGCACGGAACCTAAAATCGCTGAATTGAATGTGAATCATATGAAAACGTGCAAAAGCTAACTTGCTAGCTAAGCTCAATGTAGAGCTAACTGTTAGCTAGCTGCATTCAACAAAAGATTCACTGGTATCGTGGTGTGGAATTAATGCTTTTAATATGTTTATGCAACAGTAGTGCGTGTAACCTTGCAGAGATATCACTCAGGCCTCTTAAATAGTTGTACGCTGGTGAATTAAAGTTAGCATGTTAGTGTGACCTGTAGCAGAAGTTCGACGATGCCTCTCCTCCGACGTGCTCGGTACCTGGAGTAGGCCTTGTGCACACTCACCGTGGGTAAAAGTTGTGAGCATCAAGGGGTGTCATTTTATACTCTTCTATATAAACAGTGCATCCAGTAAAAAAGCCACCCAAGCAGGAATTTGTGTAAAAATCACATCACATTCTCGTTAGATTAGTCTTGGAGGAAGAATACCACGGGGACACAAGCTAACATTTTGGATGTAGCTTTGTGCAGTGTGCTTGCTTTTTGACAGTTCAGATGGGCCTCAGAAATAAGTTGTTAACTTTACAACCAACAACAGAGTGAAATGTAATCAAGTTGATAAATATTTTAATTGAATTAAGAGGTTGGGAATTGGAAACTCACTTAGCACAGTCCCATTGAAATAATAATGTGCTCTTTCTGTCTTCCAGGGGTCTGAAAAGTCACAATAAGGACATTTTCTTTTTAAACCTGAAGCTCATCTCCTGCGGTCCTTTGGGATCATGGCTAAAGATGTAAGTATCTATTTCCATATTTCTAAAATTAACTGCAAGAAAACAATTGTGAAACTCATGAGCCAATGACAGTGGTGGACAGCAACAGAGTAAATTTACTTGAGTACTGTACTTAAGTACATTTTTTGAGTATCTGTACTTTACTTGAGTATTATTTTTTGGGGGGAACTTATGACTTTTACTCCACTACATTCAGAAGACAATTATTGTACTTTTACTCCACTACATTTCTATCAATGTTCAGTTACTCACTTCTTTTGCTTTGAAGTCAGCTCATGAATTTCCTTCTCTT
The DNA here is from genome assembly GCF_009762535.1 of Notolabrus celidotus. Taxonomy (NCBI): domain Eukaryota; kingdom Metazoa; phylum Chordata; class Actinopteri; order Labriformes; family Labridae; genus Notolabrus; species Notolabrus celidotus. The sequence continues at coordinate 24,438,464 of NC_048281.1, forward strand.
TTCTGAAATCTGATCCCTAAGACAGTAAAATGTGTTTGTGTAGTTCTGTTTGTCTCAGTGGTTTAGTCGTACCTGTATGTCATGTGTCTCCACGGTTGAACATGGAGCAAACAGAGCAAATTTCACTCGGATCAGGTAGTTCATTTAGAGGTGGTAATGATGGCTGTAATTCTCCAACTGAGCACCCATGGCCATATCTTCAGCCCATGTTAGAGGTTTTTGAAATGAAGAATTATACGTAGCGTTTGAAATGTTCTCCCTGTTTCCCACTCTGCCCAAACATACAATAATTCTCTGTCCAACTTGAGAAAGCGTGTTGAGCTACGCAACATTTGTTTCATTCCAGATGAACATTTCAAACTAAGTTGTCTGTGGAGTAACTTAGTTTCCATGGTATAGTTTTTAGAGATTTCAAGTAATGGTTTCTAAATAAACATGATGTAACAGAATGTACTCCTATGTATTCTTGACTGCACTTATGTATTGTGAAAATACAACGTTGTAGATATTTTAAAAAGTAATTGAATACTTAAGTATTTTTTAAAAGCAAGTACTCCATTATTTAACTCAAGTAATAATCTGACAGAACAACTTTCACTTGTATTGGAGTAATGTTTGACCTGGAGTATCTATACTTTGACTTAAGTAATGAAGATGTGTACTTTGTCCACCACTGGAGAATGCACATGTGATTAGATTGCTGATGTAGTGGATGTAATCATTTGATGATCTGTCATTTATTTGGTGTCAGACTTTGAACTCAGACTTAAACTGGGTCTGATATTACTCAACATTAACATTTGTTTCCCCTTCGTTCTCTTGTTATATTACTGAACTTCATTGTTGTAATTTTTCAGAGTGCATTAAGTTCTTGTTTATTCTTCACAGGCTGGTCTGATTGAAACAAATGGAGAGCTGAAGGTTTTCATCGATCAGAATCTGAGCCCTAGCAAAGGTACAAGTCTCTAGAAATTACCTTTGTACCACAATGACGCATGACCCGTGAAGGAAGCAGTGTTTCTTTAGGTGTAGGTCATTGTGTATGTAGATGGACAATAGGGGGCAATGGAGTATCAATGATGAGCACGATTCATTACACGTCTTTATGTCTTCCTGTCAGGTGTCCTATCTTTGGTTACTGTCCAGCCTACAGCCGTCCCTGTGGCCAAACAGCTATTACCCAAAACTCTTGGGCCATCCAATGTGAACATTGCTACACACATGCAACACGTGCCACACATGGTGAGTGATGCTCCACACTTCTACCACCCTGTTTGGGTGGAAGGTGTCAGGCTTTTGTGCTTTCTTTAACCATAATTGTTGAAAGCTCATGACCTTAAAATGAAAGGTTCAACTCTCCTAAATTATTAGGGACCTACTGATGCAGTTATATACTTATCTGTTTGCAAGTTTTCCCTACTGTGTCTTACAGTTGTGTAAGCCCCTCCATTATCATTGTGAGGTGACCGGGCCGAGGGTAGGTGGAGGCAGTTGATCCTAAGCTTATCAACTCTACAGTCAGCAGGATTACACCCATCATCCCATTATATACATGGAATGTATACATAACGAAAATCAGCTTAGATATCACCTTAGTGAAGGAATAGATCACCTTTCTCTCATATTCCTCATATTGTTAACAGCGGTGCTAGTTTCAAGCCATTTATTTTATAGAGGAAGAAATTATCGATTTATTTAAGATGTCTTCACCACTAACAGATCTCCCTCCCCCCAAACTGTATTTAATAATTTGCCAGTAACTGTCCCTTCAGCACAATACCATCATTTGTGGTATTACTGACATACATATTCTGTATTTTAAATACAATTTAAGTCATTAATTAGACAAAATGGTAGCCATTAACTATGCTTCCAGTGCACCTGTCATTTTTAATGCCCTATCAGAACCAGTATTCTATTTTGTGTTGATCATGATGTAAATGTGGTTTCCTGTTGTCATGAGATCACATCATTGTACCATAAATTAGGTTATGGTTACAATGTTACAATGTCATTTAGCAGACACTTTTATCCAAAGCGACGTACATACAAGAACAAGAACAACACAAGCAAAGATTTAGACAAGAGGAAACAAGATCAGTAAGAGTAACAAAGTGATTCAAGTCCATTTGGATGCAGGTACTGCCAAGCAGTGTGAAGGCAATGCACAAAAGTAAATAAGGATTTTTTTTCTTAATAAAATAAGGAACATCTACAATGAAGCAACTAAACAATCTAAGACCTTCCATTATCATCATCAACAATTAACTTGTCATCACCACAATAATTACCAAAGTACCAAGTGCTGGGTCACTCCAGAGCTGAACACAGAGTAGAGCAGGACAGTGCGAGTCAACTGTAGCTGGAAGACATGATCTGCCGCTGGGGACAACAGTGGAGAATAGTCTAGCTAAGTGCATAGTGTTTCCTAAAGAGCTGGGTCTTTAGCTGTCTTTTGAAAGTAGATGGTCTGCCACAAAAAAAGGAATGTGTAAAGTCGCCTGTGGTAACAACTTGCCTCTTAATATTGATCAGCTATCGGAGATGCCCGGGTGTATTGAGTTCAGAAGGGTGGAATGTAAGCTCTTCCAACTGCATCTGCAGTATGTAGTGGCTTTTCAAATTACCAAATCCCTGTGTTCACACAACCAGAGACCCTTGAACAGAATCCACAAGCATTATTGTATGTTTTTTTTTGCAAGAATTTAATCCAAAGTTAACTTGAACTCAGTGTGAGCCCTGAGCAGCTCTGAGATAATCCTGTTAAGTTAATTTCTTCATTTATTTGTGTTTGAAAGATACCTAATTTAAAATGGACTGGGTCTGTTAATTTGCCCACAGTAAACAAGATTGAAAGTGGTAAAGTGTTTTTTTTTTGTTTGTTTTTTTTACGAGTAAGCAAAACTGGTTTTAAGGTTCATGTTGGTGCCTGATAGAGGTACAACAGATCAAAAAAACTCACGTTTTGGATCGTATCCCGGTTTTGAGTCACGGATCGGATCATTTTTCGGATCAGCAAAAAAAAAAAAGAAATCAAGAAGACAAGACAAATATAACTTGTCCTCCATTTATTTTGGAAAACACTTGTAAACATTTGCCCATTACATTAAAAACAACATTCAACTCAAAATGTCCAATTCAGGCATTTCAATTATATGAAAACAACTTAAAGTGCAATTTAAGGCATATCTTCTTCCTTGAAGAAGAGGGGGAGTGTCTACAGCACGGGGCTCCTCATCTCCCACTCTGCTGTGATGAAATGAGCAGTCATAGCAATGTAGCTTCCCGTTGCTCTGTAAGGCAACCCTTCTGTGGTGAGCGCAACAGATGCAGGAGGTTTTTCTAGTTCCTCTGCTCCTCCACTTGCCATGACTAACGCTGCGCTTGACGATTGAGTGTGGATTGAACATGCGGTCATCACGTGAACACGCGCAGCTTTTTTTTTTTTCCATCAACCAATCCATGGACCGCGTCTGTGCCGAACCGTGGAGAGGCATCCCTACGGATCACGGATCAACAATGAGCCGTAGCACCCCTAGTGCCTGACTATTGTTTTGAATATACTTACAAAAATTCTGACCTATCCTTTAATATTTTCATTCCTCTCATTTGTTCTGTTCTGTGTAGGTGATTGGAACACCACAGAGGCCTACGGTACCCAATGCCATATTGGTAAACAGTCCACATACACCCAGTTCTCAGTTCCTCGCTCAGAGTCAACCCTCCGACGCGTCTCCCTGGTCATCAGGGTGAGTCCTGAAACACTCTCACCCTGTCTTACATTTCAAGTATCATTTTAGACGTGATATTCTGTGGAAAGATGTTTGTTGACAAGTATGCAGTCCGTTATGTGTCTTTAAAGGAAGATGAATGATATGTGTATCAGTGATTAATGTGCAGGATCTCTTGTGTTTTCAGAAAACGTGGTAAAAAAGGGGAGAAGAATGGAAAGGGCTTGAGGCATTTCTCCATGAAAGTATGTGAGAAGGTGCAGAAGAAGGGAGTAACCACCTACAATGAGGTGGCAGATGAGCTGGTTGCAGAATTCAGCTCTGCAGACAACCACATGTCACCAAATGACTCGGTGAGTGCTGCAGCTGTACGGCTTTTTGTCTCAACGATCCAAACAGAAAATATTGAAATTCATATCTTATCAATGTACAAGTTTTGTTAAAAATCTGTTTCTCATTTTTCCATTTTAGCACGTGTATGACCAGAAGAACATTCGGCGGCGTGTCTACGATGCACTCAATGTGCTCATGGCCATGAACATTATCTCTAAAGAGAAAAAGGAAATCAAATGGATCGGCCTCCCCACCAACTCAGCGCAAGAGTGCCAAAACTTAGAGGTACACAAACAAAACAGTGAACTCACTTACATTACAAATACCCTTCTGTCTTTATTATGTTATCTGAATTATTCCTTGATTTGAACTGTAGGTGGAGAGACAAAGACGGCTGGAGAGAATCAAACAGAAACAGTCACAGCTTCAGGAGCTCATACTGCAGGTACGAATCAACTCAGTGCATGCACCAGTGTGTTTAAAGGGAGAGGGTCTATATGTATATACACTACTCGCACAAAGTTAAGGATATTCGACTTGCGGCTGAAATTTATAGAAAATGTTAAAAGTTTATGCTACAGCGATACTATATCGTGAAATTAGGGCATTTTAGTAGATGCAATCAATGGTAATTTCTTCCCCTCAAACAATTTATTGAAACATAAGCTAACAACATGGTGGGTATACCTCAACAAAAAATGTCACTGTCTCAATAACTTGTCATGAGTCCTTGAGAATACATTACAGCTTGACAACTGCGTCTCATGCTGCTCACAAGTCGACTTATGGCCCTTTTCCACCGGCCCGTCTTTAGCCCTGCTCAACGCGCCTTGACTTGACTCTACTCGGTTTGTGTTGCGTTTCCACGGGTGATGTACCTCGTGTCAGATACCAGTTTTTCGTACCTGCTCTGCTCTGGTTCCTAGCGAGCTGAGCCCATACTAAAAGGTGACGTCGACGGACTGCCGGCCACTGATTGGTCATGAGTCATGAGCGTGACGCCAAATACAGGAATCAATTGTTTGTGATTGCTGTGTTTGTCACATTCAAAATGATGTAAATGCAATGAGTTGAGTAGAGTCGAGTCGAGTAGGGCTGGAACTATGTAGTGGAAAAGGGCCATTACTTTCTGCTGAGGCCTTCCATTCTTCTTGAGGGGCTGCCCTCAAGTCATTGAGGTTCTGGGGTGCGGGGTTCCAACCCTCTACACGACGACTTTGTGCTGTTGTTGATCTATTGTAGGGCCTCGTCTTAGTCTCATGATGTCAAAATGTGAACAGCGTGATTAAGAGGACTGTTTAAACACAAAGTGTCATTGAACCAGAACATTAAGTGGTTGATTTACGGATCAGACACTTGTTGTGATTTTTGGGGTTACACACCTTCTGAGAGAACAGCATGTTATGCAGTAAGTACTGAAACATTGAACAGCTGGATAAGTGCATTCATTAAGTTCACATGTAAAGGTTCTATTACATTTTAGGTGCATTCTGAAATTTCACCCAAAAGCTGAATATCCCTTACTTTTTATGAGTATTGAATGTATCATTTTCTGTTTTGAATGAGGCTTGAATTCAACTATATGTTTATGAATTAAGTTTAGTTCATGTGTTGTGAGATACTGTAAAAACTCCTTTGCATCATGCAATGGGGATTGTGGGGAAAAAAGTATTGCAGCATTTTATGTGGCAATATTGTGTTTAATATATTTGTATTTTATTCATAGAAGGATTTCAAGTATCAGTATTTAATTATATAAACTACTGCATTTACTAATACATTTTTTTCTTCTTGATTGATACAAATAATTACATCTTCAGCCGGCTACAAGGCGATTGTGTTATTATTATTATGTTTGTCAAGGTGGTAGTAAGTTGGTTAAAACAAAGATGGCGGCATGTTATTGTTTCCCAATTTAAAGCAGTTCTCTTCACTCCCAGTAGGTCTAACTTTTGTCAGACTTATATTCAAATCAAGCTGCAATTATTGTTCAAATTACACTTGTGTACATAGGATGACTTTGGGGGTATAATAATACCAAGTTTATTGAGTGCTTTGGTACTAATGGGACATTGACATGGAGGAATTCTTTGCTGAAAAACAAACCAGCTGCTGCACAGACACATCCGCAGCAGATCTGCACCTTGAAATGTTGAATATTCCCTTGATCTAAACCGAAAGCTTTCTGCACGTGCTTCAGAGTTGCTCATCCTTCTTTGATCTCGTCTTTACAGCAAATAGCTTTTAAAAACCTGGTTCAGAGGAACAGACAGACAGAGCAGCAGGCAAACAGACCTCCACCTCCCAACTCCATCATCCACCTTCCCTTCATCATCGTCAACACCAGCAAGAAAACTGTCATCGACTGCAGCATCTCCAACGACAAGTACGTGACTGTGCTCGCCTTCATTTATGAGACAAGTTGAGAGTTGACCTTCAGGGCTCTTGCTGCTCTGTGGATTAAGCAGCATTATGTGGCATGTGATGAAGACTTTTGAAACAAGCTGTGCACTTCTCCTTTAGGGCGATTTAACTTTATGATACATATTCTTAATCATCAGTTAGAGAGGACACAAGTTGTGGAACTTAACAGGTTAATAGTTGTTCAGCTTGGCAGATAAGCAAAAAAAAAAAAAGGAAACCATAAAAGTCAGGTTAGGGTTGGGTATCAGGATGAGCTTGATATTCATAAACTTTCTCCAGATTATGAATCAGCCGTTCAGCATGCAGCTGTTTAGTAGTTGACCTTTCCTCCAGCAGTAAAATTAAAATAATCCTGAATGTTTATGAAGATGGAGAACTGTCAACTCCAGGTTCAAGCAAACGATCACCCAAGTAATCCAAGTCCTGACCTGCTACGTAGTGTAAACAGGCAACAAGATTGTATCCTACTCATGGCACAGCAGTACCACAGAGCCTGTATGCGGCTTGGTAGCAGTAAGGGACTTAATGAAGTGTTGTAGTAAAAGCTCTTTTACCGCCTAGGACAATACTCTGCTCAGAGTGCGGTAATGCATCACACAGTTGAAGCTTAATCTGTACCTAACACATGCAGTGACTGCACCACTCTGCTGCTGCTTTGTTAAACATTACTATTACTATTAACCACGCTTAAAAGTGTCACGGTTAACCTAATCGTGAAGGCTCTGCTACACCAAGTTTTACTAATGTCTCTGTCAAAAAAGGACCGGTACTTTGTGCCCAGTGAAACTTGAAATAATGCCCACTTTAGACAGTTTTATGACAAATTGGTACATAATAATATAGAAAACAAATATCTTGTTTGTCACTCTAAATGGACCCTAAAAAACTGTTGCTAATTTGAATGCATTATAATCGGGATAATCATGAAACCATGATTATTTCTCTCACAATAATCGTACCACTAAAATCCCTAATCATTGCATCCCTAAGTAAATCCTTGTCCAGTCTTCTATCATACATAAAGGTGCGAGATCAACCACTAAATATATGCACATCTTTTTGTTCCCACCTGAAGCATCACTGTCTCAGTTTTGCTCTTATCATGCATAGCAATTAGAAATATTTAACATATTTGAAAAGCAGCTAACACTTATTTATTATGTTAAATGCACAGATTGAAATGACACGAACATGGCAGCTTCTTGCAGAAACAGCTGTAAAAACTATTTGCAGAAGGATAGAAATTTGAATCTGTCTCTGACTTTGATCAACCATTGATGCTAGATCTTTGCGTGGATCTGATTCATGCCCATAACTAAATGAGTTACTCTTAGTAAGTACTAACCCTCACGAAGGGGCTTTTAAGGGGGAGATTAACTACCCCTGAACTAAATTTAGACCCTGGTTCCTGGTTAGCTCCTCAAATGGTCCTTAGTTCCTGGGGAAAGGTAGTGTGGTCAAAAAGCACCTTTTGGCTGAGGTTACAACATCCCTGTGTTCCAAGTTATATTAGAAATCAGGGGAGTGTCATTTTTTCATACTTCTGCTGATAAACAAACAACCGTAAAACTTCACCTCTTTGAAGAGGCAGTAAGGCTCTTGTGCATTAAAAAAAATTGACGACATTATTGAAGGCCCTTTTATTGAACATAACTTTTGCATACAAGTTCGTGTTGAGACCAGCTGCTGTGCTGGATCGATGAGGGAAAAATATGTCTGGTTCTGCTTTTTCCATCAGATATAGTTTATCTGAAATAATAAACTGGCAGATTGAACCCTTAAATATCTCTTGGAGTAAATGTTACATGTAGGTTTAAGTACAAGTGGTCAAATACTACATTCTCTTTATAAACGTATTGGTGTTTATTAATAGTTTGTGATAGCCAACAGAGCATTTCACGTCATTCCATCCATACTTTTTTAACCAATATTGTGTCACTAGTTCTCTTTAAAAACAAACTTGGTATATTTCCAAAAAGCATATTTATCTTCCCCCTTAAATGTTGTGCAAGATATTTGTTTTGGAATTGGTAATTTATGATAATTCACCTTTTCTTGCTTCTCTTCCTCTTCCTCTCCTGCAGGTTCGAATATTTGTTCAATTTCGACAGCATGTTTGAGATCCACGATGACATCGAGGTGCTGAAGCGGATGGGCATGGCGTGTGGTCTGGAAGTCGGGAAGTGCTCTCCAGAAGATCTTAAGGTCGCACGAAGCCTGGTGCCCAAAGCTCTGGAGCCATACGTTATAGGTCGGTGCCACATTCCCGCCATGTTCATTTACTAATGTTCAACACTGTGGTCGGTGTGTGCTTCAGCAAATTTAAGGTATTGGCACCTAGGAGTTCTGCGTCGCAGAGTGTGTGACGTAATGCAACGTGACGTGACGTCGTGCTGGAAAATGAACCGTTAAGAAGAATCGATAACATTTGAGGTGTACAATTCAGATGGAATTGATCAATTGGAACTGGTTCTAAGTCGGATCCGGTTTTCAATTCCCACCCCTAGTTTTTATGCAGATGTGTAGCTCTCTCTAGTACTGTCGTTAGCACCACTCTGCTGGATACCTGTACAGTACTTGAACTCAGCTTATTGTAGTGTGATAGTTATGAGGTATGAGCCACAGCTTAGGACCAATTCACAGAGACTTGCGCCAACTCCTTGAATTCTTGTCTTAGAGAGTCTTTTCAATCACACCAGTCTTCCACAAGGTTTGTTTATGATGGGGGAAGGTGTTCAAAAAGTGGGGCACCTCTCTTTTTATCCAGCATGCTTCGCACAGCAAAATCGATGCTTGCTGCTTTGACAGCATCCTCTCAGCATCCTGCATTGGTGCATTGAATTAGCATTTGCAATGCCGTATGCAAGGCCATATTAAAGGCATTCTGATTATCCAACCAGGTTTGATATTGGAACAACTCTACCACTGTATGTCTGCAGTGATTCTCATAAAACTGGTCCAGAGGTTTAGTCTCTACTTGCAGTGGACAAACATCGAGAAGAATAAAGAGAAAGACACATTGGTCACTAAAATATAAGTCTGGAGAAAGTCATAGGATACCACCTTGGGCCGTGGAGGCAGTTTGATATGATTTGCTTGCTTCCAGTAGGTCTTCACTTCAGAGTTAGATTTCTGCTTGTTGATGTATTCTCCTGTTTTGCAGAAATGGCAAAGGGTCCCATCAGCAACGTCTACATCACTGGAGGGTCCTCTGCCAATGGAACCCGTTACCCTGCAAGCAGGTGAGGTGTCTTTTCAGTCGTTCAGCCTTTGAATGTGACACAAGCAGATTTCTTTGTACTACTGTAAATAGGGATGCTCGGTATTGGCTTTTCTGCCGATATCCGATATTCCAATATTGCCCAACTCTTAATTTCCGATACCAATATCACCCGATACCAATATATTCAGGCATTTTACATCAAAACAGTTTGGTAACGACATAACATATCTCCTATTGTAGAATTAACACATTATGCCTAATTGTATTGTCATGCCCCACTGGATGCATACATAAATGCAACAAGGCTTTCCAAATGTACACACTGTTTGTGCAAAATAAGAGACCAACTTCAACTTAAGTTATAGAATAAAGTGCCAATATGGCACTGCCATATTTATTATTGTTTAGAGATTTTAGAGAGAAACATTTTGCCTGAAACACTACAGACAATATCAAAACAAGGAAGATGCATATCTTCAGTCCAGAGTAGTGAACAAAGATAGTCCTATTTTATTTCAAGTTCAGTGAATGAGGAAATGGCCATAACTTGGCAAATAATACAATCATTAAATTATAAACTGGGCTCCATCGCCCTGCTCTCTCAAACTAGTGCAAATAAAAACAAGAAAGATTCCTCTTCAGATGGGAGATCAAATTTGATGCATTAAAGGAGGACGCCTTGTTTCCTCCTCACATAACCAACGCTTTGCAGTCATTGCAAATTGCAAATTTACGATTCGTAGGTGACACTTGAAATAGTTCCAAACCACAGACATCTCATGCACCGGGCGAGCAAGCTTGTTAGCCACGGTTAGCAACCCCCAAGTCTAGTGTGTTGTTGTTGTTATACGTCATCAAGCGCACACCTGTAAACGTCCCATGCTGCGTTCATGCAGACTTGAAATTGCTAAAGCCTACCGAACAAACACCGGTTATAAAAACCCGATACCGATAATTACGGATATTACATTTTTAATTCAATATCGGCGGGATGATAATATCGGCGGGATGATAATATCGGCGGGATGATACTATCGCCCATCCCTAAGTGTAAACGTATACAAACAATGTTTTCTTCTTCTCCCTTCAGTGACGGCTGCACTGACGGTACCATGGCCTCCAGCTCAAATGACTCTCACTACAGCGGCTCTCGTGTGGAGACTCCAGTGTCTTATATGGGCGACGACGACGAAGAGGACGAGTATGACGAGAACGACGATGAGGACTAAGCTGCCTACGCCACGCCACTCCAACAAGCACAGTCCACCGCCCTCACAGTGGGAATTAAAAATCCACCTTTTTTGTGTGTGTGCTTCTCAAACCTTCCCTCCCCCTGTTTCCCCCCATGCCTGTTTTTTCTGTCTGGCTTTTCTCAGGGGTGTAGATGATTACTGAAAGAACAGAGGTGTGTAAGCACCCATCTTTTTTCTGCTCCTGAATCACGTGCACCTGCACCACCACAGCTCTGGGGGAGACAGCGTCCAAGGGAACTGTAGTCTGTGACCTGGCCACAATGCTGAAGTCTTTGTATGTCTTATCCACTTCTCAATAAGCCATCCCACTTTCAAAAGAAACAAACCTCTGTAAAACCTACTGCTGTTGGAGAATGTATAATGTACTTGTTTGAATAGTTATTCCTATTATTTTGCGATGACATGTGGCAGACATGACGATGATCAAAATGTTCCAAAGTGGCCAAAGTGTCTGCTTTAACATGCCGTGTTAGCGCAACACCATGGTTTCTGACAGCTCGACACAGCTGCCATGGCTACACAGGATGGGGCTCCATCAGGTGTGTTGAAACTTTTTTTGTTTTGTGTTCTGGGCAATAATTTGAAATAGGTTCCTATCCCCCATTGTGTTGGGCTGGCTTCCTTCTGTTCTGTAGGCAGCTGCTTTTTCCTGATCTTGTTTGCTAGTTTTATTTTTGTTTTTTTTGTATTCTGGATTTAAAAGGACTTCTCCATCACCACCCTGATAACGCCTTGGTAGTGTTTACAAAATAATGGCACCAGCAAGGTAAAGACTTTTATAACCCAGGCTCCTTATAGGTAAATAAGCTTTGTTCGTGAATTACGTATATGAATCCTACGATGATTGTAGCTTATAGTATCCTTTTAGAGGCCAGTGGTAAAGATAGACCTTAAAATGATCCATGTAAAAATAAATGTGTGGTTGCATAGGTCTTTATGTACTCCCTTCAAAGATCTCCCTTTTAAAACTCAGCAACACATGTACTGACTCTTCCAAATACCTTTTCTGTAATCTAATATAAGTTTGCAAAATAAATATAGATTGTTTTAATAATTTGGTATCAACAATTTATGGGGGTCTTTTATTTGTGTCAAGCTTGGTGCAATGAATCATACCTTACAGGATGTCATATTTACAAGCTTTTTTTATAATGTCAGGGGTTAGAAATAAGAGTCAGTTTTTCCCCGACTCAACTCTTTGAGACTTGTGGTTCCTTTTTCAAGAGCTCAGGGATTAAGACTGGTTTGCAGTCAGACTTGTGTGTGCTGTGGAAAGGTGGGTGTCGGAGGAGAGCAAAAGGAAACCTTAATGCTCGACACTCAAGAAGAGGAGAGCAGTGAGGTAAGTAGTTAATTCTTTGCTTTTTTTAATCACTAAATCGCTGCTTTTATATTGTCTGTATGCCGTTTGCCTATTATCATTTAGTTCCTTTAAAATCAGTTTATAAATGCATTTACAAGAGTAGCTCTCAAAATTGAGACCTGGCTCTTTTTTAGTGAGCTGTGCCCAAATGTTTCTGACATGGAGAACCAATAAGAGCCCAAACAAAGCACATGCTGTAGGCACCGGGCTCCTTGGGAGTTTTTTCAGTTTCTGCTAACGAGTCTAATCTTAAGCTGCAAATCTTTTCAGAGAACGACGACAAGCTCAGTTTTACCTGATACAAGTCTCAATGTCGACTTTTAAAATCTGAAATTAAAAAGTATGTTTCATACATCTTTTTTTTTCTTCTTGTGATCAATTTTTTATTATAATTAAATTATAATAACAGAGAAATCCAAAAACAAAGTTTACACAAACGACAAAAAGAAGAGTACAGGAGAGCGAGATCATGCCCATTGCCGATGTCATGAAGGATAAGGAAGCAGAGACTGAAAGAAACAGGCAAACAGGAAATACATTTTCTCTCTGTAGGATCGCCATAGCACGAATGACAAACAGGTAGGCAAAAGAAAATTAGAAATGAAAACAAGAACAAACAAACAAACTCCACCCCATCCACCCAAGCAATCCTCCCACCCCATCCCAAGGACCCCACGGACAGACTAAAATTTGTTCATAGCAACAACTTCAGAGTATTAATGGTATCAAGCCAACTTATCACATTATTGGTTTTAGCATGATGCATTTCTGCTGCCCAACATTCCATGCTGGCAACATGAATTAAACCCAACAGCCAATTCTGCACTGATAGTGAGTGGGGAGGTTTCCATCTACAGGCTAAAAATCTTTAGAAAAACTAAGTGGTCACAATTCCTACCCATCACAATGTATAATAACCAATGGAGTGGTTTTCAATGGAGTCCTAGCTCTTAGTAAAAGTGCTTTGTGTTCAGGTTCAGGCGGACATAATGTCTGACTTTAGCAGTCTTAGTCAAATAGATTTTATTGAAGCAGAATTTTCAATTGTCTGCAAAAAGCAGTGATACGCCATTATCTGTCTTGAAAGGATTAACGGTTGCTGTGAAGAGATCCCATTTTCAAGTTCAAAAATCAATTGGGGATCTTCCAGAGTTAATCTTTAAAGTAATAAATCCCTTCTTTGTACATTGATAGGGTTTTCTTGCTGAGCAGCAGCAGGGAGATAGTGAAACAAAGCAGTGATGTGGTTAAAGAGAGAGACTTGAAGAAATCACTTCAAGATGAGACTGCAGAAGCTACTTTACATATTAGCTTCTTTGAAACCACATAGAACTGGGACTTTATCTAAGTTTTGTGTTTTGACATAATGAAGATCCTAAATATATCACTGAATTCAAAACCTTACTGAATATTGCACTTATGTTATATGAGGATTTCATATAATCTGTTGAAAAAAACATCTTGTTCATTTAAAAAATGTGTTTCACTATCTGAAGACCCAGAATCACAGGGAGGATTTATTTTCCAAATGTGTGCTCATCTTTTAAACTCTTGCTACTTGATTGATTACCCTACATTCAGGCGGTATCAAAACAGTCAAAAAATAGTCTAAACTTGGAAATCCACCTGGAATGCCCCTTTCTGAGGTCAGAAACTCTTTGGCACAGGTGTTGCAGACAAAATATCACAATAGGAGAAATATTTACAGAAGTAAAACGGGTGACAATTAGTGTTAGAACGCTTTGTCTACATATTCCTATGCCTTACACCAATCTCTGCTCACTTATAAGCACTGCATTAGGCAGTATATGTAGTGGCTTTCTGATCAGAGTGATTTAAATTAATATAAAAAAATAATAGCATTAGCCCTGTTAACATGTCTGGTAAAGCGATATTTAAAGCTCCTGTGAGTAGTTTTCAGATAATTATAACACAGACTGAAAGAGATACTGATGCCTTTGTATGACCTAAAAAATCAAACAAGACCATAAGCAAGTAAAATGATTATTTCTATATAGTTCTTTTTTTTATGTCTGGAACCGCTGCCGCAGGGTAGGTGTCAGAAGAAGTGACTATAATGATAATGTTGCAAAGAAATTAGTGGTTGACTGATATTGTTTTTTCAGTGGCCGGTGCCGAGAATTAGAAAGCAGATTGGCTGATGGCCGAAGCATATCGCTGATATCACGTTTTTTGAAATATATTTTTATTAGGTTTTTCTGCTGTATACATTAAACATACAATGACAACCACTAGAGTCCAATCCAATGTGTTTTGAAATGTTCTCTCAAAAATAAGAAAGCAGGAAGGACTCACGAAACAGAAAGAAGATATGATACACAAAACAAATGACAAAAAACAAACAAACAAAAAATAAATAAATAAATACATAAATAAATAGATAGGATAAAAATTATTTCTTACAAACAATCTTGAAATGAGTATCCACAACTTGGCCCACGAGACATACACCACGTTAGTCCTCAAGAGAGGGAATAGAATTTACAAATGACAGAAAAAGATCCCAGGTCTTTTTAAATGATATCACGTTTTTCAACATTTGCTTTTGATGAAATACAAAAAAATGCAATAATAATAATAACATCAATTATTTCACGTTCATTTCAATCTAATACACATGGTTATCTTAGCCTGTATTGTGTTTTAGATACTTTTTTAATCAACAACTAATAAACAAATAACATTGTGTCACTATAGATTTCACAACATGACTGATATTTATCTAAGAAGCAATATTAAACTGCATCATTTTATATAGGCAAGGCAAGGCAACTTTATTTGTATAGCGCATTTCATAGACAAGGTCAACTCAATGTGCTTTACATCAAAACATTAAAAGCATTTGAAACATTCAGACAAGTGTAAAAGAGCACAATTAAAATGACAAATGTAATAAAACAGAAAAGAAAAGGAACATTTTAAATATGTTAAAAGTACATTTAAAATTAGCATTTAAAGTGAGTTAAAATAAGCATCAGATTATATATTTAACACCTGCAAACAACAGTTTTAGATTTAATATTGTGCCATTAAGAAGGGGAAAAACCTGTTATCACTTAGTGGGACATTAAGATTGCTCAACAGCAGCCACACTGTCGAGACTGCCTGCAGTGTCCGCAGTCATTATTGTTTATTTTTGTTATCGGCCTCGTGTATCGGGTATCAGCTGATGTGGATTATTTCAAAATGTTGTTAATTGCCCTGACTGATAAACCAGTCTATCTCTATAAAGAAGCTTTCTTTTACATTTTCCCTAACAAATGTTCTTACTTTATTACGTACACTTATACAGTTGAAAGTTAAAAGACAACAAGATGAGATTTTTTTTGCGTAAAAAACACAACTTTTTCATGTACAGGATGATATTGGCAAAACTGTTTTGTTAGCTAGGGGCGTTAAAACTGACACAGACCAACGTTCCTCACAGGAGCTTTAAATGGTTTTATTAGATATATGGTGCAACAACAAGTCTGAGAAAAAAATCCCGATATTATCAAGTTCAAAATATTTGAATGTAACTTTCTTCTACTTGTTGGGATGTCCCTGCTGATTGCCTGGCTCCAGCTGCCCATGTTGTTCTGTTTGAGCCTGTGCTCGCACTCTTTGTCTGGGGCATTAGGGTGTTAATGGATTATGGAAAGGTGATGACTCAGGTGTGTGTGTTTATGAGGGTGGTATGGGGCTCAAAGTGTCCTGGGATCTAGCCTTGACACCAGTCTCAAGTTCTCTTCTCTCTGTCTTGTGTTCCCTCTGCCTCTGCTCTGTGATCTGTCCTCGTTCTCTCACCTCTACTTCAACCTCATACATCCTCATCAATGAAAATTAGCATGCAGGATTTACCCTCGCTCTGTTTCGTCTTTGCAATGTCTTCTCTCTGCATTGCCTAACAGCGACCTACCTTGGACATGGATATCGGAGGACTGACCACGGTGGTAGCAAACTCTGCTTACATCAATGCTCGAGGAAGCATCGATGGCTCTAATGCGGGAGCAGCTCGGGATAAGAAGTACCATTCTCGCCTCAAACTGCCCCACATCACTGTGTGTGAGGGCCTGGTGGAGACTCAGGATTTGTCCTTTGACTCAGTCTGCGTGACTCAACCAATAGGCAAACGCCTCTTTAGAGAATTCTTGGATGCAAATAAAGAGTACCACAGGGCTTGTCGTTTGTGGAAAGACATCGAGGACTATGACCTAGCAGAGGATTCTGATCGGGCAAAGAAGGCCTCAAAGATCATCCAGCGATACATGGACCCCTCTGCCAAACACTACTGCGCCTATCTGTCTGAGGACATCATAGCTAAAGTGAAGGACGGCCAGGAGACTGCGGGGGATGATTTGTTTAATGCAGCATTAACCATCACTTTGGACTTCTTTCGTGAGGCTCCCTACACCTTCTTCTTGGAGAGCTTGTATCTGAAGAGGTTTCTGCAGTGGAAGTGGCTGGAGATGCAGCCTATGGATGCAGACTGGTTCCAAGACTTCCGTGTGCTGGGGAAAGGTGGGTTTGGAGAGGTTTCTGCTTGTCAGATGAAAGCCACAGGAAAACTGTATGCTTGTAAGAAGCTGAACAAAAAGAGGCTGAAGAAGAGGAAAGGCTACGAGGTGAGAGAACATTTGTCAATCTTTTCTTACCACGCTGTTTGTCTGCTGAGACCAGATTTACTGCCTTACTAGAATAGAAATGTAGGCTTAAAACAGGGGTTGATGTGTACACTGATTGTATTTCTATCAACTGAGAGACTAGAGACAGATATAAATGTTGAAAGCTTTGGAAGCAGTTGGAAATACCCTGTCTTTTTAGTTTACTATATCTTAGTGCCAGCAAACACAAGTCTTAGTTTCAGTAGTAGCCTAATGAATGAGTCTGGTATTGTCCATGCATGAGACTTCAGGGAAACACAAAGCTCTTGGAGATGCTGTGCATGCTCTACATGATTAATAAAGGTATTCTGCAGGCTTTATGTTCCAGAGAGAGTGCCCGGCCTGTGATGGTGCTAATCATCTTTGTCCCTGCCTCTGTCTGGTTTGGCTTTAGCCTGCAGTATTAAACACTGAGACAGGGATAGAGCGATTACTGGGAGCTTTATGAAAAGCTCTGCTGAATTGAACATCTTGGCGCAGCTCGTCTTGCCCTTGAATTTTCTGAGGTCATTCCTGCTAATGTACTTTTTCAACTGGCGTGTGCGTCAGCATGTTTTTCTACCAACTGACATAAAAAAAATCCTTGTAGTTGTACATTTTTGTCCTTTTGAAAAATGTGTCTTTCTTTTTTTCCAACCTGGTCTTTCTTGATGTCCTCCTGTAGGGGGCGATGGTGGAGAAGAGGATTCTTGAGAAGGTTCACAGTCGCTTCATTGTGTCATTGGCGTACGCTTTCCAGACAAAAGAAGAGCTTTGTCTGGTCATGACGATCATGAACGGAGGAGATCTCAAGTAACCTTTACACTCTGAAAATTACATTCTCGAAGCTCTAAAATGAACACATAGAAAACACGTTCTTCATCACTTTACTGCTTTGTTTTTTCAATTTGTGTAATTCTGCAGACAGAACATATTTTTTGCAGTCCCTAGACAAAGACTCCAATCTCTCCTTGCTACAGTGTTCTCACATTTGTATTGATTGCATTTAGTAATTAGCACATTTGGTTGCTTTAACAGCTGTACTAGCATATCTGGATATCAGGATCATGTTTGTAGTTTCATGTGTGAGCTAAAAACAACATACCTGCAGCATTTTATGTGTTATACTTAAAAGATAGGGCTCTAAATGAATTTTAATTACAAGATGAACTGAGTGTTTCTTCCAGAACTACTCTTTCAGTTCAGTTCAGTTCAGACAACTTTATTAATCCCCAAAGGGCAATTCTGTTTACAGTTTACCCTGCCTTATTGCAACAATCTAAATAATTAGGGAACAAAAATAAACAAATGCAACATTCACAAACATAGAAAACCACATTCACATGTTAGTGCCAACAGATCAGCAGGATCAGCAATAAATACAATAAATACAATGTCAATGATGCATCAAGAAGATACACCTGAGACTCCAAATATAGCAGAAGCCACAATTGGTTCCAGTTTACCTCTCATCACCTTTCATACTTTATTAAATGCAATTGACAGCGTAGTGTTAATAGCAGTATTAGTGTACATGAAATATATTGAATCCCCCACAAAGCAGCAACATATTTGCAACTTCTATTAATGAATGTAAATTGCTCAACTATGTGTCAGAGAGCAAAAGCTCACCTGCTCTCCGTTCCCTTTAGGTATCACATCTACCTGGTGGACGAGAACAACCCCGGGTTCGAGGAGCCCAGAGCCTGTTTCTACATCGCTCAGATCATCCAAGGCTTGGAGCACCTCCACCAAAAGAGAATCATCTACAGAGATCTCAAACCAGAAAATGTGCTGCTGGATAATGACGGTGAGAATCTCAGAGAGATAACTGCTTGTTTTTGTTGTGTAAAGCAGGTGAAGATAACTTGTGGTTGTTGATCAGGTAATGTGCGTATATCCGACCTGGGCCTTGCTGTGGAGCTTAAAGAAGGCAAAACACTGACTAAAGGATATGCTGGAACACCAGGTGGGCTCAATGTGCACGTAACATCATTATTTACATACTCAATAAGATCTGTTGACATGGTTTGATACTGGTTCTTGCAGGGTACATGGCTCCAGAGATGCTAAAAGGAGAGAAATATGACACTTCGGTCGACTACTTCACTCTGGGAGTGACGCTGTTTGAGTTCATGGTTGCTAAGAACCCGTTCAGAAACAGAGGGGAAAAGGTGAAACACCTTTGTTGAAAACCTTCAGTACAAAATGACCCACCCTCTGCTCTACATGAGATGAAGAGAAACAAAGTATTTGTCTTCTGTTCAGGTGGAACGTGAGGAGATGAAAGAACGTATGCTGACGCGGCAGGTGAACTATCCAGACACATTCAGCGAGCACGCTAAGTCTCTCTGTGAGGGGCTGATGGCCCGAGAGGTCGATCAGAGGATGGGGTTCAAGAATGAATGCTGCAATGAGATCAGAGCTCACCCATTTTTCAGTGACATCAACTGGAGAAAACTGAATGCAGGTACCATCTACTTATAATACTTCATATTCTGTTTTTTTGTTGTTTAACTTGAACACTGGCCTGGATAAGCGCTGTGTCCTAAGGAAAATCCTGAAAATAGCTAACATAACTATCAGACTTATCTGTCAATTCATGTCTTACTTTGTCGAACTGATAAGTCATGTGTTTTTGATGTTGGTGTAGCTAACTAACTTTACAGCCTACCCTTAAGTCACATGCTTGTTTGCTGTGATTGGTTGCTGCATCCAGAGGTATTTTTGTCATAACCCCTTTGGAAATCTCTCCTACACTTATTTCCAACAGTGAATCAATCTGGTACTTTCAGGCTAGAAATGTACCTCCCACAGTTTGGTGTGATTTAATTTTCCCCTCTCACCTCCCCAGGTATTCTGCCTCCTCCTTTTGTCCCTGACCCCAAAGTGGTGTATGCTAAAAGCCTTGATGACGTCGGAGCTTTTTCCTCAGTGAAGGGAGTTGCTGTGGAGGATTCTGATAAGACCTTTTTTGATGAGTTTTCCTCAGGCAACATCCCCATCCCTTGGCAGGAGGAAATGATTGAAATGGGCATTTATGGAGAGCTCAATGCTTGGGGTCCTGAGGGAACCATCCCCAACGACCTCCGCAGGGAGTCCATACTTGAGCAGCCAAAGTCATCAACCTGTTGCGTATCTTAGACTCCTTGAAACAACTTGAAAATAAACCAAAAACATAGTATACGGACTTGAAGTTATTTAGAACATGGGACATGATGATTCAAATTCTCAGGACTATCACTCTTAACTTTTGATTGAGTGCAGGACTTACTCTCTCTTCATCTTCTCTTTTTATCTTCATCTTTTAATCTGTTTAATTTCCTTGTTTCTTCTTTTGTTAAGCTATGTACTGCTTTTAGATTAAAAGTGCAGTGTGAAACTAAGGTAGGATCTTAGCTACTTGGCATCTTTGGTGCTAATTGACAGTCACATGTTGAACATGTGTAATGTTGAATTGACTCTTTTGCATGTGTGACCCAATAGAGTGTATGCCATTTAATGGAAAATGTGTTAGTTCATATTTAATTAATCCTGTCCCTCAGCTTTTGTGTACCGATAATCCATGCAGGTATCTAATTAACAGAGGCAAAAACATCAGAATGACACTGGTTTATTGTCTTGAAAGACTCTTCTTCTCATCAATTTTTATCAGGATGGCTGGTTTGGGAAGTGAACAGGCAACCTAATTTTATTCCGTGTCTTTTGTCAAGGCCAATCTTCTGGGCCAATATAGTTTTGCCATACTTTATTATAGAAAAACCATTAAAAGTTTAACTGAGTCCCGGGACCTGAGTCTTTTTTAGCCCTTAAGAGGCATTTTCACAAAAACACAGTTTATGTCTGTAAACCAAGCGGCAACCTCTGGTCTAAAAATATGAGTCCAATAGGGAAGTGCTAAAAACTGCAGTTCTTTTTGTGCAGATTTTTTTCTAACATGGCAATTTCAAAGATATTGAGATTACGAGTCTTCTATTGAGAGGCACAGCTGACTGCGAGAATACTGTAGCGGATCCTACGTCCACATTTTATACAGTCTATGCTGTAAACTATGATGGTGTCAGATTTTATCATTAGTGTGTATTGCGCAGAATGTTTCTTTCTAGAGTGGATGATGTCATTGTTAGAGTGTAGGAGAAATTTTAACCATCTTCAAACACTTCGTCCTACAGCCCACACTTTTAAAAACACACACATAATGTAACCCTTAAACTGTAGGGGAATTTCACTTAGCTCAAATGTAACTATGAAACAAAATGAATTCAATATATCTTGCTCCAATTGTCAATATGACTTGAAATTTATCAACAAACTACTTGGAAATACTTTTAAAATCTTCTCCTGTCTTCACATTTATGACACTTGAAATATGAAACCAACTCAATGTGTTGATCCTCAAATATCATCAAATTGCCAATATTATTTAAAGTTTGACCCTGAAACAAGCACTTTTGAGAGGTGAGTATTGAAATACTAATAGTACTTACATAGTCCTTGCAGTATTGATATTGGTGACCTGGCAGCACCAGCCACCTTCAAAAATTGTGTTTTAGCTGTATGGTTCATAATTGACTCTTTGTGTTTATGTTATGTTTATTTATTTGCACAATTAAAAGAAAATACACACAAAAAAAGAGCAAAGATATATAATATACTGTGCAGGAAGAGGCAGAAAACTCAGAGAGCTTATTTGAAGCCTCCACCCAAATAGTGTTCTAATATCAAAAATTAATTAAAAAAATACAAACTATTTGCTCAATAGCAAAAGCATAGCACCTTGGTGAAAGGTTTAGGAATTAATGAGACAAATTTCAGAGATTATGGAGAATGTTTAAGGTATTTTAATTTATTTTTGAAAACAAAATTGTTAAGCAGAAGTTTGAAAAGTAAAGAAAAAGCGATAAAAACAACAACTTTACAAAAAACATACTGGCAAATAAATTGGCTTCTGAAAATGGAAATCTGAGTAGCTTTGTTTCTGCTGCTACCTTGATAACACAGTGCTGTAGTCGTATGTAGTGTAAACACGCTTCAAAACAAGAATTTTCTCACTACTAATTTAAATCAGCAGATAAAAAATTAAATCTGTCTTTTTTTATTTAAACACAGAACCTCTCAGGATCTCTTCTGTCACTCCTTGGCCGTTGCCTTGTAGATCCTTACCTCCTCCTGTGGGAGCTCAGTGAGCAGGGAGGTGTTGAAGCTGCTCTGAAAGCCCTCTATGAACCTCAAGTCTGACTGGAACCGGATCTTGTTGGCCCACAGCAACGTCGTACGACTTCCTGGTCTGCAGAAGTGACGCATGGTTCCTAGCAGTTCTTCTAGGCAGTCATGGGGATAGACCACATCGGCTGCCAGGACGTAGTCAAACTGGTTGGATGTGTGGGGAAAGTCCCGCTCTAGGTCCTGGCCCCAGGTGAGCCCAGCCACCCGAGGGGTGTAGCGAGATCGACCCTTGGTGTTTCGCAGGAGGTTGAAGGTCAGGTTAGACAAGATGTCAGGAAGGTCTGTGGCAGTCACCCAGGCGCCTGGGGATGAAACCAGGCATTTCAAATTCATTTGGGGTTCAGGGGAAGAGTCTTAGCTCTTTCAGGGAGTGACATGAAATGGGTTTTATAAATGTATGTTCCCCACAGAATGACTTCTACACACTGAAGTGAGGCTTTCAATCAATTATAATTCACAAGAAATGGTTTTCAAAACGGCTAGCATTCTACTTTGTTGTTTTACTGTAGTTGTCTAATAAAAGCAGCAGAGCAGTAAAGTGAAAACTGTTTGAAAAGCTGTTATATTTCAGAGATATCAGAATGGCACCAGAGTTTTCCAAGCCTGATGAATGGGAAAAAAAGAATCTTCACATCTGTCCAGTGGCTCTGTTTTTCAAGATACTGTCTGTGCAACTCCTCGTCTGCTTGCAATGCAAAAATGCTAGTGTGGGTGGAAAGTCATGCTCCTCATACAATGAACTCAAGTGTTTATGACCCTCTGATAATTCCTTGAGTTCCAACGAGAGACCAAGATTTGTATATTGCAAGTAAGAAGCTCAACAACTTTTAGTACATCATGATTATAACTAGTTTGTAGCTTCAGTAACTACAACTAACTGCTACTGCATGCAGGGGAACTACAGTTGTCAAAAGTGTGTCCTAAGATATTCAATAGATTAGAAATTCACTGGTAATACCAACTGGCTACTTGTTACTTATTACTTCACACAATGTTGAACTTCAATATCATGGACATACCCAGCAGACTGGCCACTATAGAGAGCAGACCAGTCCCAGCTCCTATCTCCAGCACTGCTTTGTCCATTAGGTTCACTTGTTGCTGGTTATTCTCCAGAAACTGGCACATTGCTATCGCCTGCAAAATATTGTATGAAATATAACATTATGTCATTCTTGTCATACAACCAGATTCAGAGACTTTTTTTTTTACATATACACATCAGTGTCGAGACGTACCCCAGGCCAGATCAGAGCCCCATAGGTATCCACTGACTCGCGGATGCTGATGTCATGACCAGCAAAACAAAATGACTCCTTCCCCAGAGTGTAGTAAAAATTTGGCTTCCAGATGTTCCTCCGGTCCATAGCCTCTCCTGCCATCACTGTACGTCAGTTAGAGAGGGTGTTAAATGAAGAGTCAATGACAGTTCTGCTGTGTGAAACCACTCATCAGGGTCACAAGCAAGCTGCAACCTCCGGTCTCAAACTATGAAGCCCATGTGGAAGTGTTATAAACTGCAATTCATCAAGAATCCGCTTGAGGCTGGCTGCAAAAACACCGGAAACCACATAGACATGAATGGGAAAAAGACGATCTTTGCAGCATTAATAAACATGTTAACAGCTTGGTTAAAAAAACGGCTTGGCTCTACGTAGCTAATTTCTCTATCGGCACACACTGTACGTGGGGTGAATTTTTTTCTAACACGACGGTTCAGAAGATATTCAGATTCCGAGTTTTTGCCCAAATAAGGACATGACTGACTTGACTCCCGGTCGGTAACACATAGCTGTTGGCTAAGAGGCTCAGACTCCGCCCCTTTACGTCACACTGCCTGGTTGAGTTCCGCATTTCCAATATGGCTGCCTCCGTCAATTGGCTTCAAAACAGCGCTCAGGAACAGATGGGTGACGTCACGGATACTACGTCCATATTTTATACAGTCTATGGTCACAAAAAGTTTGATAGAAAAAATCTGAACGGGGTAGAAAATATTTATTTGATAAGTTTCTAAAATAAAATAATCATTCTTAATCAAGCATTATTTTCCTTCTTTTCTTTTTCATATAGCAACTGGTTCAATTCCCGCCCGTGGCCCCTTTCCCGCAAGTCATTCCCCCACTCTCTCATCCAATTTTCTGCTCTATTCAAATAAAGGTGTAAAAGCCCCAAAATATAAAAAGAATTCTTACTCTTACCCTATTTGGAGATTTTTTTTACTCATTAAAAGCAATTCAGGTCTTATTTTCTGCTCATACTATCTTTAAATGAGACATTTGTCTGGACTTGTCAGGGGGTTGTGGCTTATATGAAGTCTAGGAGTAAGACAATAAGACTTGTTTAGTTTTTTAAGTTTTTGCAGGGTGTGCATACGTGGTAATTTCTGGCAAAGAGAACAACTCAACTCACGTGCTTTATGTTAACTGTCAAATGTGTCACTCACTTTAAATATTTGCTGCTGTGGAAACAGTAAAAAAAGTCTTTGTATTCAGTTTGCTGTCAGTAATCTGATGTGACACCTACCTACCCCCTTGAAGCGGCTACAGACATTAAAAATCACAATATAGAGAAGCTCATTGTTGTTGCTGATGGTCTGGTTTGCTTTTGTTGCTCATATAAAGGCATCACTGTTCATTTCAGTGTGTTTCATAACAACATTAAAACACCTTACAGGAGCTTTAAGTACCGAAGATTGTAAACAAACGTGTATGTATGCAGTGTATGCTTTGCTAGTTTACATTTCCCTATTTAGGTTTCCTTTTAAAATGAGCAAAAACATTAAAATATATATCACAAATAAACAAAAATGTGCCATCAATATGAATCTGTGTTGAAATAATCCATGTTAATCAAAAATTATTTGACTGACAACACTTTGGCTTCACTTTTCAATAATAAGTTGTCTGGCGTAGGACTGTGTTTTATATTTAGTGAGCTTGTTTATGATTTGTTTTGTTTGTGGCTTACTTTAAGCTCAGTAAAAGTTGGAAAGAATGGACTAGTTTTAGTCTGCTTGTCTGTTTGGCTGCCACTGAGCTTCAGTCTGGAGGCCAGAAACACAGCTGCTTAAACCCTGCAGTTAACATGCTGCACACAGTGATACAGGGGTTGGGGGCTCTCTAGTAGGTAAACATCATATTCAAAAGGTTCTACATGCAGTTTCATTTGATCAAAAAAAATAGCTATTGGAAGGATTTTAGAATCTGAATCTTAGGGATCTGAAAGTGATTCTTGTCTTCTCATTCCACTAAAAAGTGAAAAAAAAAATCTCAAAAATCAAAATGTGTTGCTCCTCAAAGGTAGTGAAACCTACCTGTATGTTTCTCTAGCTCCTCAGTCCTCCTCTCTGGTTTTGTCAGCAGGTCTTTCCTCTGCGTTCTTGTGGTCACAGATGTATCATCCTCAGTGACACCTCTAAACAAGGCAGGAGCGACTGTGGACTGTCAAATGTGAGAGACAGAGGCAGAGTAACAGATTTATGAAGTCTGACAGAGAGATAAACACAGCATGACCCCTCCCAGCACATAAACATCAACTCTTGATATTACCATATTTTTCTTGTTTATTTCTGTTCTTAATGTGACTTCAAAATTATGTCCAGCATTTGATTTCATGCTGAATGTTTCACAGCAACCAGAATATCTTCTCCCTTTACCTGACATGTAAACATTTGAGAATGCATGTATTCACACTGTGGCTCTGTGCCTATGTATTTGCATATTTATGTTTATCTTGGCAGAACGGAGAGCAGATCTACAGTATATGAGATTTTTCTGAAATGTATGAGATGGATTTTTGCCACCTGGCATGCTCCACAAAGAACAGTGCTCATTTCAAACGCAACAGGAGGAAAGTCAACAGAAGGAAAGTAAGGGAAATACCTACCTCTTTTACCTTTAACACGCTTTTTAACCCTCTCCTTTCCCCTGATATTTCTCTCTCCCCCTCTCCTAGCCTCCTCATGTGAGAAACACAAATGTTCTGAGTTTAAGATGGATAGACTGCAACAAAAATAAAGGATCAGAAAGGTGAGATGTTTGGTGTAGCGTCTTAAATGTGTACACTGCTAAACTATTATGACAGCTTTATGAAACTTAATTGATTTGTGAGGGGTGCTGTAATGTAGAATTCACTTTATAAAAACACGTTTTTTTCTGTGTGTGATTCAAGCAGTATTTTTTATCTTCATTAAAGCTCCTATGGGGCACTTTCTGTTTGAGTCGATTTTAACGCCCCCCTGTGGACAGAGTGATACCTCTTGCATCGCTGCTTATCTTGTCCTGTACATGTTAACTAGTGTTTTCTGACAACAAATCTCATCTGCTTCTTTTTTTAAAGTCAAATGTATCCCAACTGGACTATTGTAATTCACTTTTCACCTACCTCAGTAAGTTGTCCCTCCATCATCTTCAATTAGTCCAGAGCGCCGCTGCAAGGCTGTTGACTAAGTCCAGCCGGACAACCCACATCACTCCGATTCTATCTTCCCTACATTGACTTCCAGTTAAATTTAGGATTCATTTTAAGTTTCTTGTTTTTGTGTATAGAGCTCTGCACGGTCAGGCTCCTGAATATATCCCCGACCTGCTCCACCCCTACCTCTATAGGTCAGTCAGGTCTTCTGATCAGGGCTTGCTGGTTGTCCCTGGAGCTCGTCTAAGAACAAAAGGTGACCGTGCTTTTGAAGTGGTGGCACCAACAATGTGGAACGCTCTTCCTGTAAATATTCGCTCAGCTGTCTCTGTTGTCACTTTCAAAAAACTCTTAAAGAAACATTTATTTAAACAGGCCTTTGACTCACCTTGTACAGACTCATTTTTTTATTCTGCTATTGTCTGTTTCTTTTACTGTTTTATGATTTCATTTTAATGTTTTATGATTTCATTTTAATTTGAATGTTTTTCCAGTGAAGCACTTTGTAATTCTATTGTATGAAAGGTGCTATACTAAATACAACTTACTTACTTACTTACTTACTTACTTACTTACTTACTCATAAATATTTGCTGTGAAAAAAATAAATTTTAAGTTTTGTTTGTCACCAAGCTGTCAATTAACTAGTCCGGCACTTACCCCCTCACAGCAGTCACAGGCATTTAATATTACAGTGTAGGAATTGTCAGTGTTTTTCATAATGGTCTAGTTTGATTTAATAGGCCATGAAGAGGCATCACAGTTAATTTCAGTCTTTTTCATAATCAGTGAAAACTCACCCACAGGAGCTTTAAAAAACAGCTAAAGTATAGATAACAAGACGAAAAGATCCATCCAGGAGACATAGATAAGATACTTACATAAAGACACAATATAAGAATATAAAAACATAGACTGAATCTAAGAGTCATATCATAAACCACCCCCTGCTGTTCTGAAATGTACCACCCCAATAACCATGAAAAATTACAACCCACGCCAGGCCCTCCAAATAACTGTAATACAGATCCCTTAATGTGGCAAGAGAAACATTTTCTGCATCAGTACAATACACACTTAGATTTAAATGTTTATGTGTTATCTCAAACATCCAGGTAACATATAGGAGCTGCAGAGGCTGTAGTGTCTGTATGTCTTCTTTACATCCAGATAAAAAAAAACCTCTATCAACATTATCGCACATTTATAGGTAAAGTCATGAACTGATGCTCACAAAGAATTTAAGTTCTGAGTTTTTAACAAGGAAACTTTAACTCAACAATCAGTCTGTTAGGTGTATCTAAACCTCCAGTCCATCCAGGACCCACTTTGACGAATCCACCTCACTCCGCATATGGAGTCCAGGCCTGATGGCTAATCTTGCATATCAGTGAACAGCCGTTCAGTCGTAAAGAGAGATCTACTTTGATGCCTCACATGTTGTTGACCATTAAAGCTGTTCACACTCACATATGATATGTTTTCATTACCTCACCTACCCTTTTAAATTACAGCAGCTTAGCGCCCATTAACTGATCCATTCACACATTCAGGCTGAGCATGCTGCTACTTCAAATCCTGCAGGGCCTCACATGTTGCTTTGTGTGACTGTGACTCATTTTCCACTGGCTACACAACCTCTCCCTGACCTTTGGATGTGAGGATGAGGATTATTAACTCTAAGTCGATGACTGGCAGCTCTTTATCCATCTATTTTAATTGCAGACCATTCTACATCCACCGCCAACTCATTTACCAATATTAATACTCAAATGATCTGATCCGACATGAGCTGTGGTTTGAGAAATACAGTTTTTGGCACATGCTAGTCAAGAAGATTGTCCATTGTTCGCTTACCAGGAACACAGACTTTTGTTGGATTTGAGAGCTCACTGTTGGGGTTGCATCTCCAATCTATTACTGGAGAGATATCTTTGAAATCCTGCTGTGCACCACAGAATCATATTTTTAGACTCTGTACAGTATTCTGTCCAGATCTGTTTAGTCATCATCAGGTGAGTTGATACTGTATGATGAAACAGATGAAGAATAAATGATTACATCAGTTGTTATTCTGGCATCAACTAAGTCAAGGGAATAAATCATTCATCAGCAGTGATTGATTCATGAAATGTCGAGCATTGGACTCATGTTGTTGAGATACTGATGCTCTGGAAATCCTCCAAACCTTGACTGATTATTAGAGTTGCTGTTTAGATGAGAATGACTCAGTGCTGTTTGGTGCCATCTGTCATTTAGAGTCATTCTCCAGCTACATGCAGCACACAGTTGTCTGCTGGCAGGCCTTTGTGTGAGTTTGAGCACTGAGGCTGTGAATCCCCTCGGCTGAGCCTCACAGCCTGGCTTACGAACACATGTGGATGCCACTGTATCAGTGCTCGGTCATAAACTCTGCAGTCCAGGCTGGACTCTGCACAGAAACAGACTCTACACATGATCTACTCCTCTGCCTTTTATTGTACACATGCACACACCAGCTTTACTTCATGCCAGGTACAGTTTATAGACAGACAGTTTAGATAAACAAGAAAAAAAGCTGTTTGCTCTTTACAGAGTTAGGAAAAATACAAGTTTTTACAAAAAAATTATGAACTTTGGGATATATTTACATTTTTAAAATGTTGTATTTGCATGTTAAAAAAGAATAAACATAAATTATGGAAGCTTATGTGTAACAAAATGAAAATGAAAAATCTAATTTGTAAATTAAATTGCATTAACAGAATTTTCTTAATATGTGCGCATTATTTGACTCATAAATTAAATTAATATTCAATAATCCTATTTGCATTTTAATTTTCATCATCAACAATAGTAAAAATTGAATTTTGAAAATTAAAATGCATTCAAAATTGAAAAGAAAAAAAAAGAAAATAACAAGAAAATTAAAAAGTAAATATCATTTTCTTTTTCATTTTAAAAATGTAAAATAACTAGCATTATTGAAGATGAAAATTAAAATGCAAATAGGATTATTGAATATGAATTTATTTATGAGTCAAATGATGCGCACATATTTTTAAAATTAAAAAAACACTTCTGTTAATGTAATTTAATTTGCAAATTTGCTTTTTCATTTTGATTTTGTTACATATATGCTTCCATAATAAATAACCATCATGATTTAGTATTCAGTTATCAGTGAGCATGAAATTTACCTAAAGCTCCTTTGAGGAACTTTTGGTTTTAGCTGACTTTGGTGCCCCCTGTGTTCAAAGCAGTATCTTTTATCTCTTTGCTGATTCTTTTTTAAACGATAGTAGTATTGCTTTAAATGAAAAACTTAACGCTACTTCATTTTCACAATGAAACATACGCTCATTAAGAATCTTCTATGTGGGAAATGTAATAAAAGAATATTTCTTCAGTGTGCAGTCCACCATTACTACTGGCATCTACCCCTGCCAATTGTCTAAAACCTTAAAAAATAACTATTTAGAAAAGTCTTCTAAATGGTTCCTCTTACAAAAAGTCTTGTTGGCTTTCTAAGATCATAAAGAGGCATTAATATTAATTTCATTATGTTTCATAAGGAACCAAAAAAACAATCCTTACAGGAGCTTTAAATTAGGTACACATTTGCTCACAAGGGCAATACTAACAACAAAATGAAGAACGAAATATCACAAATATTTTTTATTTTTTATACAGCATTTGGCTTCATTTTAAAACAATACAAAACCATAATAGAATAATATATACAACATTCTTGGAGGACCTGAGTTGATGAAGTATGGATCTTTACTGTAAGTCGTTGTTTGTTGTCCGCCCATTTCCTTCTAAGATGTGACTTCAACCTTAAAGCATCAGACTCTGATGAGACAAAAGCTCACTGTACTTTCACTGGAAAGGGAAAGAGCAGATAAAAGACTGAGGTTCCGAGCATGTGGAGCCACTGAACTTTCCTTTTCCTGAAAGTTAAACAGAAGGCAGATCAGAAACCCAGTCCAAGAGTGTTTAACAATCCTTAATTTTGCATTTTTTAAACATAGAAAATAAAATCAGTAAGTCTTTGGTACAAATTTGAAAAAAAGTCTGACTCTTACCAAGTGCTGCCATTTTCACACATTCCTCCTCTGCATTGTTACTGGGCTCCCCTGACAGCCAATCAGAATAGTCCCACTGGGATCCATCCAACCAGATAAAGCGACCAGTCTAGAGGAGAACAAAAGATTAATGAGGAAAAGGAAAAGTCCTTTATTTAGTTTATTCTGCAAATAAAAACGCAATCATAAAAAATAACCACTTTATTGAAATGATTAGTGATGGTTAAGTTATTATTTTACAACTTTAGATATATCTTTTAATTTCCCTATAATGTCTGACTGAAAAAACATACATCCAAATATCTCAGCCCTCCAATCCAGCTGTCAGTCAGAGTCCCGTTCTCCTGCAGCATCAACTCTATCACCTCTCTGTGGATGTTCTGACTCGTGACGGAGGCCAGGTGGCCACCAGGGAAACTGTCCTGGCAGTAGAACTGAAAAGAAATAGTGACAGATGGATTATGCAAATTGAGTCTTACAAAAGAAAGGCGACTTTATAGACTTTGAAGGCTTTATGGTGCATCTTTCAGATGATGGAGAACATATAAATACCTCAGCATCTGCTGCCCTTTTTTGCTCTTGGAAAAACAGGTAACAAGTTTCCCCCAGCAGAAGTCCAGAACAATAGCTCTGCCTGGTGGCTGTAAAGAAAAATTACAACATTTTCAATCATCTCTCTCTTCAAAAGATTCAGATGGTTCTTTTTTTTTCTTTAAACTAAACACACATGCAACCACAAACACCAGATAGCATCCAGATAGCAGGGAATGTTCTCACCACATTGGCTATAATTCACTATAAGTTTTGATAATGGTACAAGACAAGGTTTTGAGTGTAACATTCAAAGAACATCGTAAGAATGTTCATTAATTCAAATAATGTTCCTTTTTTTGTGAACTATCAATGAAAGAAGAACATTTTGTCTTTAACATTCAGAGTATGTTTTGATAATATTCTTTAGGTAACAGACAAGGTTTTGATTGAAATATTCAAAGAACATCTGAAGGATGTTTATTGATTTAAATAATGTTCCTTTTTTGAACTATTAATGGAAGAAGAACATTTTGTCTATATCATTCAGATGATGTTTTGATAATATTCTTTAGGTAAAAGATTACTGAATGTTTTCTATAAAATGTTCCCATAATGTTACTTAATAACAAAGAAGCAACATTCTCAAAGCAACATATAAAAAGTGTTTTCAGGATTTTTCTGAAATCAGAAAATATTTTGTTTAAGAACATTCTAGTGATATTTCATTAGCACAAAGAAAGAATGTTTTATCTTTAACAGTCAAAGGATGTTTTGATAACATTCTTTGGGTCAGAGATTAGAATGTTTGAAGAACATTAAGGCATAATATTCGAGCACTGTTCGAGCAAATTTTATGAAGGTTTTTAGAGAATGTTACTAGAGAACAATCTGTGAACACAGTAACATTCTCAGTAACATTAACAGAATGTTTTTAGAGCAAAAAATTGCTAGCTGGGCAGCTTTTCCTCTTCAATATCTAACCTCTATACTGGCCAAGAAAATATCACTTTAGCATGTGTTCAGTACAAATGATGGAGGACAGAATCCAGTCCTTGCACAGACTTTATTAAGTATTTATTGAAGTAAGGTTGAGCTCATATGAGGTTTTGACATCTGAAAATATATGCTAGTAGGGAAGCATTACATTAGCATCAACTCAACATAAGAAGTAACTGCAAAAAAACAAACAAAAAACAGTAGTCTTTCTCATCCCTACTTTTTAATGGACATTTACGTAGTCATATACCTTAACCCCCCCAAAAAAGTCTAGTATTTTTTGGTACTGGACTCAACCATGTCTTACCCCTCTCCATGACCAAGGCTGTCTGTTTCAACCTTAAGTGACTGCACCCTCTGGTGGCCCTAGTTAACACATCAGGATTGATGTCTTGATTTTAACACAAAGAAGCTGTCGTTTTTTTATTGATAGAATCAGGATTTTAAGACATTATCAGCATGATTATGTAGCCTGTAACCTAATCAGTAGGACCTGCATTAGAAAATTTGTTGTTTGAATAAAGACCTAGATCTAATACATTTTTTTCAAGGTTTTTGTTGTTTAATTTGGGAGTGAGAACTGTGTTGGGGATTTCATTGAGAGAACTCTCTTTTGTTGAGTAGGTTGAGAAGGAACAGTTAAAATAACTGCATTTTTGTGTATTATATTCTATCTAGACTTTACCTTGGTTGTCTTGTGCCAGTGAAAAGCTTCTCTGTTTAGACATCTCCTCCTTAAACTCACTTCCTGGTTCCTCCATCATCATATAGTCCGGCTCCTCTGCAGGAAAACCGTCATCCATCCCCATCCTCGCCTCTTCATTTGGGAAATATTCATCGAAAGGTTTCACTGGATCACCCATAAAGTCCAACAGTGGCCCTTCCTCCATATTTTCAGCACCTGGCATGGCATACTGGGGGGCCTCTTCCCCTTCCTCTGGCTCCAGCTCCATGATTGGTTCATCAAATAAAGCGTCACTCTCTTTTACAAACCCTTCCTCGTCTTGCACAGGTAGATTTTGAAATGCCGCTCTTGGGGAGTTTTCCTTTTCTGTCTGCTCTGCATCGCTCTGCTCTTTTTCAACCACTTTGTCATCATCCAGCGGTTCCAGCTCCATGAGAGGTTCCTCAAACAT
The DNA here is from genome assembly GCF_009762535.1 of Notolabrus celidotus. NCBI lineage: Eukaryota > Metazoa > Chordata > Actinopteri > Labriformes > Labridae > Notolabrus > Notolabrus celidotus. Next base: position 24,471,809 of record NC_048281.1, read on the forward strand.
TTCAAATTGTCCCTCAAAGTCAGTGTGCTCTTCATCAGCCTCAAGACCTGCTTCTGTCTCTGGCAGGAGGTCCATTTGCACCCCAAACTCATCTTGAAGCTCATCCTCTGGCTCCACCTCCTCTTTAACCTCCTCCACCTCAACCGCTGGCTGTACTTGTTCCTCAGGTTCAGACATAACTTCTGGCTCCATCTTAACTTCTGGCCCCACCTCCTCTTTAACCTCCTCCACCTCAACCACTGGCTGTACTTGTACCTCAGGTTCAGACATAACTTCTGGCTCCATTTTAACTTCTGGCTCCACCTCCTCTTTAACTTCCTCCACCTCAACCGCTGGCTTTACTTGTACCTCAGGTTCAGACATAACTTCTGGCTCCATCTTAACTGCTGGCTCCACCTCAGCCTTTACCTCCTCCTTCATTGCTGCAGTTTTTTCTTGCTCCATCTCCACTTTTAGCTCCACCTTTGCTTCTTGCTCTGGTTTAACTTCTTGCTTTTCTTTCACCTGCTGCTCCATCTGAACTTCTGTAGTATCTTGACCCATTTCCTCCACCTTAACCTCTGGTTTCTCTTTTTTTACCTCTTTTTCCATCACACTCTGCTCCTCTTTCGCTGCCCCGGGAGCCATTTTCGCCTGCTCTTTCTTTTCTTCTTGTTTGACCTGAGGCAGAGGATCTTCCACGACCACGTGGCCCTGCACAGGAAGCCAGTCCCCCAGCACTGGTTTTTGGTCTTCTTTAACTAGGACAGGCTTTTGTGCCACATCAAGAGCAAACGGTGGCATTCCCAGAGCAACTGCAACGAGAAAACAAAAATTAGTTTCACCTCCCTGCATTTATTCAATAATGACACAGACATAAAAGAAGAAACCCCATCACTCCAACTGCTTTAGACCTGTGACACCCGGAGCACCTGTGAGGCCCAGAGCACCTGTAAGGCCCAGAGCACCTGTGAGGCCCAGAGCACCTGTGAGACCCAGAGCACCTGTGTCCTTTGAAGGTTTTTTGTGTCTCTCTGGGGTCATTTTGACCCTTTTTTTGAGGTCGTATCAGGTTTACCGTTGTTTTGTGCGCCTCTTTAAAGCAGTTTGGTATTTTTTGTGACAATTTTTTTTATATTTTTTAAAATAACTATGCACTAACTTTTCTTCACTTTGCATCTTTTTTTGTAGAGATTTAATCTTCCTTTATTATTATTATTATTATTATTATTATTATTATTATTATTATTATTATTATTATTATTATTATTATTATAATTATTATTATTATTTGTAGTAACACAAAATTTGGTCTTTTGGCTTTTTTGATACAAATTCTAAGAATCTCTTTAAATAATGTCTCTGGTCTACCTGAACTCTCAGTTCCATATTTGCATCAATTATTTAATCAATTAAGATTATCAAGAATCATCATGGTTTGTATTTGGTATAGAGGACAGCATTAATACAAAATTCATACCATGCAATTCATATTTTATTAAAAGACAGTTGCCAGAAATTTTCACATTATCTTTTAAAGTTCCCTTTTTTCCCAAATCATGTATGTATATTAGATATGTATATTGATATGCTATGTAAGAGAGCCCACTATTGATTTTGGACAATGTCAAATAATCAAGGGATAATGTTCAGACAGAGGCACAAGACCGGGACCCGATACAAACAGTTCAATTCAACTATCAAACACAAGTATGTTTTATGATGACACAGGCATGAAACTTTTAGTTAATTACACTTCCTTTAATAACTTGACATAACTCATACACTAAATGCTAGCTAAAAGGTGACTTCAATTTAAAAGTCGACTAGGAGCTGATTGGAAAAACAAGACCTTAATGCAAGACTTAACATTAAAAAAGATAGTAAGGAAAAGAGAAGCAGAAATCTTTATTTTGGAGAAAACACTTCAAAAGATCATACAGAAATGACTTACCTGTAAGGCTCAGTGAGAACAACAGCAGAGTCTTCATCTTGATCTTTTAGAAAAAATATCCTCAGTCTGAGTTCAGAAAGTGTACACGGTATAATCTGTGTCTTAGTATCACCTGCTTGTGTGTCTCGTGCAGCTCTTCTCTGGTATTTATCCATGTCTGGTTAATAATTGTTTTATTTCCATGCATGTGCAGAATTAGACATGCCTTTCTACAGTAATCTATAAAGCCTTATCTTATCAAATGCTTATTTTTTCTGTTTTATTTCCTGTTGGCATGACCTCAATAATTAAGAGGGTAGAAAGTCCACAGTGCAAAGGCGTATCCAAAGAAGTACATGGTAAGGTATTAACACTACTTGAGAACTTTTCCTTTAACAGATCACAATGGTTAATCCTGGCAGGCTCTAAGTGTATGGATTTGCAAGTTAATGTGTATTTTCAAGGTTTAATTCCGAGCAATTGAAAGTCTTTAAGGAAATTCTGTATAAAAGGAAAGGTTGACTGACCAAACTGGTTATAAAAACTACAGAAGGTGTCATTAATGCACAATGAATATTTAGCAAACAAAGCGGCCAAAGGTTGAAAAAGCTCTCAAACTCTTTATCACTTAGAGGATCTAGATTTAGACTTTGAGCCTGTGAAATCACAAAGAATTATCAACCACATTTCAGCCATAACTGTTATGGATAAATTACTTTTCATCCATGGCTCTACCGCTGAACTGTTCAATATTTTCTGTTTCTCTTCTGATGACTCAAACTTCTGCTTTAAATAAGACTTGGAGCGGGGCAGTTAGAGGCCAGGAGGAAATGTTCCTGCTTAGATAAAAACTTCATGTCACACTTTGAATCTCAGGGTGTAAATATTAATGAGTCAGTGTGTGTCAGTATTTCCCCACTCCACTATGTCTCAACTGGAACTAGGAGGACTGACTTGCAGTAAATGTTTCCTTCCTCCAGTCAGACAGTTTTGGATCAAGGCAAGTCTCTTCCTCGAAAAAATAAGGATTAGGGAAATCTCTGATCCCTCTTTCTAAAAGTAATATTTTCCCATTAACAGCTTCAAAAAAGGAGAAAAAAGTAGAGGAACATATTTTGAAAATTTCTGAATAATAACTTTATTCCTGTGTCTGATAGTGACTATTTGACACAAGAATCACAGGTGTATCAAAATGAGGGCCACACACTGTAACACAGATTTGGCAATTCCAGAACTCTTGTATACTGCACACAATCTTAAAGGCTTTGTGGAGCCTCTAAATCAGGGTTGTCAAACATGCGGCCCACGGGCCACAACCGGCCTGCCAGAGGTTCCAGTCCGGCCTGAAAAAATGACAGAGAAGCCATTAACTGCAATTTATCAATAAAAGTAACTACTACTTCAAATTTGTCCTCTGGGGGTCGCATAAAATCACAGTGCTAATGGAGCGCACCTGAACTTTTTATCCAGGCTTTTTTTCTCAAAGTGAGAAAATAGATTACTTGGTGTTTGCATAATCCGGTTGAGATTCATAAAGACTTTTTAGAGCATTATAAGATGATCCACGAACTACTAACACTAGCACTACACCCCTGCATACAACACTGTCCAGCAAGCAAACTGTTCATGCTGGAGCTGAGGGGTCCAAAACAGTCAACTTTACCATCTTCATTATTATAATCTCTGTTCTTTTGCAATGAAAATTACACTCTGTCAGGTGAATGGGTAACCTGTGTGTTTGGTGTGTTCGCAGCAGGTTTCAGTCCTTAAAGAGTAAAATATTCTGCCCACTATGAGACTCATCATGGCAAAAAATACAACAGCTGTTTTTGTTCAAAGACAGTTCATTAAATGTGAACATTTTCAGAATGTACTTGTACTTTCTTGCACTAAAACAAAGGGAAAAATTTAGAGTTGTTGTTATTTATAGGTTATTATGTTATGATTTTACTTGTCTGGCCCACTTCAGATCAACTTTGGCTGCATGTGGCCCCTGATTGTTTGCCCTAGTTTGACGCCCCTGCTCTAAATGGTCCAGCTTTGGTTAACGAGTCTCACCTGTTCTACCATCAAAAGTTCTTGTTTTGTCCTGCTGAATGTGAACTAGAGACACCACTTAAAGCAGATGTGTGACCCCATTGAGTGTGTGGGTAAGCTTGGGTCACTCGGTTGTTGACGGTGTTACTGTTTATGTGAAATTGCAAGTATTGATGGGCCAGTGTACAAGATTTACAGAGAGCTATAGGCAGATATTGAATAAACCATTTAACAGTATGTTTGCATTTCGGTGTAATTATCTGAAAATGAGAATTATTGTGTTGAATGAGCTTTTGAAGTCAACAGGCAAACCAAAGAACGGTCCTAGAGAGGGATTTTTTCATTTGAGGGGATTTTGCAGCCACTTTAGGTTCTTGGAAACCAACAAGATAAAGATTGATCATGAAATCTCTCTAAGTTTTGTTTTGCAAACTAAACTTTTATTATATAGGAACTCTATTGGCTTCAATGTGTGTTCAAATGCTTTAAACTTGGCTTAAGAAATAGATCTTGATACATTTAAAACACAGGTTGAATTGTTTGTGCAAAAGATCAACAAAGAAAACCTTGATTTGGTCAAATTTCATATTCCTAGCCACAACATATTGTCAACCTGTGTGCAGAAAAGTGAGTTAGGATGCTGCTAAAAGGATGCTTGAAGTGACTGTCTTCAAAAATTGCCTTTTTAAAAAAAAAAAAATCAATCCTTCTTGGGCTGGTTTGTACATATTTATGTGGTAGAGATTGTCTATATAAGCATGTTTTTATAAAGTGAACTGAGGGCACTGAGCTGTCTTTTTTATGTGTGTCTGTGTCTGTGTGTTGGTGTATATCATGTCAGCAGTGTGTCCTGCTCACAGCAGAGCAGCTGGGATCGCCAATAGTGAACAGGTGCTGCCGCAGAGATTTTCTGAGCTTGTATTTCTCTTTCTCTCCGTGTGTGTCTGCGCACACGTGTCCTCACGTATGGCCCCTATGTGTGGCTTTGTGTATGCATGTGGCCACAAATCTAAGCATGTGTGCACATTAACAAGGATGGGGGGACAATGCGCTGTTGTGTGAGCACTGCTGGTGAGAAACCTAATAGCCAAGGACACAGTAGTTCAGGCAGCAGCTGTCTCATCTCTGAACCTCCTATGACACTAATCTCATGTGGAAAAACCTACAGCTCTAACCATCCAAGTGTTATCCTTTAAATCTATATGGAGTATTACTTGTTTTTAAAAAAATCATTTTAAGGATTTAAGAATAATAATAAAAAAAAAATCAGGGGGGGGGGGGGACTACCACAGCTGACAAAGAAGCTATGAAAAAAGTGAGATTAATTCAAAATAGTAAAAGTTGATGAAGAGGTTGCACTGAACTTAAATGTAAGATAAGTGAAATTGGTGTACATCTATAATGTCACCTTAAATTGTAAAATTGTTGCAACACTGCCTCCATTAGTGGTGGGCGTATCGATTATGTGGTATCGATATATCGATACACATTACTCATTTGAGTATCAATTACTCTAATAAAATATCCATACTAATTAATAAATGTGAAATAAAAGCGCATGTGTCACTTCTGATTCTTTTAGGGTAACTTACTCCAAAGTTTTAGATTAGAACTTTTGTTAGAACTTTTAATTGTCCATAATGTGGAAAATTGCCTTCAGCTTCACAGACAAACAGACAAAACAACATTTTTAGACAAGAACAGAGAGAGCGCTTGGGATTCTTCCTGGTGATGGCCAGCAGAATTCCTTTAAGGAGCTAGTATAAAATATGGAGTAAAAAAATATAAAACATATCCATACGTACATACACATACACATACATAAGAACACATATGTATACACATATATACACATACATATATGTGCATATACATACGCATGCACATAGACACATGTACATACGTACATACATACATATCCTACAAACGAGGTTTGTACCGACAAATTCAGAGACATCATGATCACAGAGTCATTTTAACAGTAGTCATGGTGAAGAGGCTGTTTTAAGCTTTCCACTAAGATAATTTAAATAGAGGATGTTGATTCTTTATTATTTATGTGTTTTTCTAAATTCATTTAATTGTTTAAAAAAGTACAGCAAAGGATTTGCATATTAGAGTTTTTAAATTAACAGTATTTGTCATGGGATTTGCCTTTCAAGGGTTGCATTTTGTTAAAAAAAATAAAAAAATCACTGAAAGTATCGGTATAAGGTATCGAATAAATTGCCAAAAAAGTAATCACTAACATATCGAATCATAAAAATGTGGTATCGCCCAGCACTTGCCTCCATCTTTTCTATATTTGCTCTTAAGACCATGACAGGAATCTGCCTTAGAGTTAGTTCTCATCATTCTTGTAAAAGGTTGTAACAGCCTTATAACAGTAACAGTTATTAATCTCCTGATTTTAAATGTTCATTTATAAACTAAATAAGCAGGGACTGTATCTGAGGCGTTTAAAAAATGTCCTAATGAGAAACAAACAATCCTAGCAGAGCAGATAAGGCCGTGTCAAAATAAAATAGTATGCTGGCTCCATTTGGCACTGATGGTCTCCCGCCTGCGCGCGTCCCCCGTCAGTTGTCCAGGATACTCGGGAGCGCGCGCGTGCTCCAGATGAAACTTGAAGAAGGTGCAGAAAGTTTGGACTTCAGCTGATCTCTTCCAGACCTGATCCAGACCTGATCCAGACCCAGGGAGAACCTCAACTCACCGAGACTTAACGTGGACGTCATGAAGATGTTGGCGCTGCCTCTTCTCATCATTCTACTGCAAAGTAAGTTTTATTTTGTGTGTTATTAGAAACTTTATTATTAGTTTTGGTGACGTGAACGAAAAATTAGCACATACTCGTACACTATGATGTTGCTAAAAGTTTTAGTCCATGGATGCTAAAGCCCGTTTGAAGGCTAAATCTTAATGTAGGAAGGCAAATGTATTTTTTTCATTGTCACATATTTTGTTTAAATCCAAATGTTGCTCTATATGAGTACAGTTCAGTCAGAAAAATAGGAAATTGTACATGCAAAAAGAGAAAACATTGTAAACAAAAGGAAATAATGAGGGTCTGTAGAGAAATTACCTTTGCAGAAAGTTGTGATAATCTTTGTTTTGATTTATATATGTTTAAGTAAAACATCAGCATTGTTTTGTACCCTCCTTTTAATAACTGCAGTATTCACACAATATCTCAAAATAAAATGAGCCTGTTGATACCTTACCTTGGTGTATTTTTAATATGAGAAGTAGCATGTAGATTTGTATAATTCACCTAATCAACTAACAAATAAAATGAAAGATTAAATCTAAATCTGGGGTTAAAAAAATAAAGCCTGATTGAAATGTTCTTTTAATGGTCATGTTTCCTCTTCCATCATAAAGTGTATGATGAAGTTAACTTCTGACCACCTTTCACTCCTTATGTTTTTATGATTGAAATGCAGGATTTGAATGTAGTTTTTGAATAATTGACTATTTAAAAAAAGTGTTAAGATAAAAATCAATCCATCAATCAGACTTAAATTGTAAAGCGCTTTTCGTACAATGATATTGTAACACAAAGTGCTGTACATAAAAAAGAGAAAAAAATAAAATAAATTAAAAATACAAAAAAATAAGAAGACCCCCCATCCCAATCCCAGCCCCTGTAAGGTTAAGAGCATGATATATGCAAAAAACTATAGTAATACAAAAAAATTAAAAAATAATAAAAACTAAACAATAAGTTGCTGAACAAACTGAGGAAATGTTGTCATGATGAGGAAACACTTGAGGTAAAATAAGATGTTAAAAATGACATCTTTGTGATAAAATGTCTCCTGGTGCAACACATTATTGAGAAACTGTGATTTCTCTTTAATATTTCAACATGAACCAGGTGCTTCATCTCTCACAATGTGTCATTGATCATCACTTTGGGATTCTTGTGTTACTCATCAGATTGCGTTGATGCATGTTGAGCCCACTTGCAGAGGGGGAGGTGTGATGTCTTCAGGGGACTGAGATTGTGCAGAGATGCAGTGGGTGTGGCTGGGTGCTCATGTTTACATTGAACCCGCTCTGATGCCTTTTGAACCCGAGATCCACGGGCCCGATCACACACATCACACGGAGGACTCTCAGATCCCCGCCCTCTCAGTTTGTAGATAGCCCCTGACTGACCCTGGTGTAAATTGGACAGAGATGAAAACGACCTCCTGTCATCTGGGAAAAATGCATTTGAAGTTTGTGAGGGTTTTTCTTTTTCAGCAGACTGCTTTCTAAACAAAATGCTTTATACTGATAAATGCTGCTTTGACGTTTGTGTTTGATCTCTCTTTGATTTGCCCATGAGGACTGTCTGTCCTCTCAAGCTTTCAAAGACAGCATTCTTATCTTTCCTAAGGTAAAAGCTGGTCAAGGAAATGTTTGGAATATTTTAGAAATAAACTTTTATAGTGTTGAGTGCATAAAAAGTCATAGCATGACTGCAAATACTTTATTTGAACACATTTTAGCAACTTCAAATGCTCTTCAAGTACGTCCACAGTGCCTTTTTGATTCATCAAACTTCAATAACTATTATAAACAAGCTCATTTTACATGGATCTTAACTTATATGTCATGTTATCCTAAAGTGTTTTCTTGTATAAGTTAGTTCATAGCATGATTTCATGTGCAGTGTTAGAATCAGCATCAGGTTTCACTTTGACAGAGGGTCAAAGTAAAGCTCAGGGGGGGTTAAGGGTTCAGCGTAGATCCCAACAAGTGTGTAATGCCGATATCTGTGTGTGTCCGTGTGAGTGTGTGTGTTGTGCCAGCTGAGGAGGGTAAGGTTACTGTCACACAGAGCTGCTTTGTCTGCAGAAGAAAAACATACTCTCAAGGCATGTGTGCACCACGTATAAGGACACGCGCTCACACACGGACACACGTTCACTGAATGTCTTTCTGCATGAGCCCCCAAATGTTCTTTTATGAAGACAAACAATATGTGTGTGCAAGGTTTCTCAACTGGAACCTGTTCTCCATTCTGTATTTGCTCCTTGTTGTTCCAACTGTCAGCTGTTTGAGTAGATTTGTCCATCAGAGTGAAGGAAATGTGGAGACAGT